>NC_140414.1:132207984-132800484 GCF_965140295.1 Lepidochelys olivacea | reverse complement strand
AGAACCCCACCTCAGCATACTCAGTAACTTAGTGGTTTGAGAGGTGGCAGAGCCTTGCTCAGGTCCTTTCGTGGTTTGCTAAGCAGAGCTAGGTGCCTGGATAGAGGTGCCTCTCTCCAAAAGAGGGGTAGAGCTTAGCATAGACCCCTCTCATCAGCTTGATTCTCTCATTGGCTAACTTATGTGGCTGCCTGCTTATCCTGCTGGCTTTTGTGGATCCCATTCTTAGGTGGTGATCTCTCCCCATTCATTGTAAAGGGAGCCTAGGTGCCTTACTTGGCTTTGTGGATCACAGTGTTGTTCCTGGATTGTCTAGGTGCCTGCAAGTTAGGCTCTGTGATGTTCAGCATTGCAACACCTATATCCCTTCCTTGAGTCCCACCCCTACTCGTCATCTTGCACAGGTGGGTGGCTGGGTGCATAGAGTGGGGCAGAGTCAAGGGTGCACTCCTCCAATGCAGTAGCATTGCACTGGGGCCAGTACAGAAGGGGAAGTAATTTGTAAGAGCTAAAAGGCTGGCTCAAATTATTTACTCACAGGAATAAAGGGGAAACAAGGACCAGGTCATGATTCTGAGTCCCAGTCTGGTTCCTGCCTTGCTTCTGGGGCAGCTCAGGAACACATTGCCCCTTATTCAAGCTGGACTGTTAGGGTTACAGTCTAGGCCTTTGAAAAGTGCTGAATAGTATTATTGTCCCCTCCAAGCCAAAGGCCTGATCCCTCCCTCACTGAAATCAATGGGAAAAAGCAAGGTCATGCTGCACAACTTTCCATATATGGAAACAGAAATGGAGACTGACACAACCTTCCAAACACCTCTTGGTACTGAATACAAGAAATGAGTATAGTCACAGTGTATTTCCATATTTTCCAAGCCATTTTTAAATTATTTATTTTCCTTAATTTATTTAATATTGTCAGACGCATTACAAGGCTCCCTCTACAGGAGGATTTCATAAGGGCTGTGTGTGCTTCCAAATTGCTTAACTTTCCAGACAGCCTTAGCCACGTTGTGTGTGCAGAAGCTTATTTCTCAAGAGGTTCCTCTCAGCGCCTGTTATCAGTGTGGTATTTTTATGCATCACTGAATTGATTTACATTTTAAGTAGCCGTTCTAGGTTAGACTGCATTCATTCAGGCTGGAGTAATTAAATCAATGAGACCTATGGCACAATACAGCCTCTGTGGTGTGACAAGGCCCACAGTATAAAGAAATGATACTGTGCCAGCTAATAGGAATTAAAAATACTAGAATAACAACAATGTATTCTTTGGTGGCAGTGGATTATTTAAACAAAGACTTTTAATGATATTCTCTCCATGGATGTTTTTTAATTAGGCTTTTCTTCATCTTCTTTTTAAGACTACATATATTTTTTTAAAGATACCTCCAGTGGCTACATTCTTTCCTGAGTCTAGTCTGATAGTTCAGGGGAAACGCACAGGGCAGACCCCAAGGTGCCTCTGGATTTGGATCCAAATTTCCCCAAAGTTTAGGGGTGTTTGGATCAGTGTTTCAGTCCACCCTCTCTCTATAGCAGAGTAAGGCAAAATGATTCTCTACCCAATTTCACTTCTTAGTGACTCCCACCCCTCCCCCAAGGCTGGTCAATATACAGCATGTGGGTCACTAAGATACAGATACGAATGCAGATGCAGCCTTAGTTATATAGTCAGTGTGACCCTGATCCAAAGCCCACAGAAGACAATGGGAGTCTTTCCACTGACTTCAGTGGCCTTTGGGTCAGGCTCTATGTGTTTGTCTAGGGCACTAGAGTGTTCTGCACCCAATATGGCTACTCATCTATCGGTCAGTTCCAAACCACTCTTCTATGGCTGCAGGATTTATTTTTGCCCAGTGACCACTTAGTGACCCCCTCTAAAACTGGCATTTTTCTTTCATCTGCTAGAGATGCATTTGGGTCCCAGATACACCCCCAGAAGCCTTCGCACTGGCGGTTGTGGTGCCTTGCTTGAAATGCCGCTGCAGCCAATTTAAATAAACTTCTGGACCTTGGGCACTGACAGTACCTGCAGTAGATGGCTGAGCAGAAGCAGAGGCTACATTTGGAAGAGGAGATGATGTAGGAGTCAGGGGCGCTGCAGAGCTATGGGTGCCGGAGGGAGAAATAGCGTACGTGGGGAGGTCCCGTGATCTGTCCTTGCGTAGAGTGCCAATGTACCGAGTGTAGCCCCTGCACTTATGGGTGTGCCAGTTACAAAATGTCTCTAGCTTGCTGCCCACAATGGTGGTATTGTGCTACCAGGTATCAGATTCTGAAGAGGGAAACAGAATGGTACAAGAACATGGATTCTGCCCCCGTTACTGATTAATCAGGTGCATTGGACTAACTACCAATGTCTGTCTGAGACAGCTTCTGGAGGCGCCTATAATTGCTATAAATGTCTCAGCTGGCATTGTGGTGTTCTGCTGCTATGTCTTGGACTGTATCTGTCAGTGCTGGCTTCCCGAGACTGGGTCAAGGGAACCAACTCTCAGACCTCAAAGGGGAAGTGCAGAGCAAGCCCTAACTGATGGGGACCACAGAGTAATACAGAAGAATGCCAGTTACCGTTGCTGTGTCTCCTAGTAAGGAGTTGTGCATTGTCTCACTGCCATCGGTAGCATTTTCATTCCACCAGTCACAGATTACACATGTGCTGGTGTCAAGTAGTTTCCAAAGGAAGGGTGTTCAAGGACTGAGGAAAACCACTGAACATATCAAGGCAACTGTAAAATACGTGCGTGTGTGTGGGGGGGGGGGGATAGACAGAAGAATGGGTTAGTACTCTGAAAACAGGCCTGGGAGTCCCTGAATTCAAATACCAGCCCTGAGACTGACACTCTCTGTGGCCTTGGACAAGTGATTTCGGGCCCTCTTTTCCGGCCGTGTGCATTTGTACATGTGGATAGCTAACAAGGCAAGTGCAAAGGAGGCGAGTGCCTTCGATGGCCCTGCCTATAGGGTGACTGTTGGTTCTCAAATAGAAGTGGCCTGATCTTCACAGGTGCTGAGGAACCCCAATTCCCATTGATGTCCCATGCTCAGCATCTGTAAAAATCAGGCCTTCTCTACCTATATACCTAGATAGGGATTTTGGGATTTCTTTGGGCACCCAAGTTTGACAATTTTCATTATTTTTTTTTTTAAAGAGAGAACACAATAATACATTGTATGTTTCATTAAAATGTCCCAGCTTCCCCAAATAAAACCCCCTTCTTGGATTACAAGAGTGGCCTACTATACCTTCCTAGGGACAAATATGGCAATACCAACGAGGGAACATTGCCCATTGATCACTCACAGCTGTTTTTATTATGTCACATTGACTTCTTGCAACTCAAGCCCTTGATTTCCAGAGTAAAACTCAGATTTGAAACTGTAACTTTTTAGACAACTGTACTGTGGCTCCTAGGCAGCACTACGTTAGATTAGCCTGAGGGAGGCAGTTACAGGACTTTTGTCCGGAGACAGATGAATGTTGAGAATACCCTGTAAGATGGTGCATTGTTGGTATAGTGCCCTCTGTTCCCTGAACCAGACAAGAGCCCTCTTTGGAAGCTAGATGTGGCTAGACCTTTTTGGGACAGTACATCCTGTGTTAGAGGAAAACTGGTTTAGAAATAGAGAATATGGGCTCTGTGATAGATGTGACAACAAAGGCGCAGAATTCTTTGGCATCACTAAATATATAGAGTATTACTATAGTTAGGGAGGACTCAGCATATACCCAATTAATATGCCGTTAGCATAGCAGATACTATTAGTCTATTCTTTTCTAAATAGATTCTAATATTGCCTTCATCGCCATAGTATATGAGCACCTTTCCAGTAGCATATTAAGCACCATGACTAACCTCTGTCACATGTGCTTATTTATTTCTTCCATCCTCTCCCCAGGGGGAGAATTGTGTGTGCAACGTTTTGCTTTGGTAGGGTTTTTGTTTCTTTTTAAAGGTATAGGCTGGTATGTGTTTACTGGGTAGTAACAATACTTAGCATTTATGTTTTCAGAGTGCTTTAGAAACATTAACTACTTAATGGTAAGTCCCAGGATAAGGAGAAATTGACATGAGACTTGCCCAAGGTCACAGAAGCTACCATTGTCAGAGCCAAGGTGAGAACGCAGGAGTTTGTAGCTCCCAGTCCAGGGTTCAGTCTTCTCATTGTGCTGCCCTTCATTGAAATATTGTTAGGCACTCCCTGCTGGCCTTTTCCAGCAAACCACCACATACTCCCGTCTGTGTCAGTTCATTAAACTGTGGAAACTCCATAATAGCAATGAGGGTAAAGTTCTTTGCTCAGGCAACACCTGGAGACTCGTTCCATAATCTTATTATAGTGATCCCAGAGGGCTGTTTGGGCTTAAGATGGGATTCTTAGAAGCCATAGCAAAAGGTTCATTTTATATGCTATGTTTTGATAAGTTATATGGTATAAACTAGACCACAGCGGATTTCCCCCTCGGTGCTATTTGTATTTATTTACACGATGTTAATTTTGGTTTTGCATGAGCTTGACCCTTCAGTTATTTTCACACAGCATGACTTCATTCAGTGCCATAGGGGGATAACATCAAGAAGAAATGTGGAAGAAAAACAGCACAGTTAAACCTCTAAAGCAATTGTAAAAACAGCCGTAACACAGTAAATCAATAATTTGATAATTACTCTCAGCTAGCTGACCTCTGTTTAAAATACAGGATTAACATGGAAGATGTACATTGCAGCAGAGAATTAAGCACTGTATTGTATTTTACATTTGCCCAGTGTGTGTTGCATATGGTACGAAATGGTATTTCCAGTAAAATTCTGAGTTGTAGACTAAACTGAAGAGAAAAATCCTTTTGTAAATTCATGGGATTATATATATTACACACACACACACACACACACACTTATTTTTGTTTGGGTAACAAAAATGCAAATATTCAAAACGGTTTCAAGATCCTACAGCATTCCTTTCATCATGATTTATTGTTATTTGTATTTATTTATTATAGTAACATGTATGGGCCCCAGTCATGGACCCTGTTGTATTAGGTATTGTACAAACACAGAACAAAAAGCTGGTCTTTGCCCCAAAGAGCTTCCAATCTGAGTCAGATCCATATATAATTGAAAATCACATTACATTTTATAAAATCCAGATAAATATTAGAGCGAATAGGCAAGATATGTTGAAATGATCATCTGCTGAGTGTTTTAATCAAATCAATTCAATATACCAGGATGAAAAAGGATCAAGAGAAAAATATCTCCTTTAGCTGGACCTGGAGCACTGTTCGAGGGATATGCAAATTGGAGAACATTTTGTATTTTTCTGTAATATCGTCCATCCCAGTCAGTGACACCTGCCTCATTTTAGTTCATCTTTTCTATTTCTTATTAAATATTTGTATTAATTATTACAGCTGGTCAAAACATTGATTACATTTTTTCACAAACAGAAAAAAATCACCACTTTCAACCTGCTAATTATTTATTATTATGATAATATAATCTAACTTTCTAAAAACTAATACAATTCAATGCATCCTATAATAGTGTTATTCTTTATTATTTATATTGCAATAGTACTCAAAGGCTCCATTCAGGATTGGAACCCAGTTATGCTAGCTACTGTCCAGATACACAGGATGGCACAGTCCCTGCCCTGTAAGCTTACAATCTAATGCCCAGGTCCTCACCTTAGTGCCTAAATACCTTTGAGGATCTGGGCCTAGGGCTAGGGTTGCCACCTATCCAGGTTTTCCGAGGATTTTCCTTTTTTGAGGTAGATATACTAGGAAATCTATTCGTCTTCCCAGGACATTAAAAGTCCTGTTTTTGGCACCTCCCATTCCCTTCATTTTTGTCCCCTGCTGAATCTGTGCCCTGGAGGTAGAAGGGAGCATGATCTGCCACAGAGCAGGGGAGGGATACTGCCTATGGGGAAGGCCTGAACTGAGGAGATCTGTGCATTCTCCTCACGTCTGTCTTTAAGGGTGTTGCAGGGCCCATTGATAGCTCATGAAGGAAAGTGGGGCCAGACCTGGCTATGCGGGACCCATAGATAGCTTGGTATTCTCCACTCCCAGTCCCCAGTGCGTCACCATTTTGAACAGCAGAATGTGTGGGGCATGGAGGGAGTGAACATCACCGAGCCCCCAATTCCCCCCGCTGATCCACACTGTCCACCCCCATATCCTGGGCTTTATTTGTACCTCAGAGGTGTCAACCCTACCTACATCCCTGATCCTGCAAAGACAAGACTCAAGAAGTGTGTGTGACAAAAAATAGGAGGACTTATGAGGGTAATGGCAATAAGATCATGTGGTTATGTAGGTGGGCTATTGCTCAGATTGATGGCTTCAAATCACCTGAAAGTTCCTGTCTGTACATAAATAAATAAATTAAATATCCACTATTCTTGTCTGCTGTCATCCTGGCCATCACTGATCAACTGATTTCTGGTAGGTGTCACAGTGGAGTAACTCCTAGGAAGGGATCTGATGGAGGAGACAATAGAGACCTTACGAATTAGGTCCTGGAGAGCGTTCCTCTCCCAAGGAGGCAGTATGGAAGAGGGTGTGGAGATGTGTTGGGGGGAATAGCATACAATGTGCATTTAAGGCTGGTATCATTGGTGAAGTGGGATGGGGTGGGTGACAAAATGAGGAGACCTTAGCAGAATAAGTGGGTGGCAGGGGGAGCAGAGCCATGCAGACCTGGCAGGTGAGGACAATTTGATGCTTGCACTTGATGCAGTGATAAATTGGAGCTAGGGGAGGCTGTGATGATTTGGGGATCGCCCAGACTGGAAAGAGCTTCTGCTACTGCCTGCCCTGTAATCTTAGGGCTTTCATGCTTTGTGCAGCTATGGTTCAATTCCCTGACCCCAGTAGCCTGCCCACAAAACAAAGACTCACCCTGGCTTCCACCAGCCTACTTACTCTTGGAGAGTGATGCCCACCTTCCAGCCCCAAGTCTCCCCAAATCTGTCCTCCCTGAGTTCTTAAGTACCAGACACTTGGACTGTTTCCCTCTGGTTAGTCACCCCCCGAAAGTGTGAAACCAGGCCCCCATTTATCACGTCATTTTGGCACACACACTCCACACAGTTTACACAACAGAGACCTGCTTGGGGTAAAAATAAACAAAGTTTATTTAATAGAAAAACCACAGATTCAAAGAGGAAATAGTAAGGGAAGCAAACATACATGAGTTATGCAGAAAATAAAATTCATTAGACAGGAAAGTATTAGTTAAGTCTAGGTTTTAGAAAGTGTGTTATGATTTTATTGTCCATGAAACCATTTGTTTCCACGAGTTTTACCTGTTTCTTCTCAAATCTCTATTCCTTGTTAATTAAAGTTAAAGTTGTTTTCACGATAAACAAATCTAAATGCTGTGAGAAAAGCGGTGACCCTGAGGTGCAGCTGGTAAGTTGGGGATACTATTCCTTTGGGAATAGTGGATCTGGGAATTCTGTGAGTGTCCAGTAGACCAAGGGCTGGACACTCCAGGAGGATGCTTGGAGGTCTTGGGGTTTGGATTGTGCCTATCACTAACCTGCAGAAGGACAGCAGAGCCAGTGCAGGCTGAGAGGGGACTGCTGGTGTTGCCTGTGGCTGGTGGAGTCAGGAAGCTGACCTCTGTCAAGCACCAGCAAGGCTTCCTCCTGCTAAGGGCCCCCACAAGGCTTCCGTGAGCACCCTTAGGAAGCATCATCACATTTATAAAGCACTTTGAGATCCTCAGATGGAACGTGCGATAAAACCACAAAGTATTAGCGTAAATTTAAAGGCCACATTTTCACATAGGGCCTCCAAAATTGAGGAGGCCAAATTTGTCATGCACACTCATTTCCACACACACATCGCATGATTGCCTATCTAATCATCCCCTGCAGATATTTGTTTGCATGGGCAAATGCAAGATTTGTCCATGTAAACAGTCGCACCCAATATGTGGACAGCATTTCAGAAACTCGGTCTGAATATGCCCCTTCCTGTTTATAACACCATCTCTAAATTCTGCCTGGTTTTCTTGTATGCAGACATTTTACCAATCATAGGCTCCAGTGGAGGTTGGAAAAAAGAAACAAACTATAAAAGAAACTCAGCTGTGTTCCCTTAAAGTCTATTTTTAAGTATGAAAAATTGCAGCAGCTAGATTTTTCTGGAATCTACCGTGTGTCTTGTATTTGATGCCTTTTCTCTGCATAGTAATGTGTCTTTAAAAAAAACCCCACTGATATATGTTACAAGGAGTGTATCTCTTTCACTGAGACAGAACATTTTAATTTCCCGACACCTTTTAGTGATTGCTTCAATTTCCGAAGATTTTGATAAAATCATGTGGTTTAAGAGTATCAGGATTGAATACCCTGCTCCAGCAGCAATTTAATGAAATGCTGTAGTTTCACAGCATTTCATTTGACATAACCTAGCTCAGAGGTCTAATAAATGCAGTGTGATAAATGTTGAAGCTACGATTGTAAAAATATACTTGTAATTGGGTTAATATGCCTTAAAATACTACCCATCAGTTATCTTTCTTCTTGCTGTTCTATGACTTGCACTGCAAAGACTAAGCAATTCAGTTTACCCTTTCCCCCCACATCTCCTTTCCTTTCCTTTTCTAAGCTTTCCTTTTTCTTTAATGCATTACACAGCAGTATGCTGTATATAATCCACCAACATTAAAAGGCCTCTTCTAGTACCCTGGATCCTTTCCTGAACACTTCATATTATTCTGACAGCAAGCTGGAAGATTTTAAACACATAAGCAAGACTACTCGACATGAAAAACAAATGCAGAGCAGCATGTACAGTACAGTGGTTGTTGCTTAAAAGTCAGAATTTATCAACAGTTACCCCACGGTGATATCTAAGATGCTGTGCATAGAATAAAAAATAACAAAGATATCCCAGTTAGTGCTTGGTAACTGTTATTTTGACTTAGTAAGATATGAAAATATGAAAAATTGGGCTAGATGTAATAGGCTCCTATATAAGACAAAGCCCCGAATATCGGGACTGTCCCTATTAAATCGGGACATCTGGTCACCCTATTTTGACTTTTTAATTATGAACGTGCTGGGCATGCGTGTGTGCACTTGTCTAGGCTGATATACAACACTGTAGTATATGAGAAAACCGACCTGTGAAACGTATCAGCATGCCCGCGTAGGGTGCCTTTGTATGCAGTTTCATAGTTTCACTCCAGCTAAATTCTGATGTGCAGAATGTGTTGTCAGACTGGAAATATTCACTGCACATTAATTTTCAGTATCTTTCCTGATATAAAATATCAGTAAAAATTAATTAATTTACAGAGGGTATTTCAAGCAATGGGTAAGTGGCCACACATACCTGTAGAGGCCTAGTGGGAGTGTAAAAATAGCTTCCTGAGACTAAATGAGTTGCCTCTGCAATTTGTCACACAGCAAGTGTGTATGTGTGTGTACACACCTACATGCGATATGTTCTATTATATCTACATAGCGTATGTACATAAGTACACTGTACATATTACACACACACACATATGTATACAGTGTATTATTTGATGGCAATACCCATGTGGTGAGTTGCAGAGCTATGTAACAAATAAAGCATCATGCATCTTTGGCCACTTCAATTGCCATCTGCTCATTAGTGCATCTTCCCTAAGATATGAACATCCCACCCAAAACTTTAGGCATCTCAAAAAGTGGTCAGTTTTTAAATCAATATGCTGAATAATATTTTATCTTTCTCCAGCAAAATGTGGAATTTCCCCATCATAATTGCACCGGGATGGGCAAGTTTCAGTCATGGGCCTGTGATATCTTCTCTAATGTCACCATATCAATGGGATCTGTACGGTATAAATTCAGGATTCTTCAGCCAACTAGCTGTGTGTCTGAGAGAGGGGATGGTCTTTATGACCCCCTAGCTGGAGGTCTGAAAAGAGGTTATTAGCAGAGCTGGCCAGAAAATTTATTTTAAAATTTTATATATATATATATTTATATATATATATATATATATAACCATATAGAGTTTGATTAAATTTAATTGTGAAAAAAATGGAAAAAGTTTAAAATGTCAGTTTGATATTTTCAGCATGAAAACTTTCAATTTTTCATTTTGAAATGACTTTTTGTTTAGAAATTTATTTTATATAAAAAAATAAAAGGTGTCGAAATCAAAACAATTTTCTTCACGTTTATTGAAATGAAACACTTTGACTCCACAATGTGTTTTTTCCCCCATCTTTGAAAAAAAAAACCTCTGAACCGAATTCGAACCAACCAGGTAGAACTCGGTTAAAAAAGCTTTTGACATTTAGGTCAACTTAGAGCCACTGCAGTAATGACTGTAGTGGCTCACGTGCACCTTGCCCTCCTTCTATCGGTGCTGCGTGGCTTCACCAGGAGTGCTTCCACCAACGGAAGAGGGGCAGTGTGGGGACCTGAGCTCCCGGGCTCCCCACTCCCTACCAGGAGCCCAGCCTCCCCGCTCTCAGCTCCCCTCTCCCTGTTGGGAGCATAGCAGCCGCCCAGACTCTCAGCTCCCTGCTCCCTGTCCCCTGCCTGGAGCATAGCACGTACCTGGGCTCCCAGGAGGCTGCCAGACTGGGAGTGGGAAGCCTCCATGCAGCTGGGTTTCTGGTGAGGAGCTGGGAGCCTCAGTGCAGCCAGGTTCCCAGCTGGGAGTGGGGAGCCGGGACCCAGGGGGCAGCCTAACTTGGAGCGGGAAGCTGGGTGGCCACAGCCTGGTTCAGAGTGGGGAGCGGGAGCTGGGACCCAGGTTGGCAGCCTGGCTCAAAGCTGGTAGCGGGGAGCCGGGTGGGCTCAGGCCAGCTTGGAGCAGGGAGCCTGGACAGTGCTGCCTGGCTGGAGCCCCCCCACCTGCCCTTGCGGTAACAGCCTGGCTTTCTTGTCAATTTCACGTCTCCTCCTGGAGTCATGAAATTGACAAGAATGACAGCCAACAGCCTATATAAGTAACCAGCAGTGTTTACGCAGGACACTGCCTTGGCCTAACTACACTGACCTAAGCTGTATGCCTCTCACGCAGGTGGAGTTATGTCTGTGTAGTAGGACACTTACAGTTGGTGGGAGCAAGGCTGTAGTAAGCGGCCTTACATCAATCTAACTGTAGTGTAGACCAGGCTGTAGTTACATGGGTGTCAGTTCCCCTACTCTAGACAAACCCTGTGTGATTGTACAACCCTTAGCTCTTTGGAGTCCCAGTCTCATCTGGAGCCTCTAGGCCAGGGGTGGCCAACCTGAGCCTGAGAAAGAGCTAGAATTTACCGATGTACATTGCCAAAGAGCCACAGTAATACATCAGCAGCTCCCCATCGGCTCCCCCCCCACCCCCGGGTTCCAGTGCCTCCCACCCACCAACAGCCCCACTGATCAGCGCCTCCTCCTCCCTCCGCGCACCTCCTGATCCACTGTTTTGTGGCATGCAGGTGATTCAGGGGGTGGGAGGGAGGAGCGAGGGCATGGCAGGCTCAGGGAGAGGGGGGAGCAGGGGCAGGGCCTGTGGCAGAGCCAGGGGTTGAGCAGTGAGCACCCCCCGGGCACACTGGAAAGTTGGCGCCTGTAACTCCAGCCCTGGAGTCGGTGCCTAGACAAGGAGCCCCATCTTAACTTCCGAAGAGCCGCATGTGGTTCCAGAGCCATAGGTTGGCCACCCCTGCTCTAGGCACTTCTCTAACACAAATAACCCCTGGGTCCAAAACAGCCTGAAATTGGTGACTTTCTCAGCATGCTGTAAAAGGCATTTGTCTGTGAAGGCTATTTGGAGATGGCTCAGGGTGCACTGCCTATATGATGAGGAGGGTAAGGTAGCTGGCTGGCTGGTTGAGTGCCCGTGGAACTGATTATTTTAATGCTGAGATTTAATGTAGTACTCTTTATAGTATAATAATAATGTTAGGGCTAGATCCTTGGATAGACATCCCTACTATTTTATATTTCAATTAATTAATAGTAGTAATAATAATTAATAAATTTTACATTCCTCTCTCCATGGAAAACCACACTGCCTAAGAACAGGATCTCCGTCTCTGTTATACCATCGTCATTCCCAATACTCTTCACTCACAGTGGTCTATTGTCCACTTGCTGTTGTGTTTTTGGACTGCTCCTAGGTTGCAAGCCCTTTTGGGGCAGGGACTTTCTCTTCATATTTTACCATGAAACATCATGTCTGTTTTCACTCTCTCTTTGTATTAACAGATTTACTTGTAAATTCTCAGGAAATTCATTCTGCTCCCAAAGAGTAAGTGCTACTAGTTTGGGAAGGATGTGTTTTATTTTACATAATTGAGTAGCTGAACCCCTGCTATAAATGACAAACCGATCTCACCCTTAGCTAAGGAGTCAATATTGGCGCTTCTAGAGTAATAATAATGCCAGAAATTTAATATAACATCTAGCCCAGTATCCTGTCTTCTGACAGTGGCCAGTGCCAGATGCTGAAGATAGACTTACTGGCCTGCAATTGCCATGATTGCCTCTGGAGCCTTTTTTAAAAAATCAGCATTACATTAGCTGCCCTCCCATCATCGAGTACAGAGACTATTTTAAGCAATAGCTTACATGCCACAGTTAGTCATTTTGCAATTTCATTTTTGAGTTTCTTCAGAACTTTTGGGTGAATACAATCTAGTCCTGGTCCTTATTCCTGTTTAAACTGATCAATTTGTTCCAAAACTACCTCTATTAACACCTTAATCTGGGACAGTTTGTCACCTAAAAGAATGGTTTGGTGTGGATGCCTAAAATTAGCATCCTAATGAAGGCATCTAAGGAGAAGTGGCTTCAATTCACTATCTGCTGGCGCCTTTTCTACAATGTTGCCAACTCTCACGATTTTGTCATGAGTCTTGTGATAATTCTTGTTTTCCGTAAAGCCCCAGCTCCTGAAGTCAAGCGGCTATATTATAGAATATCAGGGTTGGAAGGGACCTCAGGAGGTCATCTAGTCCAACCCCCTGCTCAAAGCAGGACCAGTCCCCAATTTTTGCCCCAGATCCCTAATTGGCCCTCTCAAGGATTGAACTCACAATCCTGGGTTTAGCAGGCCAATGCTCAAACCACTGAGCTATCCCTCCCCCGTGATGATTTCAGCCTTCATTCTTAAAGAAAAATGAAATTTCTAGCCCTCGTGGCTATGGAAAAAGCTCCAAAATGTGATCCCCAGTGTACCCTAAAGGTTCAAAAGCAGAAGGCAAATGAAAAGAACGCCACATCTCATATTTTTACATAAGACCATGATTTTAAAGCCAGTCTCAAAATTTTTGGTGAGCCTGACTCAGGATTTTTGACCATTTCGGATTGGAAATCCTGTTTCTATGAATTAATTATTTACATAGGCCAGGTCTACATTAGGAGCACTTTGCCATTCCAGCTATGTCGGCATATGGTACTAGCAAACCGCTCCTAGTCTGGACACAGTTTATACCAGAAAACCTGCGCTTTTTGGCATATCATTTATATCAGCCCCTCAAGCTATAAATAAGCCTGGCTAAAGCACAGTTTTGCCAATGTAACTATATTTATACTAGGGCCTTTTGCCCGCAAAGCTATGGTCATGAATCGCACCTCATCACATCCTTGAATGACACAGTCTGTAGGTTTCAGAGTAACAGCCGTGTTAGTCTGTATTCGCAAAAAGAAAAGGAGTACTTGTGGCACCTTAGAGACTAACCAATTTATTTGAGCATGAGCTTTCGTGAGCTACAGCTCACTTCATCGGATGCATACCGTGGAAACTGCAGCAGACTTTATATACACACAGAGATCATAAAACAATACCTCCTCCCACCCCACTGTCCTGCTGGTAATAGCTTATCTAAAGTGATCATCAAGTTGGGCCATTTCCAGCACAAATCCAGGTTTTCTCACCCTCCACCACCCCACACACAAACTCACTCTCCTGCTGGTAATAGCCCATCCAAAGTGACAACTCTCTACACAATGTGCATGATAATCAAGGTGGGCCATTTCCTGCACAAATCCAGGTTCTCTCCCTGGATTTGTGCAGGAAATGGCCCACCTTGATTATCATGCACATTGTGTAGAGAGTTGTCACTTTGGATGGGCTGTTAACAGCAGGAGAGTGAGTTTGTGTGGGGGGGGGGTGGAGGGTGAGAAAACCTGGATTTGTGCTGGAAATGGCCCAACTTGATGATCACTTTAGATAAGCTATTACCAGCAGGACAGTGGGGTGGGAGGAGGTATTGTTTTATGATCTCTGTGTGTATATAAAGTCTGCTGCAGTTTCCACGGTATGCATCCGATGAAGTGAGCTGTAGCTCACGAAAGCTCATGCTCAAATAAATTGGTTAGTCTCTAAGGTGCCACAAGTACTCCTTTTCTTTTTACAGTCTGTAGGGTAGTCCTAGCCATATAGAACATTCCTGTAACATTAAGTAATCCTTACTCCCATTGAAGGAGGCAGGTCCCCTTCCATTATAACTAGGAGTAATGGGATGAACTAAGAAATGGAAAATTTAGGTGGATTACCAGCAACAACTTTCTAGCCACCATCTCCGCTAATCTGTGAAATTGCCTCCCTAGGGGAATGGCAGCAGTTCCATCTCTTGGGATGTTTAAAACTGGACTGCACAGAACACTAGAAAATGTAATGAAAGGGAAAATCCTACTTTGGCAGGGGAATAGAGAAGACCTAATAGGTCTTTTCCATCTCTAATTTCCATGAACACTTTGGGCTTTGTATCCAGTGCAGTGTCTCCCTGCTGCTGTCGCACAGCCTTGGAACACATTTACATTTCCTGAATAGGGCAATTAGCACTCACTCCTTTCCCCATGTAACTTGCACCTGGTCTCTGACATTTCTCGCTCCTCAGGACTAATGGCCCAGCCATTAGTGGTGATTACTGGTCATTGTTTCTATTTCACTGACCCATCTGATTGGCATAGGCAGCCTCCAAGAGTAGGGGGATGACTTTTAAATAGGCCAGTTCAAGGATAGAACCACTAAATAATAAAGAAATAAATAACAGCAGACAGGCCCTACCTTTACTTTGTATGGCTAGAAATAGATGAACATGTGGTTTCTTAGGGCGTGTGGTGAAGACGTTCTATGCCAGTGGAGGGCAACCTGTGGCCTGTAAGGGTAATCCGCTGGCAGGCCGCAAGACAGTTTGTTTACTTTGGCGTTGACAGGGAAGTGCTGGCCGCCGCTTCCCCCAGCTCCCATTGGCCGGGAACGGCGAACCGCGGCCACTGGGAGCTGTGTGTGGCCATGCCTGCGGACGACCAATGTAAACAAACTGTCTCATGGCCCGCCAGAGGATTACCCTGATGGGCTGCGTGTGGCTCATGGGCCGCGGGTTGCCTACCACTGCTCAATGCTGACGGGAGAGCTCTCCTGTTGGCATAAAAAAACCACCACCATGAGCAGCAGAAGCTCGCCCACTGACATAGCACTGCACACACTAGCTAGCACTTATGCCAACATAATTTATGCCGTTTACGGGGGTGGAATATTCACTGAGTGACAGAAGTTTTGCTGACATAAGTGGTAGTGTAGACATAGCCTTAATTCTCATTATTATTTATTTGTATTGTGCTTAGAGGCCCTGACCCCACTGTGCTAGGTGCTGTACACCCATAATAAAAAGATGGTCCCTGCTCCAAATGGCTTATTACAGTATGAGAGACAACAACTGGGTACAAGAGGCAAGGGAAGCACAAGGTGACAATGGCCCAGTTATGATCAGCATGATAACAAGCAGTCGCAATACATCTGCTGCCTAACCACTGCCTCTAATTACTACAGAATACCATTGTGGGGTGTAATGGCCACGCTGTGGAGAGTTTTCCTTCTCTTCAGTGATGAGTTCTCAGACCCAGTCCTGTAGTCGTGTACTCAGGTAAAATTCCCATTGATCTCACTGGTGAAATGAAGGTGTGCCTGAGTAAATTACCAGTATTAAGTCCATTTGGACAATATTCTTTGTCTTGCAGAGGAGGATGATCTTGCAGTTAAGACACTGGACTGGGATTGAGAAGACTGGGATTCAAGCCCAGATCTTCAAATTGATTTCAATGGGAGCTAGATTCCTAAATACCTTTGAGGATCTGGGCCTTAGTTCTTGGTTCTTACGCAGACTTCCTGTATGATTTCGAGCAAGCCACTCTGTGTGCGCCTCAATTACCCATCTGTAACATAGTGACAATCACACTTCCTTTCTCCCACCCTTTGTCTGTCTTGTCTGTGTAAGCTTTAAGTTCTTCAGGGCAGGGGACCATCGCACACCGGAGCCTTAATCTCAGCTGGGGACTCTAGGTGATACTGCAACATAAATAATTGATAATAGTCTTCCACCGCACTTACTCAGGCTGAGTAGTATTTTTCGCTGGAAGGGGTCCCACTGAATACAGAGGAACTCCTTGAGGAGTAAGGTGCTGTTCAATATGAATAAGGGAGAAGGGGGGCATATTTCATGTCACATTCCCCATCAGTGCCCGGTTCAGGCCGGGGAAGCTAATGATCCAACCAAATTCGGACGAAATTCGTTGATGAATCCTGGTCACGTGCCAGCTGGGGCAGGTTGCACATACGCCAAGAAGAACTGTGAGTAAGGATAGCAAGATCTGGCCCTTAGTGTATACATTAGACTCTTTTGACTACAGTACTGGATGGGAGAATCCTCTGCAAACCTTTCCCCAAACCCCAATCCAACTGTGAAATGAGCCTTTTGTGACATTTGGTAAAGTTCAGTTTAAAAAATAAAACACCTTTGAATTTGTGTCTGCGCTTTCTTATTCCAGCCAAGTGCCAGATCCCATGAAGAAATAGATGCAGCCTGACTGCATTAGATGCAGCCTGACTGAAAGAAGAAAGTACAGGAGACTATGAGAGAATTCCATCCCAGTCTTTCAGATCTGTGAGGACTCAAATAGTTTGGCTGTAGTTTGGTTAAGCACCTGGTCTTCTCAGTGCCTCTCTGGATGGAACCTCCTAACTTTTCTTATTCCCATCACTAACCTAAATTATTTAACAAGGGTAAAATGTATCTCCCTGACGAGGGCCAGCACAAGGTGCTATGCACCTCTTAAATCCAATTTAAGCCCCATGTTAAGGGCTTACTGTAAGTGGGATCCTGGGCCTTGTGCATGGCCTCTGCGCGTGGGTGAATTTCGCCCTGAGTGAATAATATTATCCGTGTTATAGCTGTCACAGATGAACAAACTTCTTCTATGGGTGAGTGTAATGAATCCATTTGTTGGTTTATGGATCCAAAGTCCTTCTGGGTCACAAAGCCACTTGTCATTGCCAAATGCTGGCTTTTTATTTGGGTCTGAGGCAGCGGAGAGATTTTTAAATTCGCATGGAGGCAGACAGCTCCCTGCTGACTTCCCTACAGAGGCTTATATGTATTATTTATTCCACTATAGGTAACGGAATGGCATAAAGTCAAGAAATTTGTTCCTACTGGTAATACAAACCCATCTAAGACAGTAAAATATCAGTAACTGGGCCACTGGGTGTAGATCTACCTATCTGCCTATGCTGTTCCAGCACACCCTTTACTGCAGGGTCTGCTTTCTTTCTTTCTTTTTTTTTCTTTTCTTCCACTGAGTGGAGAAGGCTGCATACTGTACCAGTATGTCTCACTTTTTTCCATTCTCTTCCATCTTTTGCTTTCTCCCCCTCACTTTCTTCCTCTTCTCTGTGAAATTTTGCTGGGCGCCAGCACGTGGGCCCCAGTTGTGCTTTCAATTACACCAGCATACCGCTGCAGTAACTGAACGGTGACCTAGTAAAACAGTTGGAAATTTCAGCAAAAATAGAATTGTAGAATCACCTACGAGCATATATCCCCAGTACTGTATTCCCAGTCAGTGGGAGCTCAAGTCCTGCATATGTTTTTGTCTACACTTTAATTGTCCTAGATGAACATTTTAAAAATTCTGTTTTAACATATTTTGGGCCACAGGTTAGCCAGCCAGTGGAAATGAGGGCCAACCATGTTTAAACTTTGTTCTAGCCTTGGTTACACTGGCCAAAGTGGGTTTAAACTGAGATAGCCCTGAGCATTTTAAAAACAAGTTTTCTGGGCTTCAGAAAACACAGTTAAAGGCCTACCAAGGATGGGGCTTAAAAGTCAAATCTACAAGATTTACACTTTATAGAAAACTACAAAGGCCTTGTCTATTGATGGGATCAGTTCAGCCATCAGTGACCAGCAGCTGGTGTAGCTGCATGTGATGGGGTGTACAAACCCCACACTGGACAACAACAGGTTAAGGAACTGCTCTGGGTCAGGGTCGGGAGCTCCTCCCCACAACAACTGCAGGGCATGCACAGGCTGGAGGAGGAGCTTAAAAGGGGAGCAGAGCAGCTCACTTGTTGGCAGACCAAGGAAGAGAACAGATCTTCAGCTCTTGACTGAGGGCAGGAGCTTCCCAGACCACCACTGCCTAAAGGCCCCTGTCTGAAAAGAGGGCCAGATTCTGATGAACCTTTGAAGGGAATCCTTCCCCTCTATTTCCTATTAACTCGGTTTACTTGCATTAATTCCCCTTGCTTTTTGTTCATAGACTACCCTAGAAGGGGAGAGACTTTAAAGTAATGTGGCCAGAGGGCCAAGTCACAGGAAGAGGCAGACCACTGTAGAGGCAGCACGGCCATCGGCAGGAAACACCCTGAGGGGACAGAACTGCTACACCATGCCTGGCCACAAGGAGGCACCACCGGTGAGTCAACTCCTTTGCACTGCACCAGTGCAAATGCCAAGTGTAGATAAGGCAACCTGCAGTTTGCACTGGAATAACAAATTCTAGGGGTAAACTCAGTTGGTGCAAATCCTGGATTTCTTGGAGTTTGCACCTGTGTAACTGTCTCGGTTGTTGGCCTCTAAGGCCCAAATGTCGCATTAACCGGAGGGAAAATTTACTCTTATTTTCTGACCTTTCACCCCAAACACGACTCCCTTTGATTAAAAAACAAAGGTTTTCTCTCCTATTTTAGAATCCATCTCACTCTGACTATCATTGTGTCTAGAGCTTCTTTATTAGTGGAGGTTATTGTTTAAATAAAGCATGCATTCTCGTAAATAGCAATTGCTCAAACATAAGCAGTTTCAAACTTAAGAAGTAGCCCTTCCAGTCTCTAGATGAAAGATGATTTGAAATGAATTGATGTGTTCTGACTGGTGAGTCAAAATAATTCAATTCCCACCCCCCCCCCACCCCGTGTTAAACCAAGTCAATTTTTTCAAACCATATTTGATATCTTATTGTTTATTTTCGGTCAGCAGACAGCAATTTTCAAGAACTGCTCTTGATATACAGCTCAGATATCTTACAGGTCACATGTCATTCAAGAAAGGTCAACGATTCATTTAAAGTTTCATCATTCTTCACATAAACAGGCAAATACCATTTCATTCACAGTGCAGGCTTTTGTGCGTGTGATAGGCCCCTATAGTAAAGTCTATGTAATATTATTCCTGCCTAAGAAACAGTGAACTGACATTGTTATCATTACCTTATCATATATTTTGGATGCACTGCCAGTAAAAGTACGTGCACCTAAACAGAATTTCATTTAGAGTCAATTCCAGGGAGTTTTGTAGACCTCAGCCTCTTGCCCTGATCCCTTTCTCATCATTGCAAAACCAAAGTAGTATTATACAATTACAACTCTGTGGCTTGTTCAGACATAATATATAAAGAGTCAAGTATTATGATAAAGTACTACAATAACATTGATATCTACATAATTGGAAACTCTATCGTGTAACAAAGGTTCTCTTTAACAAAAAGAAAAAGAAAACTCAGTTTAAAACACATATATTTTAAAAAACAACTTTTTCATGTTACCAGTAACACCTGCAATAATTCAACCTGAAATAATTTTTAAAATTGAATTCACTTTTCACCATGTAAGGGGCAAGTTTCCTTTCTGCATTGCACTCAGCATGGACAAGGAAACATAGACTAGTTGGTTTCCCATCCTGGCGCTGGTACACTGTCACATTGATGCAAAGTTTCAGATATAAATCCAAACAAAAAAACCCAACCCCTCGAGCCAAACATTTTTCTAATGGCATTTTAGAAGCAAATATCATGGTAGTATTTTTTATTTGTTTGTTTTGAAACATTTGTAAAAACTTTTTTTCTGTAAAAACTCAGGTAGGGTAGGATTTTGAAGACTATTCCGCACTGACCTAACTCTGCTCCTGTTGAAGAGCCAATGGAGATCTACATCTGCATGGAGATCTGTAGATCCAATTGCTTTATTATAACGGTTGAAATCACTGTGACTAGGGTATTTTCACCTTTTAATTTCTGGCACCCCTGGTTAAGGAATTCTTTGTTACTCAAAATGTGTGAGTGTTTATGGGAACCCACCAAGGGCTTAGGCCTTGAAATCTAGCGCAAGGAGCTCCTACAGCCCATGCTTCTGAGTTTTTCACTAGGAGGGTGGTGAAGCACTGGAATGCGTTACCTAGGGAGGTGGTGGAATCTCCTTCCTTAGAAGTTTTTAAGGTCAGGCTTGACCAAGCCCTGGCTGGGATGATTTAGTGGGTAATTGGTCCTGTTTTGAGCAGGGGATTGGACTAGATGACCTCCTGAGGTCCCTTCCAACCCTGATATTCTATGATTCTATTATTACTTTCTAGACAAAGCCTTTTGGTTCCCTGTCCTCCTAATGCATGTGTGTAATTTTACTCATGTGAGTAATATCATTGAATGAAATGGGACTATTCACATGAGGGTGAAATTTACCCCTATGCAAAGGGCCTGTGGAACACTTAAATCCAGCTTAAGCATTCAATACAGGGTTTGTGTGGGATTTTAAGTAGTGCCTGGCTCTCCGGTTGACCCTCTGCATGGTAGTGGAGTGAAGTTGCTTATGTGACTCAGTATTGACAGGCTCAGGCTCTTGCACTGTGCATTGGGTGGGAGAAGAGTGAACACTTTTATTCTGTAAACTGATATAAAAGGATCTTTGCTAACTGGGATCAAGTTTTACAATTAGAACCTCATATGGCAAAATATTTCTGTATTGTGTAGCCTTTCAAATGGTTTGTACCAATCTTTTCCTTTTAAGTGGTTTTATTTTAAAGTTACAAATCAGATGTTATTTCTTCTTTGCATTCCCATACTCACAAAACAAACGGATGTGATCCAAGTAAGGCCATGGTGAATAAGAGACTTTGTTCAGAAGCTTTAATACTATCTTGCTCGACCTCTGGATACTGAATGGGTGGGTGTCTTGGATAGCACATTCACTCTTTTAGGAAGCAGGGATACATTCCTGTGATTTATAATTAATTTAACAAAATTTTACTATTAACATTTTTTCCAGTATTCAGTTTTGCAGCTGCAGGTTGTATTTAAGATGGACTCTGAAAATCTATTAAGAAAGGTTATTACCTAGCAAAACATGGAAATATAGAGTCCCTCTGACAGGCAGAAAACAAACAATGCAACTCTTACACCTGCCAGCAAAAATAAAAAAAGAATAAAAGAAAAAAAAAGGCAACAGCAGCATCTCATTGGACCTCCACCCGGAAGAGTTCCAAACACTTGATTATTTCATACCCTTTGAAATCTCATTTACATTCATGAACATAGTGCCTTTGATTTTCTGCTCTGGCTCATTTAGGGCTTCGTCTTGTGAGGTACTGAGTGGCTCCAGAGAGAGAGAGAGGTTACATGCCAACCATTCCTATTAAATGCAGTGAGGGTGAGGGCCTCCAGCATCTCTTCCTCGAATCGGCCATCTGCTTCATTCAGTGCGCAGCCAGGACCTGCTCTGGGGACAAATCAGGGTTCTGTAATGAAGGAGATTTGTTTTCTTTAGGATCCCTGCCTCATTTTTTGTTTTCTGCAGAAGTTGGAAGGTGTGTAGTGAATGAGGTAGGAGACTGCAGGAACAGAAACAATGTTTCATTGTCTCACTGTAATGCCTCCCTGGAGAATTGGATTGTATTCCCATCTCTGCCACTGAGTTCCTATGTGATGCTGCTCAAGACACTTAAAACTGTTTCCTAGGTGGTTACTAATTGTGTGTTCCTCATTTTCTGGGTGCCTGACTTGAAAGACCATGGGGTTTGAGTTGCAGAAGTATTAGACACTCACAGCTGCAATAGAAGTCAATGGCAGCTGTGCTTTGAACATATAAAATGCTGTATAATGCTAAGTGGTCTGAAATGTCAAGTCCTAGGCATCCCAAATTGGACGCCCCAAAAGAGTGGACACTTTAGACCGTAATCTCGCTGTGCCTCAGTTCCACATCTGTAAAATGGGGATAATATCACTTCCTCACGTCACAGGACTGTTGTGAAAATAAATTAACGTTTGTGAAGTGCTTGGTTAGTGATAAGCCCCATAGAAAAGTTCATGAGGAAATTAATAATTCTGTCTTCTGAGTATGGTTTGAATAGTGTGCAGTAAATAACTCTTGGGGCCACCGACTAAACAATGAACAAAACATTGAATACTTGCTCAATCAGTGAGCACCGTCCATTCGGTGCAGGAATCCTGTGGTGAAAAAATAGTATGTGATCATGTAATTAAAGACTGTGTCATAGTGTATATGCACAAAGAGACCAAACTGAGGTTGCACAGGCAACCTTCATTCTGGCATTTCTGGAGTGCTTGACTTTTCAACCTTAACATTCTTTTAATGTAGTTGTTTGTGTGAAAAGAGAGAGAAAGATGTATGCAAATCTTTTTTCAGACAGATAAAGGAAATCTTTATTCATGCGATTGGTATTACCCACTGAAAGACTAGCCCTATACATTATTTCAATTCTTGCCAGTTGGTTTCTATACACAACCTTGTGTATTATTTACAGTAAAATCTGGACATTGAGATGATCATGAGAAGAAATATGTGGTTTTGTACCTTTTCTTATTTATCCAAGTGCAGTGAAACACCATACCAATAAACACAAATTTGTATTGGAGCTGTGCCAGTTTACCCTAGCCTAGGACCTGGCTATGATGTTATGTAACGCCGACAGACCCCGGTTGGCGGGATTGAACCTGGGGCGTCTGGAGCTTAAAGCATGAGCCTCTACCGCATGAGCTAAAAGCCAACTAGCTTCTAGCTACGGCTGTAGAGCAGACTCATTTTGTCTCTCAAGTGGTCTTGGTGCCACTAGATAGGACAGAACACCACACCCAGAAGGTGTGTGGGTTACAGTTATGTACTTGGTGCCTGAAAAGTTCTACTTGCCTAGGGTAAATTATTAATTTTTTAGCTGGTAAGTAAAGCTCATCATCAAAGGAAGGGTTGGAGATTTTGTGCCTAAGCGAGTAAATTCTTCCTAATGATTATGCAAAGCTGATGTCGTTCAACAGAAAAGAAGGTGGGAGACTAACCCAAAAGGATTAATTTATTAAATATATTTTAAAATATCTACTGTGCACCAATTTGTAAGGATGTTGCTCCTGAACTAAAATCAGATTTTGAAATAATAAACTTTTTGAAATAATTTTGCTGTTGCATACTGAAGCTCTGAATGTGTGAGCTCTCCACAGAGGATTTATATACAAACCTACATACATACCTACATATACACTCCAAGGGAAAGTTTTCAACAGTGTATTACACACTACAGCAAGCAGCAGATTGCTTAAGATTACCTCGACATCCTGGACCAGTCTTGGAGCAGTAATATCTTCATGTTTGCTGTCAAGGCCCGTCACCCCCGCTGACCAGCAGGGACACCAAGGCAACCCACATTACTCAATCAACTTTAAGTGTTATAAATACTGAGGTCCATAAAAAAGTACAATGTAATGATGGCTTAAACAAACCCAATTCATCATCCCAGCTGCACACATATCATTTCCCTCAGGGTGACCAACCAACCAGCAGTGAACATAACCCAGGCCAGTTTCTGATTCCATTTCTCTTCATCAGTTTGACTTTTTGTTTTACCCCCCTCCAAAGGAAGAAAAAAAAAAACCTCCTTAAAAATGAATAAAATTCTCACAAATCAAATACAGCTCAGCTGCCTGAGTCCCTTTTTGTGTGTGTGTTGTACTCATGTCCATGCATTTTGCCTCTAGTGATATAAAGGGAAACCCTTCAATTTAAAGGTCAAATGGGGGCCGTTTGTTTTAACTCAGTGGACCATGGCAATGGTATTCACATATTTTATCTTTTGTCCTTCAACAGTTGTTAGACTTGTAGCCGAAGGGGAGGCTTGGCAGATTTGCCTATGCAGATTTTTTTTTTAAGATATAAAAATACTAAATTTCCACAGTTAAGGACCTGATTGAGTAATATGCCAAAAATCAAATGGATAGTGAATCTCATTCCCAGTCAATGATAAGGCACATTCACCAGCATCATTACAATGTATTGTTGTTGTTTATTTAAAGGGGAAAACATGAGGATCCAAAACTCTGTGTAGGGTGTTTTCTTCTGTTTGCTTTTTATTTCAGTTTATTTCTCCTGTTTGTTTGGGAGGGGAGGGTCCCTTGACAGTGCACAGAACTGCACATGGGAGTAGAACTGCTAATTCATTCACCCTCCAAAAAATTCCTTCCTCTAATCCTACTGTTTGTGCCCCCAAACTCCACTTTCTCTCCTTTCCAGAAGAAAGTCCGAACCTGCAGTTAAAAGGGAGAAGAAACAGCCAAAAGATTGTAGAAAACTACCTCATACAGATCTCTAAGGAGGGCAATATGCAGTGTATAATATTTGCTGCATCATATGTTACCTTGAGATGGTAGCTATAAATTGCAGTAGTCTAATTCCAGTTGGGTAATTGTATTCTTTCTGCCCTACTTAAATTTCTTCTTAAAAATTAAGCTTGAATTGGTTACTGTAGGCCAGATTCACCAATATGCACCAATATTTTAGCTGCTCTGACATCACAAAGCAGCTGGTAAACCTGGTCTCACCAGCTGTTAAACCAGGGTATGCTTGGGTTTTTTGGCTTGGTTTGGGTTTCCAGAGTAGTGCAAAGCAACTCGAGCATGCTGGTAGATCCAGCCTAGAATTAAGAACTTCTTATCCTAAATTGTTGTGCAGGATGGCTCTGTGCTGTTAAAGTGTTCCTGCTGTCTTTCCTAAAGGTGGCTGCATTTCGCTGTGGGTTTATCAGTTCCTGTTTGCAGGATCTACAGGAACAAATTCCATCCTCATTTAAATCTTTTCCACTTTACTGAAGTTAAATGCAGGGAATATTGTAGTCAGTGGAGTTGAACTGATGTAACTGACAGCAAAGTTTGGCCCATACGTTTTGTATCATCTGTGTATGCTCAGAGCACTTTGGGACCCTTCAGTATTCAAGGTGCTAATTATATATTATTAATTAATTTTACCATGCCATATTGAATTATAGTAATAACTAATTTTAAAAGGGAAACAGTAGTTAATATGAAAGGAAAACAGTTGTTGGGGCCTAAAAGCAGTGTCAGAATAACTTGTGCAAGGCAGGAAAAGCAAATGTCAATGGAAAATTAAAAATGCTTATGACATCTCATTAAATGTGTGCAGCGATCTGGGAAGATAGAAGCTTTCCAATCGGAAGGAAAGGCATAGTCCCTACCTGGGGGATTATATAATCTAAGGACTAGAACTGGTTGGAAATTTGAATTTCCGTCCTGAGAGAAATTCTGATGTTTTGAAATTTGTTTTCATCCCGAAGAGGGCTAAAATGTCAAAATCATAGATATTGAAACGTTTCATGGAATGGAAAGATCTGAACCTTTTTTGTTAGGTATTATTTTTTTATTATTATTTCCAAACTCTTATGTAGCTATTTTCTTCAAAGGAAGTCAGTATCATTATCCTCGTTTATTAAAGCCTGTGCAATGCTCTGTCCAAGTGGCTGAGTTGCTTTCAGCCTATCTCGCCAGTGTTCCCTGTTTACACTGGTATCCCATCAATAACAGTCCCTCCAGGGAACATGGGCCCTCTGACTCCAGTTCCACTGATCATGATACATCGTCCCTATTTTACAAACATTTTAAAAAGGATTAAAAGCAAATAGACGACCAGACCCCACAGCACTTATCCCTTCAGCTAGTGGCTGCTAGCTCATAGCCAAGTTGGAGTCTCATCTTTACCACAGACTCAGCTCGTTACACAGTCTTTGAGATTGTTTGGTCTTCTCAACAGGTGATCACACCAGGAGTAACCTATCTCTGTCTCCCTGTCACCTGTCCCTGAGTCTAGCAAACTATCCCTCTGTGGACTGTCCTCCCTTCCTCTAGGTTTGGCCTCTGGATGGTTCGCTCTCTTGCCATTCTGTGGTGATTTCTATAGCCTCTCTCTTGGTGTTGTGTCTGCTGGCTTGTAAGTGCCTCCCATTCCTTCAAATCACTTGTCCTCTTGTGTAGTCACCTCATATGTCCTGGGTGTTGCTGTGCACCTCATGACTCCTTTAGTCCACTCCTTCTGGTGTCTTTCTAATGGCCGGATCCACACAGGAGTGCCTGTGTGGCGCTTGTGTAGGTCCTTGTGTTGGAACTAGACACTAATTCAACCATAAATTCCTTTATTAAATCCAAAGGCCGAATGGTACTTGTACAATTGCTCTAAACATGTCTAAAAGTCTAACTAATAAGCAGTTAAAACATCCATACAGCAACAGACATTTATAAGTAATTGATCAAGATATTCATGAAAGGGCTAAACCCAAGGGTGCTTAGATCCAAGTTGGTTGGCCCCCAACTTGGTCAGGCAGGTATTAGCAAAGAACCCTTCAAGAGTTCACTTTTTTATACTCTTCAACAAACAAGTGATGTCATTGCCAATTGCTAACTTTGGCTAAAAAATAGATTTTGACTGGTTTGGTGTCATTATTGGTTCAACACACACAATCCTTCCTTATTGTTTAAACTAGTTAGAACTATGCCTGATAACTGGAGGGTTCTTTTGTCTATCTCAGTGGTTTTCAACCTGTGGTCCATGGTCCCCTGGCAGTCCGCAGACGAGGAGTCTGCAAAAGGTTGTCGTTACCATAGAACGGGGTCTGCAGACTATGCCTAAGATTTCCAAAGGGGTCTGCACCTCTATTTAAAAAAATTTTAGGGATCCGTGAATGAAAAAAGGTTGAAAACCACTGGTCTGTCTTATCACCTACCTTTCAGGTCTAGTTTTTCTAGTTAAACCACATTCTTTCAAGGCCTTCCCGCAACTGCTAACAGGCCTGCACTTTACAGCCATCTACAAAACATATTTGTTTCTTTTTAAACTAATTTAACCCTTTATATACCTATCTAATCTTACACCTTGGCTGACCTGTCCTATCCTAATGCCTGCTTTCTCTGATTGCTGGGTATCTCCTCTTGGCAGTATCTCCAGCCTTCTGGCTGCAACAGGTCTCCCCCTCACTGGTAGCAGAACTTTGGTCCTTTGTCCCCTCAGTGCTTGTGCTTTGGCTTTGGCACCCCTGTGATGGGGTATTCCTGTGTGATAAAAAATGCTAACAAGGGGTCTGACTCAGAAGAAACAACCTTGTGGGTATGCTGAGGATGAGGTGGTGGTCAAATTTGCTTCTTGTATCAGGCAGAGCATCAGCTTCCCAATAATTTGTATAGTAGGCCACTGTAATCAAGAACTGCTTTTCTCTGATGGTAAATAATTCTGTTCCCACTGTCATGGGCAGTCCATATGGTAACAGAGCCTCTTTCTGCTTGTGGTTATCACACAATCGGCCAGTGTCACACCCTTTTATTAAGGAGCAGAGTCATGTATTCATTCCCAGCCAGTAAACGTACTCTCGAGCCTATCTAAGACAGCTGTCAATGCCCAGGTGTGAAGCATGTAATTATGTAACAAGGCAGGGACAACAGCTCTCTCTTCTTGACGTATGATTCCATTCTGCACTCAGCTCATCTTTAATATGAAAATATGATCCTACTCCTACCGGTACTTGGCTTTTGTCTTCTGACCACTCTGTTAACCTCGCTTTCTTGACTGCCTGTAATTGGATTTCCTTTTCTGTAGCCTCTTTGCTGTTGAACAGTTTTGCTGTCGAAGCTGGGGGATAGTGCAGCGTGTTAATAGATTCAATGTCCTGATCACCTTCCCCCAACTCACTGATACTGGGCATAGATGTCCTGCTTAGGGTGCCAGCTAATACCAGTAATCATCCTGGATGAGATATGATCTCTGCCTGGTAGCACTGGAGGCACATCAACGTTCATTGCAATCTCTTTCAAGCACTAAGAAGGGGGTTTGCCTTGATTATCTCTAGCGGTTTGTGGTTTGATTGTACAATTACTGGGTGGCTACAGGTGCCCTGATGGACCCATTTCATTCCAAACAGCACAACCAGAAGCTCTTTTTCTAGTTGGGCAGACCCCTGTTCAGTCTCTGATAGGGTTCTGGTGGCATAAGTGACTGGGTGCTGCTGTAAAAGAGCTACACCCAGTCCACACTGAAGTGTCAGTGGCTCTCTTGGCTGGTAGTGCTTCACAACATGGGCATCCATTATCATCTTCTGTTGGGGACCTACCCCATCCCACTCAACATAGTGCCTTGTGAGCTGATGTTTGGTTTCTGCTACTGCAGCCAGGTGCAGTCAGAACTTGGACAGAAAATTTACCATTCTCTGCAGCTCTGTACCCCTTCCACATTCACTTGAGCTGGCATGTCTCTGATTGCCTTGATCTTTTTTGGGATCTGCTTTCAGTCCCTGTACTGTGAGTAGATGTCCAATGTATGTCATCTCACATTATTGGAGTTGCATTTTTTTCTGGGCTGAGTTTTATGTTTTTGTCCCTGCATCTTTGTAGAAAAGCTGGTAGTGTTCTGTCAGAGAATCATAGAAATGTAGGGCTGGAAGAGACCTTGAGAGATCATCTAGTCCAGCTCCCTGCACTGAGGCAGGACCAAGTAAACTTAGACCATCCCTGACATGTGTTTGTCTAAACTGTTCTTAAAAACCTCCAATGATGGGAATTCCACAGCCTCCCTTGGAAGCTTATTCCAGAGTCATTAATGAAAGTATTGACTAGTTCCAAACCCAAGACTGACTTCTGCAGGACACTACTGGAGACATTACTTTCTGAGTGTGGTCTTTCAACCAGTTGTGCATCCACCTTATAGTAATTTCATTTAGACCACATCTAATGGCTTATGAGAGTGTCATGTGGGACTGTATCAAAATCCTTACTAAAATCAAGATAAATCACTCCACAAGATAAACCCTTATCCACTAAGCCTATCAAAGAAGGAAATTAGGTTGGATTGGCATGATTTGTTTTTGACAAATGCATACAGGCTATTCCATATAACTCTGTTATCGTCTGGGTGCTTACAATTTGATTGTTTAATAATTTGTTCCAGTATCTTTCCAGGTATCAAAATTAGCCTGACTGGTTGCTAATTCCCTGGGTCCTCCCTTTGTTCCCCTTTTTAAAGATAGGTACTATATTTGCCCTTCTCCAGTAGCTCTGGGACCTTATCCACTCTCCATGAGTTCTCAAAGATAATTGTTAATGGTTCCAAAATTGCTTCACCTAGTTTCTTAAGTACCCTAGGATGAAAACCGTCCTCGGGCCGGTTTTGTTCAATATCTTCATAAATGATCTGGAGGATGGTGTGGATTGCACCCTCAGCAAGTTTGCAGATGACCCTAAACTGGGGAGGAGAGGTAGATACGCTGGAGGGTAGGGATAGGATACAGAGGGACCTAGACAAATTAGAGGATTGGGCCAAAAGAAATCTGATGAGGTTCAACAAGGACAAGTGCAGAGTCCTGCACTTAGGACAGAAGAATCCCATGCACCCCTACAGACTAGGGACTGAATGGCTTGGCAGCAGTTCTGCAGAAAAGGACCTAGGGGTGACAGTGGACGAGAAGCTGGATATGAGTCAAGAATGTGCCCTTGTTGCCAAGAAGGCCAATGGCATTTTGGGGTGTATAAGTAGGGGCATTGCCAGCAGATCGAGGGACGTGATCGTTCCTCTCTATTCGACATTGGCAAGGCCTCATCTGGAGTACTGTGTCCAGTTTTGGGCCCCACACTACAAGAAGGATGTGGAAAAATTGGAAAGAGTCCAGCGGAGGGCAACAAAAATGATTAGGGGACTGGAACACATGACTTATGAGGAGAGGCTGAGGGAACTGGGATTGTTTAGTTTACGGAAGAGAAGAATGAGGGGGAATTTGATAGCTGCTTTCAACTGCCTGAAAGGGGGTTCCAAAGAGGATGGATCTAGACTGTTCTCAGTGGTAGCTGATGACAGAACAAGGAGCAATGGTCTCAAGTTGCAGTGGGGGAGGTTTAGGTTGGATATTAGGAAAAACTTTTTCACTAGGAGGGTGGTGAAACGCTGGAATGCGTTACCTAGGGAGGTGGTGGAATCTCCTTCCTTAGGTATTTTTAAGGTCAGGCTTGACAAAGCCCTGGCTGGGATGATTTAGTTGGGGTTTGGTCCTGCTTTGAGCAGGGGGTTGGATTAGATGACCTCCTGAGGTCCCTTCCAACCCTGATATTCTATGATTCTATGAATTTCATCACACCCTGCCGACTTGAATATATCTAATTTATCTAAATATTCTTTAATCTGTCCTTTTCCTATTTTGGCTTGCCTTCCTCCCCACTTGTTGCTAATATTAATTGTGTTGAGGAACTGCAGTTGTGTCTTGAATACTGTCTCCTTGATAAACTGCCAGCTCTCCTGAGCTCCTTTTTTCCCTTAGATTTTCTTCCCACGGGATCTCACCCACCAGTTGTCTGTTAAAGTCTGCATTTTTTAAAAAAGTCCATTGTCTTTATTCTGCTCTTCTCATGTGTTCCTTTTCTTAGAATAAAAAAATCTATTATTTCATGATCACCTTCACCCAAATTGCATTCCAACTTCCAATACGCTACCAATTCCTCCTTGTTAGTCAGAATCATGTCTAAAATGGCTGTCCTCTTGGTTACTTCCTCCAGTTTCGGGGGGGGAAAAAAGTTGTCACAGATATATTGCATGAATGTATTGGAAATTCTGAGTTTTGCTGTATTACTTTTGCAACAGATGTCTGCGTAGTTAAAGTCCCCCATTACTACCAGGTCTTGTTTGTTGGATAGTTCTTTTCTAGAAATAGAAATGTATTGTTCTAGAGACACCTCATTCACCTCCTCTTCCTGATTTGGTGGTCTATAGCAGACTCCTACCATATATCACCCCTATTTTTTTACCTCTTTTATTTTACCCATAGACCTTCAACTGGTCTGCCTCTCACCTCCTTCTGGACCTCAGAACAGTGTATATATTCTTGATTAATAATGAAACAACTCTTCCCTTTTTATCCCGCCTGTCCTTCCTGAACATGTTGTACCCCTCTATACCAATATTCCAGTCATGAATCTTAGTCCACCAAGTCTCTGTGAAGTCAGTTGTCAAACTTTAGGTTATGTATTGATAGTTTCAGTTCTTCCTGTTTATTCACCACACTCCTTGTATTTATGTATCAAATCTAAGATGTTGATCAAATTCCCCCACTGATTTCCATCTTGTTGCTTCTATGACCCTGTTCCATTTCTGCCCCAGCATCTAGCTCTCCGTTAAGGTTGCCTTTTTCATGCTTACCTATGGGGTTTGTTGCCTGCCCTGTGTTAACCCGCACTGGACAGGCAAGGGTTAACTCTACATTATGGTCTGAGGAAACCACGCCCGCTCAGCTCTACTGGGCATGCTCAAAATGCACAAGTGTAAAAAGGAGGAGCTCAGCTCAGTTGCTGCTGACCACCAGGGAGGAAAGACATATGTCACCTTCTCCAGCCAAGGATCAGCCAAAGCCCAAGGCCGTGGGAGCCAGAGATGCTGCAATTAGGCAGATGCTAGGGTACCCACGGAGGCCCTGCAGAGTCCAGAGTTGCCAGGGACAGTGCAGACCGGGGAACCTGGAGACAGCAGAGACGCCCAGACCACAGCAGTGGGAACTACGGTAAAAAGCAGCCCACAGGAATTAGATAGTGGCCCGGTTAGTGAACTGGAATTTTGAGTCAGTGTGTTTTGGTTGGAATTCCCCGGTGACTCAGTGGCAAACACTCCTGCTACTACCTGGGCTGTGGTCCAGTGGAGAGGGAGGGCCCGGACCTCCCTACCCGGGCCGCCAACCTCCCCTTTTTTGCGTGTGGTGGGCCCCCTTCCTAACTCAGACCAGTGGGCTTCACTACCCTGCTAACAGGGATGAATTTACTGACTTTGGCCATTAGGTCTTACTGTCCTGCTAAGAGGGGTGAATCTATGGACTCTGGCCTTTCTTGTGATGTGTGAACGGGTGGTCATCACTGCACGATGGACAACATGACACTGGGACACTCCTCTAGCCCCATACTTAACGGGGCCAGCCGAGGCGGCCTACTGCAACCTTGACCACCAGGACACCCTGGACTATGAAAAGATGAAGGCGACCATATTACACCAGACCAGTATCAGCCTCTAGACATGCTGCCAATGGTTTCATCAGGAACGATACCCTGCAGGAGCTAGGTTGCGAGCGGAGGATCAACATCTCCAGGAATACGCGTGGCGATGGCTAGAGCCCAACAAGCAGTCTGGTGCTCAGATGACAGAAGTGGTAATTTTGGAACAGTTCACCCAAATCCTCCAGCCGGGGTAAAGAGTGGGTGTGAAGACACTTACAAAAGTGGTTGGACTGATGGAGGATTACTTGGCAGCTGAGATTACAAAACCCTGACCCCGCAAGATGGAGGGACCCAGTGGGGAGAGACCAGCCAGCTGGGCAAAAACCCCACCCGGCCCCACTGAGAGGAGTATGACGCCTGTTGGGAGCCGCGACTAGGAACATTGACCCGAATCAGAAGCCGACTGCCACCCAAGGTCTTACACAGCGGGATGAGACCCCACTCATCTGAGCTGAGCCAACTTGAATGGACTTGCCATCCAGAGCGACGAGAGACAGTTGTTATGAATGTGGTCAAGAGGGGCATTTTCGTCATGATTGCCCCTATATGGACTGCAATTACGGGCAGGTCTGGGTAGCCAGCCCCTAGACCCGGAAGAGGATCCCAGAGAAGCTCAGGGTCCCGGTGCTCATAGAAGGAATTCCTATGACAGTGTTGATCGACTCTAGATGTAGCCAGATTCTCATCCAGGGTGACCTGGTACCAGACCGTGAGCCAGGCGGAACCCCCATCCACCTCCAATGTGTCAGTGGAGACCTACATTCTGATCCTGCTGCCCGAGTGATGCTGGCGATATACTACCAAAAGCACAGACCTTTCAGTTGGCATGACCCCCAGACTGGCCTATCCAGTGATTCTGGGGCTAGTGATGTTGGACTCGCTATCAAGACTTATGAGCCAAGACCTGTTCCTCACATCACAGACCATAAAGATTCTGGCTTTGGAAAGTTCTGGCAAGATTACTTCAATTGTGATAGAGGATAGTGGCATCTTTTCAATGCTTAGTTCAGTGGCTTTGGGTATTTGCCTATTGTGTAATTTGCCTGTTGGTTTCTTTATACTGCCATACTGATTACCAGGCTATACTGGCCTCTGTAGGTGCTATGGTACCTGTGATGGGGGGCTCTTTTCACGGCTGGGATGGTGCCTCCACCTGGCCGCTCTGGGAAATATCTCACAAGGCCAATGCCCCTTCCCATAGTTGCATGCCGTCCCTCCACGTCTGTCTCTCTCTGCAGCCCCTCTGCTGTTCCCCTTCCAGGGTAGGCTTTAAGTCTCTACTCTCCACGCGGCATCAAGCAGTCCTCATGCCCACTGCCCTGACCCGGTCACTCTGACAGTGATTCAGGCAGTCTTCCTGTTCATTGCCCCCAAACAGTACCTCTCTGCAATGGTTGGTAGGGGAACCCAGGCCCACCCTCCACTCTGGGTTCCAGTCAAGGGCCGTGTAGTGATCAGTTAAGGTGTGCATCTCTACCACCTTTCTGCTCTCACCCCTGGACTCCTTCCTTCCAGGCTTCTTCTTCCCTTCCTTCTCCCTTATTTCAGGAAAAGGGGCTGCAGGCTTTCTTCCACTGTTGCCAGACTCCTGGCTTTGTAGAAGCCCCACATGTTCCCTCACAGCTGAGCCTTCATCTAATTAGCTTCCTCCAGCTTAAGTCTCCTCTGTTTGCAGCCTAATTGGCTGATTGGACCCACCTGGCCTAATTCAACCCTCTCAGGGCCAGTGTAGCAAGTTTGCCCCATCACAATACCCCAGCTCTGCAGACTGTCAAGCCTCTTGCATACTGGATTACGTACAGCCACTGGAATTTTCCTTTGTGGTAAGCACACAGGTTCCGCTGTGGGTCTACTTCCAGTCTCAGCTTTCCTTTGAGGCAGCCATCACCAGTGAAAACCTCCCCGTATACTTTTTAAACTGTCTCCATTGTCCGTGGGTCTCCTCTTTTTGCCTCTTGCACCCCAGTTATAAAATTCTGATGCCCTGATAGGGTCCATATTTGTATGGTTGTATTCTCCAAGAGGGGTCTGCGGTGCTTGCCATCTACCACCACAAATGTCAGTTGGTACTGTTTGTTTTGGGGGTTGGTTACTATGATATCACCTTTTCCAATGAACTGCATTGTGCTTTCGTACATTATTAGATTGCACCTGCTCATTGTAATGAGTGGGTTAGACTCAACAGCCTGCATCTGATATGCTCTTGATCTGAGGAGAGAGCCACGATGTCATCCTTACTGTCTGACATGCCATCCCCCTTTTGTACGAGTCTGTCTGGCTCTTTCTGAGACCCTCCTCTGCTCTTACACACGCTGCTAAAAATGTACAACATGCCGCATTCCTTGAAATGCTATTGTAGTGCGGGGCACTTTTCCTTTATCCACTTGTGCTGTCTCTCACTATAAATAGATCTCACTATGGGTGTGGAACCCTGACCATCTGCTCTCCTTTGCTGTTGTTTCATTGTGTATACTTCTGGGGAGTGTTGTGACTTCTAGGGCTTTCATCCTTTCTCTTAAGGCTTCCACTGCTTGCCATATCTCAGCATCTGTCTGATATGAAATCGCCTTCCTGGAGCAGCCACAGGTAGTGATCCCAATTGCTGCTGACTATCCTGTCCTGAATGAGGGAGTCTGTCAGTGCCCCAGAATTGCATGTAGCAGCCAGTGCACATAAGGCTGTAATTTGGGGATCTGTGCCCTCCCCTTTGGATTGGTCTCTAGAGAAAAACCTATGTTGCTCCACAGTTTGTTTAGCTTTGGGGAGCACTAGGTCCCCAGGGTTCCTAGAGCTGCTGTGAGCCTCAAGGCAGTGCAAAGCTTCAGCGTGCAGCAGACCTCTCTGTCTTGTTCCCCAGTAAGGTAAAATAGTAGTTGTACTTTCCAGCTGTTTTGTCCTCCTGCATGGCCAGGTCTCTGTACAGCTTGAACTTCTCCTTCCACCGGGTCCATCTCTGGGCTAGGTTTGTGTCTGCAAAATCCAGGGCTCTGGGCGGGAAGGATCAGACCGAGTTCCATTGCTCACTCTGCCGGGTGATGCACCTCAGAGAACACACTGCTCAGATGCTGCGATCTTGCTTCACTAGCAAAGAGTGAAACTGAGCGCAGTTTGTATCAAACATGTAGAAGGTTATTAAATCCTGCACATTGCTTTGGCCATGTGGCTCAGTTGCTTCCAGCCTAACTCCCCAGCATTCTGTATTTCCACTGGTGTCCTATCAAAACAGAGAGAATGTGGGCCCTCTGATTCCAGTTCCACTGATCGTGATCTATCCCTTGTCTGTCTTTCCTATTAAAACAGTATGCTCTTTGTGGCCAGGACTGTTTCTTACTATGCATTTGTACAATCCTGAGCACAATGGTGCCCTAATCGCAGTTGGAGGCTTTTAGGCACCACTATGGTACAAATACTAATAATGATCTAGAGATACATAAATACCACCGATTGATGCTTTGTTTTTCAATGCACAGAAGATTGATGAGACCCATTTTGGAGGTCGAGTGAAGATAAGATTTCAAGCAATGGAAATTTAAATAGAAGTGAGATGCCCTTTTGTAGCCTGTATGGTCTGCTGGCTTGTTTGATCACATTTCTTCTCTCGTTCTTTCTCTCTGGAACCACAGAAACATTCACCAGGAGGTATCTGACTATGATGTGTGTTTTTTAAGATGTACAATTGGTACATTTAATTGATTAGACATTGGCTAAGATAATCCTGTCAAACAGAAGTTCCCTGACTACCTCACAGTGGGTATCATGGGTGCAGTGAGGAGAGAAAGAAGGCAAAGCAACTGTATTCTTCAGGTTGGGGGAGTGCACCAGTGGGAGTGTAAATCTCCTGAAAAAGCTTAAGAGACAAGGCCCTGCTCCCCAGTGCACCATCCCACAAAAGTGCCCCGATGTTCAGGAGGGAGAAGGAACAATGCAGCCATCTTTGCCTTGGCAAAGCTGGGGGATGGATTGTGCCTGCTGGCTCACAGTCCTTCCCACAGCTCTACCTGAAGTCGTGAAGCTCCACATTGTCCCCTTCTCAGGGCTGGGGCAAACTGCCAAAATCGAAGCTCCCATTTCAGAAGGTATATTCACACGCTTTGTCTCAGAATGCACCCGACAAAGTTGGTCGGTTTCCTAGACAGCAGGAATTAATTTAAAAGGTGGTATTTCTTTAATCAGCAAATTAATTATGTTAATTTTACCAAGTATATTATACGTTCCTTCCCCACTCTGAATGCTAGGGTACAGATGTGGGGATCTGCATGAAAACCTCCTAAGCTTACTTTTACCAGCTAAGGTTAAAACTTCCCCAAGGTACAAACTATTTTACCCTTTGCTCTTGGACTTTCGCTGCCACCACCAAACGTCTAACCAGTATTATTATTATTATTATTATTAGGAAAGAGCCCGTTTGGAAACGTCTTTCGCCCCAAAATCCTCCCTTACATTTTCACCCCCTTTCCTGGGGAAGGCTTGATAAAAATCCTCACCAATTTGCATAGGTGATCACAGACCCAAACCCTTGGATCTTAAGAACAATGAAAAAGCATTCAGAGTCTTAAAAGAAGAATTTTAATAGAAGAAAAAGTAAAAAGAATCACCTCTGTAAAATCAGGATGGTAAATACCTTACAGAGTAATCAGATTCAAAACCTAGAGAATCCCTCTAGGCAAAACCTTAAGTTACAAAAAGACACAAAAACAGGAATATCCATTCCATTCAGCACAGCTTATTTTCTCAGCCACTTAAAGAAATCATAATCTAACGCATATCTAGCTAGATTACTTACTAAATTCTAAGACTCGATTCCTGTTCTGTCCCCAGCAAAAGCATCATCAAGACAGACCCAGACCCTTTGTTTCTCCCCCACTCCAGCTTTGAAAGTATCTTGTCTCCTCATTGGTCATTGTGGTCAGGTGCCAGTGAGGTTATCCTTGCTTCTTAACTCTTTACAAGTGAAAGGGTTTTTCCTCTAGCCAGGAGGGATTTTAAAGGTGTTTACCCTTCCCTTTATATTAATGACAATTATATAAAGGAATTAGCAGCTTGATCTTGCAAAACACTTGAAGGCAATGTGACTTCTCATTGGCTTGCAGTTAAGCCCATGCCTCCATGTTGAGCTGGATCAGGGCCAGAGTAGTAAATGCTTTGCTGGATCGACTCGTAAAGAACTCAATGTTTCCACCTGGTTAAGGTTTGGAGACCACTTTCTTCATGTGTAGTCCACAGAGGTTTTATCTCACTTATTATTATTTATTACTGATAGTTATGTCTGGAGGTCACCCTATGCTAGGCACTGTGCCCACCTGTAATACAGAGACAGATCTAGCCACAAAGAGCAGCAAGGGAGTTCTCCAGGTGAAGGAGGAGCGATTACGTGACCCTTGGGCTAAGTCTGTTGTCTGTAGCATGTGTGTTTGTGGTGTGCTTGCTGCTTGACTGAAATATACTGTGTGGTCGGTTTGTTTGGGTGACCGTATGCTGACCGTGTATGTGCTGAGCCTAGCAGCCTGCTAGGCAAGGCTGAGAGCTTCTTTACCAAGTTTTGATCCCTACGCCTTTTAGCACCCATTAACCCTTAACCAGGGGGCAGGGCTACTCAGGAAGACCAGGGCTTTAAAAAAGTCACTCCTCAGCGACCAGAGGAGCTAGCAAACAGGAGTGTCTAACAGGGGAGTTTCGCAAGGGACTTCTCCAGGTGAATGAGGAGCAATTATGTGACCCTGGGGGTAAGTTTGTTGTCTGTAGAGCGTGTGTGTGTGGGGGGGGGGGGCTAGATACATGTAACATTCTTGGAACTTAAGGCCTAAAACGCCCCCTGATAAAAACAAAACATCAGCAAAGGAACAACCTGCAGGAGTAAAAAGAGAATACAGGCTGAAGTCCAGCAACAGAGTGGGGGCTATCTAGTTTATTGCACCCAATGCAGCATGTATGATTACCTGCCCTCTGGGCGGGTGGTGTATGTGTGCATTCGGTGTAAGGAGCTTCTGGCCCTCAGAGACAGTGTACGGGCTTTGGAGACCAGAGTGGCTGAACTGGAGGAGCTGAGGGAGACAGAGAGGTAAGTAAATGAGACTTTCTGGGACAAAGTAGAACGGTCCTACCCCTGATCTAACAGCCTCTGAGCTGTTGAGGAGGATGAAAGTCCCAGGGAAGGAGGACATCCAACTGGAGGAGAGGGAAACGATCCCATAGTTGGGACCCTCCTGCCAGATGATGTCGTGGTCTCTCACTGAGGATACCTCTCTGCGGGAGGGAACTCCATTTCTTAGGAAAAGACAGGTAATAGTTATGGGGGATTCAATCATTAGAAACAATGCTAGCTGTGTTTGTGATGACCGGGAGAACTGCGTGGTGACTTGCCTACCTGGTGTGAAGGTTGCAGATCTCTCGAGACATCTAGACAGATGTATGTGTAGTGCTGGGGAGGAGCCACTGGTCGTGGTACATGTAGGTACCAATGACATAGGGAAGGGTAGGAGAAAGGTCCTGGAGGCCAAATTTAGGCTGCTAGGTAAGAGATTGAAGTCCAGGAACTCCATGGTAGCATTCTATGAAATGCTTCCAGTTCTATGTGCAGGGCCAGTTAGGCAGAACTGCAGGGTCTCAATGCGTGGATGAGACGATGGTGTAGAGAGGAGGGGTTTAAACTTATTAGGAACTGGGGAAAAGTTTGGGAAAGGGGGAGCCTATACAGGAAGGATGGGCTCCACCTAAACCAAAATGGAACCAGAGTGCTGGAACTTAACATTAAAAAGGTCATAGAGCAGTTTTTAAACTAAGGGCTGGGGAAAAGCCGACGGGTGCAGAGGTGCACGTGGTTGGACAGAGGCATCTCTTAGGGGACGATCTATTAATGAAGATTCTCTATGTCCTAGTAAAGAGGAGAGAATGAAAAATGATTAAAAAAACAAGTAGGATCTGATGAGAAACAGTCAAGTGAAAAAGAGTCCTATTCTATTACATCATGTACTGGCAGACAGCTAAAAAATGACAAGTTTTTATAGTGCTTATATACAAATGCTAGAAGTCTAAATTAATAAGATGGGTGAACTAGAGTGCTTCATATTAAATGAGGATATTGATATAATAGGCATCACAGAAAATTAATGGAATGAGGATAATCAATGGAACACAGTAATACCAGGGTACAAAATATATCAGAGGGATAGAACAGGTCATGCTGGTGGGGGAGTGGCACTATATATGAAAGAAAGCATAGAATCAAATGAATTAAAAATCTTAAATGAACCAAACTGTACCATAGAATCTCTATGGATAGTAATTCCATGCTTTAATAATAAGAATATATCAGTAGGGATATATTACTGACCACCTGACCAATATAGCGATAGTGACTGTGAAATGCTCAGGGAGATTAGAGAGGCTATTAAAATAAAAAACTCAATAATAATAATGCGGGGTTTCAATTATCCCCATATTGGGTGCGTACATGTCACCTCAGGATGGGATGCAGAGATAAAGTTTCTTGATACCTTAAGTGACTGCTTCTTGGAGCAGTAGTCCTGGAACCCACAAAAGGAGAGGCAATTATTGATTTTAGTCCTAACTGCAGCACAGGATCTGGTCCAAGAGGTGAATATAGCTGGACCGCTTGGTAATAGTCACCATAATATAATTAAATTTAACATCCCCGTGGCAAGGAAAATACCACAGCAGCCCAACACTGTAGTATTTAATTTCAGAAAGGGAGACTATTCAAAAATTAAAAGGTACAGTGCGAAAAGTGAAATCCCTGCAAGCTGCATGGAAACTTTTTAAAGACACCATAATAGAGGTTCAACCCCAAATTAAAAAACACATTAAGAGAACCAAAAAAGGGCTACTGTGGCTAAACAATGTAAAAGAAGCAGTGAGAGACAAAGGCATCCTTTAAAAAGTGGAAGTGAGGAAAATAGAAAGGAGCATAAACTCTGGCAAATGAAGCGTAAAAATGTAATTAGGAAGGCCAAGAAAGCATTTGAAGAACAGTTAGCTCAAGACTCAAAGTAATAGCAAAAGAATTTTTAAGTACATCAGAAGCAGGAAGCCTGCTAAACAACCAGTGGGGCCACTGGATGATCGAGGTGCTAAAGGAGCACTCAAGGACGATAAGGCCATTGCGGAGAAACTAAATGAATTCTCTGCGTCGGTTTTCACGGCTGAGGATGTGAGGAAAATTCCCAAACCTGAGCCATTCTTTTTAGGTGACAAATCTGAGGAACACTCACAAATTGAGCTATCATTAGAAGAGGTTTTGAAATAAGAAGTCATCAGGACCAGATGGCATTCACCCAAGAGTTCTGAAGGAACTCAAATGTGAAATTGCAGAACTACTAACTGTAGTTTGTAACCATCATTGAAATCAGCTTCTGTACCAAATGACTGGAGGATAGCTAATGTAACACCAGTTTTTAAAAAGGGCTCCAGAGGTGATCCTGGCAATTACAGGCCGGTAAGTCTGACTTCAGTACTGGGCAAACTGGTTAAAAATATAGTAAAGAACAAAATTGTCAGACACCTAGATGAACATAATTTGTTGGGGAAGAGTCAACATGGTTTTTGTAAACTGAAATCATGCCTCACTAATCTCCTAGAATTCTTTGAGGAGATCAGCTAGCATGTGGGCTAGGGGGATCCAGTGGATATAGTGTACTTAGATTTTCAGAACGCCTTTGACAAGGTCCCACACCAAAGGCTCTTAAGCAAAGTAAGCTGTCATGAGATAAGAGGGAAGGTCCTCTCATGGATTGGAAATTGGTTAAACGATAGGAAACAAAGGGTAGGAATAAATGGTCAGTTTTCAGAATGAGCAGTAAATAGTGGTGTCCCAAAGGGGTCTGTACTGGGACCAGTCCTATTCAACATATTCATAAATGATCTGGAAAAAGGAGTAAACAGTGAGGTGGCAAAATTTGCAGACGATACAAAACTACTCAAGATAGTTAAGTCCCAAGCAGACTGTGAAGAGCTACAAAAGGATCTTACAAAACTGGGTGAATGGGCAACAAAATGGCAGATGAAATTCAATGCTGATAAATGCAAAGTAATGCACATTGGAAAACATAATCCCAGCTGTACATATAAAAGAATGGGGTCTAAATTAGCTGTTACCACTCAAGAAAGAGATCTTGGAGTCATTGTGGATAGTTCTCTGAAAACATCCACTCTGTGTATAGCGGCAGTCAAAAAAGTGAACAGAATGACAGGAATCATTAAGAAAGCAATAGATAATAACACAGAAAATATTATATTGCCTCTATATAAATCCATGGTATGCCCACATCTTGAACACTGAGTGCAGATGTGTTTGCCCATCTCAAAAAAGATATATTGGAATTGGAAAAAGTTCAGAAAAGGGCAACAAAAATTATTAGGGGTATGGAATGGCTTCCATATGTGGAGTGATTAGTAAGACTTGGACTTTTCAGCTTAGAAAAGAGACGAGTAAGGGGGGATATGACAGAGATCTATAAAATTATGACTGGTGAAGAGAAAGTAGATAAGGAAGTGTTGTTTACTCCTTCTCATAACACATGAACTAGGGGTCACCAAATGAAATTAATAGGCAGCTGGTTTAAAACAAACAGAAGGAAGTATTTTTTCACACAATGCACAGTCAACCTGTGGAACTCCTTGTGAAGGCCAAGGCTATAACAGGGTTCAAAAAAGAACTAGATTAGTTCATGGAGGATAGGTCTAGCAATGGCTATTAGCCAGGATGTGCAGGGATGGTGTCCCTAGCCTCTGTTTGCCAGAAGCTGGGAATGGGTGACAGGGGATGGATCACTTGATGATTACCTGTTCTGTTCATTCCCTCTGGGGCACCTGGCACTGGCCACTGTCGGCAGACAGGATACTGGCCTAGATGGACCTTTGGTCTGACCCAGTATGGTCGTTTTTATTTTCTTACTCCACAAAGACCCAGATTTCTGAGCTGAATTTCAGGTTTGAGCAACCCCAGGTCCCAAAGGGAAGCTGTGTAGAAACAACAGAATTTCACCTGTGTTCATGTTGAATTGCACATTTTACATGATAGAAAGCATTTATTGGACCATGTTTGTGTGACATTGGACCAGATTGTGTGGGAAAAGCTTGTGAATCATTTGACAACTCTGACCTGAGTTTGGAATGAAAATTAAACCCTGGTGAGTTTAGGTATTACCAATATTTTGCACAGTTCAGAAAGAAGCCTTGACATGCATTTTGCGTTCATACTCTTTATTTCCAAATCTAATAGAATTTTAGGATGAAATTCTGCCCTTTGATTGGTGTGTGGGTTCCACTAACTCACTGGAAGCTGCACCAGTGTGGCTGTTAAAAACTGATTTGTCCATAGTGGTGTTTATATAAATACTTGAGAATTCTGAATCTAGCAAAACCTAGCATGGTGATCTGGCACCCTGCTCACTAGTTTATATTTCTATTCCTGTTTTATTATCCAAGTCTGGATATCGTTACCATGATGCTCTCACTGATATCCCCCTCTGTGATCTGTCCATCCCACCCTTTTTAGTGTGCTGTTCAGGATGGAGAACTGAACACGGATATGATTTTTTTAGAACAGTGAATTTCCTGTTGCAACTGATACCTCATTCTGCACATGGAGAACTTTCACCCCCTTAGGTCTCCACCGCCCTACAAGAGCATGAGTTTGAATGGCAAGTTGTTTCACCAACATGCCATCCCTTGTGTCATTGGGACACAGTCTGATCCATAATCTGCTTTAAATGCCTTGCCCCACTGGAAGCAAATGACGAATATTTCATTCTCTAGAATACTGCAAAACTTCCTGTGCTGTAGGGACAGTGCAGTTAGTCTTGGCAATGACACTGTCCATTAAGAGCTCTGAGCTGCCCAACTCAAGTGTACACTATACATACATTAACTTTTGTCCTTCATCAGCTCTTGGTCTCATAGCCAGAGGAAAAGATGTTAGGATTTGCTTGAGCTGAGCAATACAATATTTTTGTTCAGCTGTGAAGTTGATTAATAATTTGGAAATTAAATCAATATAGACTTTGATTTTTATTAGCGTGGGGTTTGCATGTATACCTTTTGTACTGGCATTTGTAGCAGGACTAGAGAAACTTTAAGGGAAAATTAAGTCTCTCCCTGCCTCTAACCTGCGCCCTTTTCCCCCCAAAAAATGTAAATGAAACTCCAAGGATCAGAATCCTGGCAGTTGTTCTTGCTATTTGTCTTTCTGATTATTCTATGGCCTACATTTTCAAAAAAAATCAAGCAGGTTTTGGATGCCTCGGTTTTTGGGTGCCCAGCATAAGGCACCTTCATTTAAATTTCTGAGCACTCATCTTCTGAAAATTAAGGACCCTTAAAAAGTCTGCATCTGGTCAGCCAAAAATTGAAGCACTCAAAATCATGTTTGAAAATGTAGGACTTCTGTCTTGTTTCCTAATCCAGATTTTTTAAACAATGCAGATTCATTGACTTGTTCAGAGAGCAAAGATACAGTAATTTGGGTTCATATCTCTATTTGCAGCTGCCCCTGTCTGAATTAATTGAGTAAATGTAAGCTGGTCGGGCTTCCAGAGCATTATGTTAAGTTGTTCAGAGGTTTTGAGAAGTAACCTATGCACAAGGGTAACAATAATAATCCAGTTTAGTTGGTCACTGCCTTTGTGTCAATGGTATTGAGACACTTCACAAAATAACTGCCAGCATGCACAATGCAGGTTAAAAATGTAGGTTAGAATTTTCAAACTTGAGTGGCTCAAAGTAGGCACTTAAAAATCCCTATTGCGTTATTAAGGTAGCCTGAATTTCAGAGTCAATGGGAGCTTCAGGTGCTCAGCAACTCTGAAAATCAGGTTTCAGAGTAACAGCCGTGTTAGTCTGTATTCGCAAAATTCCACCATGATTTCAACAATTTCCATCCCACCACCAACCTCAGCCTGGTCCAGTCCACACAAGAGATCCACTTCCTGGACACTACAGTGCTAATAAACAATGGTCACATAAACACCACCCTATACCGGAAACCTACTGACCGCTATTCCTACCTGCATGCCTCCAGCTTTCACCCTGACCACACCACATGATCCATCGTCTACAGCCAAGCTCTGCTATACAACCGCATTTGCTCCAACCCCTCAGACAGAGACAAACACCTACAAGATCTCTGTCAAGCTTTCTTACAACTACAATACCCACCTGCAGAAGTAAAGAAACAGATTGATAGAGCCAGAAGAGTTCCCAGAAGTTACCTACTACAGGACAGGCCTAACAAAGAAAATAACAGAACGCCACTAGCCATCACCTTCAGCCCCCAACTAAAACCCCTCCAACGCATTATTAAGGATCTACAACCTATCCTAAAGGATGACCCAACACTCTCACAAATCTTGGGAGACAGGCCAGTCCTTGCCTACAGACAGCCCCGCAACCTGAAGCAAATACTCACCAACAACCACATACCACACAACAGAACCACTAACCCAGGAACTTATCCTTGCAACAAAGCCCGTTGCCAATTGTGCCCACATATCTATTCAGGGGACACCATCACAGGGCCTAATAACATCAGCCACACTATCAGAGGCTCGTTCACCTGCACATCCACCAATGTGATATATGCCATCATGTGCCAGCAATGCCCCTCTGCCATGTACATTGGTCAAACTGGACAGTCTCTACGTAAAAGAATAAATGGACACAAATCAGATGTCAAGAATTATAACATTCATGAACCAGTCGGAGAACACTTCAATCTCTCTGGTCACGCAATCACAGACATGAAGGTCGCTATCTTAAAACAAAAAAACTTCAAATCCAGACTCCAGCGAGAAACTGCTGAATTGGAATTCATTTGCAAATTGGATACTATTAATTTAGGCTTAAATAGAGACTGGGAGTGGCTAAGTCATTATGCAAGGTAGCCTGTTTCCTCTTGTTTTTTCCTACCCCCCCCCACAGATGTTCTGGTTTAACTTGGATTTAAACTTGAAGAGTGGTCAGTTTGGATGAGCTATTGCCAGCAGGAGAGTGAGTTTGTGTGTGTATGGGGGTGGGGGGGATGTGAGAAAACCTGGATTTGTGCAGGAAATAGCCCAACTTGATTGTCATGCACATTGTGTAAAGAGTTGTCACTTTGGATGGGCTATCACCAGCAGGAGAGTGAATTTGTGTGGGGGGGTGTAGGGTGAGAAAACCTGGATTTGTGCTGGAAATGGCCCACCTGATGATCACTTTAGATAAGCTATTACCAGCAGGAGAGTGGGGTGGGAGGAGGTATTGTTTCATATTCTCTGTGTGTATATAAAGTCTGCTGCAGTTTCCACGATATGCATCTGATGAAGTGAGCTGTAGCTCACGAAAGCTTATGCTCAAATAAATTGGTTAGTCTCTAAGGTGCCACAAGTACTCCTTTTCTTTCTGAAAATCAGGCCACTTTAATTAAGGGAGTCAACATGGATTTAGGAGTCTGATCCAAAGTCTATTGAAGTCAATGGGAAGACTATTGGAGTAAGCACAAGTTAAACAATAAAATCAATTGCAGTGTAATGGGGAAACCTTTACAAAATGATAAGGCCTTTAAACAGAGGCAATGCATGGGGGGAGAGATGCAGGGTCGTATGTCCCCCCCTGCCCCCCCCCGATTTGCTACTTGGCTTGTACTAAGCATGCTCCCAGGGACTGAGCATACTCACTACCACTGCTGAAACCAGCTGCCCTCATTCTCCCCTCCGCTATCAGCCAGCACGGGTCACCTCTGATAAAACTCTTTTGAAAAGAGGTGTCAAATCCATAACACTTCTCAAGTCTGGCAGCAGCCCACTCTGGGAAGCCAAGGTAGGAGAACCACACATTCAGTTCTTTCTGCCACTGACTTTGGAACAGGCAGCCAGAGGTGAAAGTGGGCCAGTACAGGCCGGTGTGGTGTACCAATAAGAAGTGGCTGCCAGTATGGGCCCGTACACAGCTGACGTTAAAGCGCCGTCGCGGCAGCACTTTAAAGTCGCTGCCCCTTTTGACCCCCCACCCCATAGCCTCCAAGGGGGGCGGGGAAGGGGCAGCTGTCCCGGGGCCTGGCGATTTAAAAGGGCCTGGGGCGACCAGCTGCTACCGCAGCAGTGGCCGGAGCCCCAGGCCCTTTAAATCGCTGCCAGAGCCCCAGCTGGCGTGGGCTGGGCAGCGTTGAAGGGCTGGCTGGGGGAGGCTGACCCCTCCCTGCCCCTTCTTCCCGAGGCCCCGCCCCTTCTTCCTGGGTCCCAGAGCCGGGTCCCTGTACCAGTAAGACTTTTAAGTTACTTTCACCCCTGCCAACAACTCTTCTTCCACAGACCTTAGTGTGAGAAAAGGTGCACAGGGTTCCATAAGCCGTAGGTTCTCAAATACTCTGGGGAAGGGTAGGGTATATAAACCTACATAACTAGAGAGATTAGACAATACCTGCAAAAAGAAAAGGAGTACTAGTGGCACCTTAGAGACTAACCAATTTATTTGAGCATGAGCTTTCGTGAGCTACATGCATCCGATGAAGTGAGCTGTAGCTCACGAAAGCTTATGCTCAAATAAATTGGATAGTCTCTAAGGTGCCACGAGTACTCCTTTTCTTTTTGCAAATACAGACTAACACGGCTGTTACTCTGAAACTAGACAATACCTGTAATGTTACTGCAATGTGCCCCAGTCTTTTGGATAATGCAGCAAATACAGCCCTGTGAAGTAGTCAAATCTTGAGGAATCCCCTGAACCAAGGACAAATGATTGTGACACAGTAAATGGAATATCTGATATCCAGAGCCCAAGTTCTGATCTGAGCTAGACAGATATGCAATCCTGGTGTCCCATGGCTGTGTCACTCAGCACAGAATTTCACCTGGGGCAGGTTCTGTCCCACTGTTCCAGCCCTTTTGACAGCTCATGTGGTGCAAAGAGGCCAGAATCTGGCAACAGCTGTCCTGCTAAAAGTTGCCCCAGAGGGGACAGCTCTCATCAGACGTAAAGCCTGTGGCACTGGCTCCTACACCAACTGCTCATCCCGTACTCCAGATAGGGGACATGTTGGTGAGGTAGGAAGTATGCTGGAGGCAGATTTGGATCAGGGTGCAAAATGAATGGCCGTCATCAGAAGACATTTAATATTGTAAAGTCCAGCTCTGATCATGGCTTACACCTGTTTGTTTGACAGCAGCTACAGACCAAGGGCCATGCTCATACTGTGAATACATTAGCCTGCTGGAACCTCATTAAAAATCAGGAGGCCTCAAGGAAATGACAATCTCTTCATACTTTCAGCTGAACCCAAAATAATAAATGAATGACCCAGTTCCTCTGTCATTGATTTCAGAAATAAGCAGAGTGGCACCTCATCAGAATTTGGAGAGAGTGAAATAGAGCTGAACATAATTTATATTGTAATGATATAACATTTAACAATGTCTTTGAGAAAAGGAAGGATGTAGACACCAAAATGCACCAGAGCCTAAAAAACCCAAATCCAGTCAAATTCTAATTCAAGCCACTGAGAATTTACTCAACCCCACTGAGACTACTGTCTATCAAGCAATAGCTAAACCAGGTTAATCAATTGCTGGTTGCATCTAACTTGTACTCAAGGTAATTCAGCAGGATATGATGAACAACTATACCTGTTGTGCATAAATGACCAAATGTTTAAAGGTTTCAGAGTGGTTTCAAGTTTTAAAGGGATGCTATTCAATTTCTGTATGCTTCAGTTTTAAAAACTGTACAAAGAATCAACGTAATGAAAAAGGAAAAACCTTCAGCTAACCACTGAATGGCAGATTAACTCCTGGGTCAAGATCCACTTAGGGAGGAAGGGCTGTCGGGTTATGGCTCTCTGATTCTCAAGCCACAGATGCCTCTGTGTAAATTAGAGCAGCCTAAAGACTTCTCTAACTTATACTGACTAGTTGTGGTTCCTATGGAGCCATATGCCAGCTGAGAATTTTCACGGCAGAGATGTATTCCACCCTCCTTCCAGCATGCCTCCTCCCTCACCAACATGTCCCCATACTGGGGCATGAAGTAAGTAGTTGGTGTAGGAGCCAGCTCCACAGGCTTTATACCTATTGAGAGTTTCCCTCCTCTGGAGCAATTTTCAGACGGACAGCCGTTGCCCAATTCTGGCCTGTTTGCATCGCATGAGCTGCCAAAAAGGGCTGAAACAGTGGGTCAGAAGCTGCCCCAGGTGAAATTCTGTGCAGAGCGACACAGCCATGGGACACCAGGATTGCATATCTGTCTAGTTCAGAACAGAATGTGGACTCCGGATATGTACAAATCATTGTGGACCATTTACTGTGTCAGAACCATTTGTCCTTGGTTTGGAGGATTCCTCAGCAGAGCTGTCACCCTGCAAACTTTGCAGAGGAGCCAGTGTACTTACAACAGAAGAGATGATCCAAGGGGGCAGCTTGTGGTACACATAAGTCCTCTGTTCCAGCCTCCAAATTGTCTGATCATTTCCTTGGGAGAAAGGTCGAATCCTGGTGCCTTCTAAGAAGCAACCAACGGGTGAAAACAGATTGATCCTCGGCTCTTAATGGCAATGGTCAGTACAGTATTATCAACTTCCATTGTTATTCTCATCTCTGTTGAGAGAAGTGCTGTCATCATATGTCCTCAGCATCATCATGAATGTCACAGGATCCTGTCATTGTGAGTGAAAATGTTATCAAGGGGATCTGATATCTTTAGCCTTCGCATAGCTGGTCAGATCAAAGGCCAACTTTTCAGTGACACCAAAACAGTATTTTGATTCCCCTATGTTCATATTTGCCCTATTTTAGTGACTAATTTTCAGCAATCCTGCAGGAATGTGGATCATATAATAAGCCTCAAGTATATTCACAGGGCACTTTCAAATTCTTAGCAGTCGTTACATACTCTACACTTTGCTGGTCCTACTTGAATGGATTTTAAAATGTTAACTTCCTGTGAAGCTGGAATGCAGTGAATGACTCTAACAAACAGGTAACGGCAACACCATGATCCTGCCTGTCACTCAGGCCCAAAACCTGGGGTTCATCTTTGTGGTGTACACCCAGGGTTCTTTCTCAGCACATCCAGGGTGTATCCAAACTTCGGCACTCCCTCCTACCTAACCTCCGTAAGATGCTTCCTTTCCTATCTCTCCACACAGCAAAAATTCCTGCCCATCATCACCTAACATGATCACTACAACTGCCTCCTCTCTGGTCCCCCTAGCATCCATATCCCCCACACTCCAAGCCAATCACGTTGCAGCTGCTAACATCTTCCTCACCCATTCCATTGGACCCCTCTTTGTATCGGTCATCTGGAGCCGCGTTTCACCTCATCAAGCTAAGCAAGTGGCCCCACTTTCAAGACCTTCACCATTCTGCCCCTCCCTGCTTGTCTGCTCCCATATCTTAGTCTCTTACCATGTTGTCTCCTCCACTTCTGCTTTCCCGCTGATGCCAGCCTTATCCACCTATTTGTCAACTTTCACACCTTCTTCCATGCTGCTTTTTAGACATGGAAAGCCCTCACTGAATTAGTCTGTAAGTCTGTTTCCCTTTGCTCTTTCAAATCCCCCCTTGAGTTGCCCTAATGGCTATGTGAACTCATCCAGACAACAGTATTTTAAGAGGCAAATGGAGATAGTTACCACTTACTATATGTGGGCCTGATCCAAATCCCATTGAAGACAGTGGAAAGACTCCCATTGAGTTCAATGAGTTCTGGATAAGGCCCTAGAGTTATAATTATGAGGAAAAAATGGCAAATGTATATATTTGCATGTAAAATTGTATATATATGAGATCCTTCAGTGACATTCCACAGGTGTATCTCTGCACCTAAGTGTAGCCTCATTGATTTCACAGATCTGTTCTGGGGCACAAGGGCCCGCTCATGTGGCTGTCACTCTGTAACCCACTGGTGAGTGTGTGTTATGGGTCCCCCTCTGTGCCCAATTCACAGCTGATGTGAGTCTGTTACAGCCCCACCTAGAGCATGTTTGCTCTTTAGTTCAAGCTGAACAGCTTGTGCTTCTTAGCTCTGGAGGTCCTTAGTTCAATCCCCAGTGGGTCTGCTGAGAGAGGGCCTTCACAATTGCAGAATCAAGGACTACTTACGTCTGGTCTACACTACAGACCTATATCGGTATAACTTTGTCGATTTTTCACACCCCTCAGTGACATAGTTATACCAACCTAACCCTCCATGTAGACCATGCCTTTCATGGAGGTGGATTACCTACACCGAGAAAAGAGCTCTCTCCCATTGACTTAGAGCATCTTCATTAAAGGGCTACAGTGGGGCAGATGCATCGGTGCAGCTGTGCAAATGCAGTGTTTTAAATATAGACATGCCCTTAGAATGTAAACTCTTAAGGTCAAGAAGGGTGTCTTCATATATGTTTATGTAGTAGCTAGCACAATGGGCCCCAGATCCTTAATGAAGTCTCTGGGCTCTATTTAATACAAATAAATAATAATAGCGGAGAATGGGTAAATGGAGAAACAAAGCTATCATTTTTTTTTATCAGACTTCCTCTTCCTTTCAACAAAGCAGTTCAATGTGAAGTCAAAGTTCATTGACACATTCTCCGTACTTGGTAGGATGATTGTTTTATATTAGCCATTGACTTGGCCTGCATTGATCCTTGAGAATGTATCGCACAAATCATTTTGCACTAAACTGCTGAATCGATGAAGAAATCTCCTGGAAAATTTATATTAAAAGTCGCTGCTTGCCTAAATGAGTTCCCTGTGCCCCATATTGAATATTTTGCTGATGAATTGAATGAGTTTAAATTTGAACATTGCAGACCCATTAAAGAATGAATTCTTAAATCAAATTCTGCCATTTATGATTGAAATGAGATTTCCCCTGCAGTAGACTAGCCGCTATATAAATCAGTTGTGCGTTTTATACTGTACCATAAACAAGATATAATTCTTTTAAATACACAACAGGTGCCTTAAATCTTTTGATGCATCTTGTATTTATCTGATGTTGATTTTAGTATATTTACACCAGGTAACTAACATGGGTTTATAATAGAATATAGTTTCTGAAGGTTAAAGAAGCCATAATCTTTGCTTTTAAATGCAGCTGAGTTTTCAGGCATTCTACTTTACATCAGTGTTCACAGTTGGGTTATAGGTTTAATTTAGAATAAATAATTTCCTTTTGGTCCATAAAAATACAAACCTGTTAGAGTAAGGTTACATACAGGGCAAATTCTACTCAATGTAATGGAGAGTAGGATTTTTTTCTGTTCTCTTGCCACGCTAGTTTTTAATACTTTACTCTCTGAATCTGTTTTCTTTTCTTTCTACTGGGGCCCTCTGTACATTGAGTGGTTGGCTGACCATTGGTGCATAACTTCAGCCTGGGATCAAAATTGTTCCATGCCTGCTCTCAGTCCTGAAATTGTTCCAAATGCAAGACTCCCATTGACTTCAGTGGTCTTTACTTTACTTTCCTTTCCCCACACACAGGCAGCGTTGCACGCTGGCCAGAGGCATTATGGGAGTTTATTGCCTTCCACTGAAGCATCAGGCAGAGGCCACTGTTGAAGTTGGTATACCAGACTTGATAGACAACTGGTCTGTTCTCCCATAGCATAATCTATATTCCAGAATTTGCTCCAAGTGTATGTGTATGCTCTGACTCACAATCTCCTTCCATACTGAACAGATTAAAGAGAAAAAGAAGAAGAAGAAAAAAAAACACTGGGGACAAATTAGTAGCTGGTGTAAGTCACTGTGTTTCAGCTGAAGTCAATGGAGCCATGCGAATTTACACGAGATGAGGATCTGGCCATTTTAAGTTTTCAGCCGTATTTACATAGACAATATTGCAGTGAAATAATAGTGTGCTTCAGTAGGCTAACAGTGAGCAGCAACAGCTGCATTGTGGGTTACTGAACCTGCTGGTATTGAACTTAATTTTACATAGCACCAAGGTTTATGATAATGTGATACCAAGAAGTAAGCTTGATTTAAAGTCTGAAAAAAGCGAGTCAGAAATGCAGGAGTTCAGACTAAGTGATCATAATGTTCCTTCCGATCTTAAAAATATGTGAATCTATGACATGCAAAAAATGCTGAATGCAAACATATAAAGGAAATAGCAGTTTAATTGTTCCGTACTCTAAAAGAGCTTCTTCCATTATGCCTGAGACATACTGCATAAGAACCAAATTCAAAACCAGAGCAAGCAGGTGGAATTCCATTGATTTCAGTGGACATGCAACCACTTTCACTGAGTGTGAATTTGGCCCTTATGTGGTATTGGTGTTACTCTCCTTCTTTAGGATAGGATGATGTGCTGAGGAAGTGAGCTGTAGCTCACGAAAGCTTATGCTCTAATAAATTGGTTAGTCTCTAAGGTGCCACAAGTCCTCCTTTTCTTTTTGCGAATACAGACTAACACGGCTGTTACTCTGAAACCTGTCTGAGGTTGGTATATTATGGCTAGTCTGAGCTTTAAGAAAACTTTTTTTTCCCAAGTCCTGTCAGAAAATTGGGTTTCAAAGCAGCTCCCAGTACAAAGATCTCTCTAAATCACAGGTACTGCGGAAGGGCTGGAATCACTCACTTTAACCAGGTTGTAAAAACTCACTATTGATGCTGTAGTAACTAATGTTTCATCCCGTGGCTGCTAATGTTTTTATGTCTCTGTGGGCCTCTTTCCTCCAAGGACAAACATCAAGGTTTTTATAACTATCAGTTGATCATTTCTGCTAAAGTAGGGGAGGTGAATTTTCAGCAAGATAACAAAGGTGTTATCTCTATCCAGGGAGGCTATAAAGGATATTGGGAAGATAACATCTAATTGAAGATTCAATTTTCCAAGTGTCAAATTGTTTTGATGACTAATTGATTTACATAGACTGGATTCATTCGCAAAGCAAATATTTTTAGATCTTTCTGTCTGTCTTCCTTCATGGCAGTTGGTAGATCTGTTTACTTTCTAGAAAATTATAGACTAACTAGGCACCTGTTTTAGCTCTTTGTTTTCGATATAGGCCAGAGTAGGACTCTAATGTTAGTGAAGGTGTGTTTAGTGATCTAAGTCCAAGACTGGAAGTCTGAAACAGCTGAGTCCTAATTGGTGTGACTAAGTGCTCAAATACTAAGAATCTGAATAGAATAGAAAAGAATAGAATTCTCTCAATAGTTTTTGAAATTTTGAAAGACCACTATAACATTTCAAAAAATCCCATCAAATATTTGACTGTTTTTTCAACCAGCTCTAGTGCAGGGCATGGCCTGGAAGGTGCCCACACTCCTTCCTCCTACACCCCTTCTTATCTTGCTAACACTGATGCACCTGAATAGCTTTATTTGTGTAATCTGTAATGTTACTCATGTAAGTAAAGTTTGCTTATGCATATAAACATTTGCATCATCAACTCCTTAGAGACAATCAAAGAACTAATAAAAATCATTTGCTTAACAAGGGAAGTCTTCTAATAAAAACAGAGTAGAATTGTACTCAGAGGGTGAAATCCTGGTCCTATTGAAGTCAATGGGAGTTTTGCAATTAACTTCAGTGTGGCCAAGATTTTACCCTGAATGGTTGGACATATTCTGGAGCAGTTCCTTATGATACAAGATTGACTTGTAATTATGTTCCTTATACTGAACCATGCATAAAATTATATGCTTGTGATACTAATAACATCTTAGAATTGTGAAACAAATTTTAAAATTCTAATTTTCTTGTATATGCTATTACTATATCTTTCTTTTGATTTGCATATAATTCACATTAGACAACTTCATTAATTGGTGAGTTTCACTTTTGCATCTTCTCATTTTCATTTCTCATAATGACAATTTTGTCATGTTTGGGTGTCCATAATGCAAAGGACACAAAAAAAACCCAAAAAACAAAAAAAAACCCCACCCCACTCCCGTTTTTATTAATCGTAAAGAAATTCAGTAAAACATTTGTGATCATATCATTCTGAAACCCATCCACTCTGTACTTTAAAAAAATACATATAAATTTGAAGTCTAGAATATTTGGCATTATCCCGTCTCTCCAAATTTTGTTACAACATGGCAAAATTTAATTTGAGAATTTTACCTTTAAAATAACAAATTTGTCCAAGGATGCTGAAATCAAATTTTGCTTTTTATTAACAACATATGAAACATTATTTTGTTATAATATTTGAATGATCAATTTTTCCCCCAAAACTCTTGAACACAACTGCACCCTTTAAAAACAATTTTAGTGTGAATTTTATTGCTCATAAAAATGAACAACTGATTCATAGCTAGAACCAGACTTAGTGCAGTCAGACGTTAAGCAGTCTTCCCCACACAGCCATGTCAATGCATCTTGGCCAGGACTTACAACACTCCTTCTGTTCCAGTCAACAGATATTGCCAGTTTTGATGGCTTGTGATTTAGACGAAGATCCACTGGAGACTGGCTTGAGGCTACCACACTTGTTTCATTTGTGACCAAATACTAGTTTAAATTTAGACTCCAATAGGAAAAAGCATAGTAAATCAGCCCTTTGTGTCTTTGGATTCTGCTCTGTTGTGGCCCAGGCTTCAGCATTTGCACATTGACTCAAAATATATAATTTCTTATTTTGCCTTTATCAATATTTTTTACCTTATTTAGAAAAAGTGAAACCTTGGAATAAGTTACATTTACCAATATTTCAGAATTAATCTACCTGATATTTCAGCTAACCACTGCATAGGGTTTTGTGTAAGTTTGAAGGGAATTTTCAGTAACTTTTTCTCTTTTCTGATTGCTTTTAACTGTAAATCCATTAAGGCAGAAGTTCTTTTTCACTCTTCTCCTAATGAAGAAAGAACATGCCTTTTGAGAAGGAGTGGCTGACAGATAATTGCTTTTATTGGATAAACCTAATATATTTCCTTTGGCCATTTAACATTCCAAATCATTTTACACGTATAGAACATTGTGTGTATAATTGGATGAAGGATCTTAATTCACGTTACCAAAAAAAAATGTGAAATTGATATTACTTCATTGATTTTAATAAAGCCTTTGAAGATCTGAGAACAAAGAAGCATATTGGTTCTTTAATTAGTAAAGGATTTATTCAATAAGTTATTGGACAAGTTAATTTACAGGACTTAATTTTGCTATTGAAAGGTTTAGCCTCCTTCCCTCCAAAATTGGGACGATGGACCATTCCAATACTGTGAAGGTGATGACCTTGTGATAACCCGTGTGTTCATCAGTCAAATTACTGTCCCCAGTAATGATAATGCCAAAGCTCTGGAACACTGGGGCAGCTAATCTGTATTCAAATTACACTCAATGAAACAGCAAGCACAATTCAAGTAATAACTCACTAGCACTGAGAGGTGAAGGGAGACGCTCAGACCCCTTCATGCAGATTGGACATTATCATACATTTCTTAGGTGTTGGACAGGTCTGCATGAGAGGGTTGTTAATGAAAATATCAATCAAAAACTCTGCTGACTTAATGGTCAATTTAAATTAATTAATTGGAAAGGAAAAAGTTGAGAAGGACAACATTGATTGTTTAGCTTAAAGCAGTTGGCAGGCAATGAGAACAAGGTTGCCCAAATAAGACAATGTTTCCTTATGAAGGCTGATGCTATGTCTACAATGTTGAGCCTGGGAAGTAAAAACAGTAGAGATCCCCAATTTAAACTCTCTGCTACTTTGCATCATGGTTCACTGAACTGGGCACAGAATGTTGAGTATACATTAACTTATAATAACAGATCCTCAAGTGGTGTAAAGCTGACTCCAATGGTGCTATATGCTAGCTGAGGATCTGGCCCTCGTTTTCCAGTCACACCTCCAACAGAGAATTCTTTGGTTCTCACTGATAGGTTTTTATATCCCTTTCTCGTAATTTAGAGTTGGAATGAGTCTGCCAGTGGTAGCTATTTAGTTGAATATATAACAAAAATGTGTTGTCGTCTTTGCGGCCCTCATTTGCACGTGTGAGGAATTGAAGATGAGATATTAAGTTAAGAAAAAGTAGGAACTTCTCTAAAAATTCAAAGTGAAAAACTGGCCCCACTGAAATCAATAGGAGTTTTGCCATTGACTTCAGTGGATTGAGGATTTCACCCAGGATGTCCCATCGGAGCTGAGTTCTATGTCGGTAATATATATTTAGAGGCAATAGAAATGGCCAAATTAAAAGATTTTGTAATTCATTGACATTGAGCAGAACCTGGTATTGTGTTAAACTGGTTGGGTAGGACATGGGATGTGCAGTGTATTAAAACTATCCTATTTTTGCTATTTTTTAACATAAAGAGCTTCCAGTGGAGATTATTACTCTTTAGGTGGATTCCCCATGCCAGCAAATGATAAAGCTGAAAAGGAAAGTGAAAACTATTGTAAAATGTGATCGATGATAGACCAGGAAAGTGGCATATGGAGTGGCTTTAGGATTAGGCTAGGGCTTGTGATGCAGGTTTGAGGTCAAATCAGGGCTAGTGCTTGGGGTTGGCACCATAATTTCCTGACCTCCTGCTGTGTAAGATTTCAACCCAAAACAGTAAATATCTAACAAGATCAGATGACCTCATCGGATTTCAGTTGCATCTGAGCAGAACTAAAAACTGTACTCCTTTCAGTTTAAGTTCTGACCCAAAAACAAAGTTATAAAGTAGGGTGAGTTCTTGTTTCCTGGGAACTCAAAGGGAACTCAGAAGCTCTGTCTTGGGCCCCTCTCCACTTTCAGCCAGTGATCTTTTTTTTTTCTTCATTTGTTTCCTGACTGCACTGTTTCTAAATCACACACGGTCATTCATGTCAGCGCAGAATATAGACATCAACACAAAGTGCAGTGCAGGTGGAAATAAATCTGGGATGTAAAATGAAATGGTGATCCAGCAAGTTTGCTTAAAAAGAAAGGATTCCATAAGCAACCCTAGTGCTGTTAGTTCAGAGAGGGTGGGACAATAAATTGACCTAATGAGACTGAAGTGAAAGTAAAAAAAGAGTAATTAGATACTTAAGAAAATAGTATTAATTATTATATTAGTAGTAATTGTTATTATTTTATTATTTATCAATAGTAAATAGCACCATAAGGGCTGCATGGCACTTTATGGGGATAATCTCCTGGAGCTGATTCCCTGATCCTGCCTGGCCTCTTTCTTCCACTTCATCAGTGTAAAGGGGGCAGAAACAGCCCCCTGGGGATACCTGTGGTGTGAGGAGGTTACTCTGGCAGTATAGGGCTACCCCCCTTCTCAGCCCCTACATTCAGTGACATCTTAGGGGAGTGGGGGGACATGACCAGAGCACTATTGTGCACTGGTTATTCTTGGATGCTGCAACAGTCCCTCTGGGCCTCAGCTGCCATTTCAGCAAGGCATAAATTAGAGCAATCCTGAGGCTGCTCTAACTTACCCTGGGGGCTTCCCTACAAGGTTGAGAATACCAGAGGCTGAGCACCACCTGTGTTTTCTTTTTCTTGTGTTCCTGCACTGGATGAAGGTTGGCTGGAACAGAGTCAACTCCATTGTTCCTGCACTGAGTAGTTTATAGTCTAGGTTAGTAATAGGATGACATGACTCGGAGGGAGAGAGACTCCCAGCAAATGAGGTAATGAGGTTGCTTTTTGTCAAAGGGCTTGTATTGTGCTAGTTCTTGGGCTGTCAGTTAATTGCAGTTAACTCACGCAATTAACTCAGAAAAATGAATCATGATTCAAAAACTTAATTGTGATTAATTGCAGTTTTAATTGCACTGTTAAAGGATAGAATAACAATGGAAATGTATTAAATATTTTGGATGTTTTTCTACATTTTCAAATATATTGATTTCAATTACAACATAGAATACAAAGTGTAGAGTGCTCACTTTATATTTATTTTTTATTACAAATATTTGCATGGTAAAAAACAAAAGAATTATTTTTCAATTCACCTAATATAGGTACTGTAGTGCAATCTCTTTATCATGAAAGTTGTACTTAAAAATGTAGAATTATGTACAAAAAATAACTGCATTCAAAAATAAAACAGTGTAAAACTTTAGAGCCTACAAGTCCACTGAGTCCAACTTCTTGTTCAGCCAATCGCTCAGACAAACACGTTTGTTTACATTTGCAGGAAATAATGCTGCCCACTTCTTGGGCAGCATTATTACAGTGTCACCTGAAAGTGAGAACGTCGAACTGTTGTAGCCGGTGTCGCGAGATATTTACGTGCCAGATGCGCTAAACATTCGTATGCCTCTTGATGCTTTGGCCACCATTCCAGAGGACATGCTTCCACACTGATGACAGGTTCTGCTTGATAACAATCCAAAGCAGTGTAGACCGAAGCATGTTTATTTTCATCATCTGAGTCAGATGCCACCATTTGGTTCGGGTTCTGGTGGTTCGGGTTCTGTAGTTTCTGCATTGGAGTGTAGCTCTTTTAAGACTTCTGAAAGCACGCTCCATACCTCCTCCCTTTCAGATTTTGGAAGGCACTTCAGATTTTTAAACCTTGGGTCGAGTGCTGAGGCTATCTTTAGTAATCTCACATTGGTACCTTCTTTGTGTTTTATCAAATCTTCAGTGAAAGTGTTCTTAAAATGAACAACATGTGCTGGGTCATCATCTGAGACTGCTATAACATGAAATGTATGGCACAATGCACCTAAAACAGAGCAGGAGACATACAATTCCCCCCCCCCCCAAGGAGGTGTCATAAATTTAATTAATGTATTATTTTTTTTAACGAGTGTCATCATCATGGATGCATGTCCTCTGGAATGGTGGCTGAAGCATGAAGGGGCATACGAATGTTTAGCGCATCTGGCTTGTAAATATCTTGTGATGCCGGCTACAACAGTGCAACGTTCTCACTTTCAGGTGACACTGTAAATAAGAAGCAGTCAGCATTATTTCCTGCAAATGTAAACAAACTTGTTTGTCTGAGTGATTGGCTGAACAAGAAGTTGGACTCAGTGGACTTGTAGGCTCTAAAGTTTTACACTGTTTTATTTTAGAATGCAGTTATTTTTTGTTTTATACAGTGCAAATATGTGTAATAAAAAATAAATATTGTTATCTATTGTCAGAGACGGAGGAAGGAGTTTGACACTGAGGAGAGATTTGAAGGAGGAGATAGCGACTATGTGGTGCGCAAGATCAGTGATGTGGGCATCCCAGGACAAGGTATCAAAGTGCTTTGAGAAGAAGGAAATGGAGGGGAAGAAAGTATAGTTACCCCATTACTGAGTGGTAGCAGATTTCAGAGCCTTGTAGGTCACATTTCCTGTTTAAATAGAAATCAGTGGGTGAAGCAGTCAAGGTATTTTGTATGTAATTTTCTTGTTTACAGAAATGTACACAGGTCCTGATTCCTTAAACACAGATGGTCCCAAACTATATACTGCTGCTCAACAAAGGCACTACTTCCATGTCACCAAGCATCCAATCGCTCTTGGTCCCTGTATCCCTTGGACTGTCCTGCATAATACTTTGTCCCGCATTGCTGCCTGGGTTTTTCACCTGGAAAACCTCCTAATCTAAGGCTGATTGTTTTACACCACCTTACATCACTGAGGCTCAAAGGGTGGGCCTGGATGTTCACCCTCCTTTGGAGCAGCTGCTGTTTGATGCAGGGGAAACTCAAAAAAGGTTTGGGTGTCCATACAGACAAAGAAGGGTGTTTTACCCACCCAATCCTCTTAATAACAGTCTGGGTGCAGTCTGCGGTACCTTCAGCTCTTTCTTTAGAGAGTTTGATCCTGAGTGCTTATACATTTGTGAGTCATAATACCTTACATGACCTTAGCACCTTTGGGCTTAATAATATAAACGAAGCCATTGGATCTCCAGCTTTCCTGTTTTGTAGGCCAAGTGATATGTGAAAGATTCACTCGTGTGTCTCCCCCTTCCAAACTCTCCACACTTTGTTTCTCAAAATGTTTTATTCTGTGGACCATCCAAAGGGACCCCGAGCACTGCTGTGGGCCCACATACCTTATACTGAGAACAACTGCGCTGTAACATCATTAAGAATAAGGCTTAAAACAGGGTAGTCCAGGAACTAATGAGCTATGGTTGTAATTCCTTCTTTACCTGCCATGTTTGTACCTTACATATTGTGAATATCTCTGCACTGTGGGGAGTTTTATATACCCTATTCTATCTTCCTAACATAGGTTTCTCTATAGCACCCATCACAGTATTATTATTTATTGATTGTATTGCACTACAACTAGGAACCCCAACATGGTCCAGATACCATGGTGCTATGCTAGGAGCTGTACACAAACACTGTCTTTTACCTGAGATATGTTCTGGAGGTATAGTAGTCAATAAAGAGAAAAGGCGCTGTCTGAGCTAGGTAGGAGAGAGAAGGAGACAGCAGCAGTGTAAGATTTGCTAGGTCTTTGTGGTGCTGGTACATTGTGTGAGCATTGTTGCTAACCAGGGCACTTCTGCAAAAATGGCATGCAAGGGATCTAGGGATAATTTGACTCCAAGTGTTCTGTGTGCATTCTGGTGAATTGTAGTTTGAAGGGAATGAACATCTCAGTGCTTCCAAGCTGATTGATCGTTTTCAGTACTTTCTTGTTGACTCCTTTTAGATTTACCCAGGTTATGAGCATTTGCATTTATTAACAAACTGCAGTTTCAAAAAAAAAAAAAAAACCCCAAAACAAAACTTAGTTCATCTCACTTCACTGAGTGTAAACTACTCAACAGCAAATTTCAGAGGCAAGTTGTCAACTGGTTTTATTACCTGATTTCTATGAAATTATTAGTTTAAAATCATGTTTGCTTCCTTGAAGGGGTAGGAATCAGTCAATCGGTGTTAGATTGCCATTGATTGTACCGGAGGGAACATTTCCTAAGACATCTAAAAAATGGCAAGGAAGGATTTAAGACAATCGCAGCCCAGAAAAATCAAATGTTACCTCCTCGCTAATGATACTGAAATGCTTAATATTGACATTGTGTGTGTCCAGTCACCTCACTTCTGTCTCTCACAGATTGCGTTCTTGAGCAATGATTCTCTTTTTTAGATCTTCTCTCCAGTATAGAGCCGGGCAATTTTATGTATTTATTTAGCAAATAGTAAATTTCCAGGAAAAAATTCATTTTGGGGGGACATCAAAACTATTCACAAATTCGGGCTGAATTCAGCAAATTGTGTTGGCTTAAAAAGTGGGGAGAATCATTGAAACCCATTAATTTCAACCATTTCAAAACTAAACACTTTGACTTTTCCTTTTGAAATGGCATTTCTTTCCAAATTTTAGCTAATTAAAAAAAAGTGTGAAAAATACCCCGAAACGACCTGAAACGAAATGAAAAACAGAAACAAAACACAAAATTTGGTTTGGGTCAAACCTAATAATTTTTTTTCCATTCCTTTGTTTTGTTTTCCAGTTTGGCAACAAAAACTGGAAAAATGAAGTTTTTTGGTTCAAGCCGAACCAAATATTTTTCCCGATTGTTTTTCGGTTTGGCGGGATTGAAAAATCAGTTATGCGCTCGACTTTACTCTTGTCGCCACCCATTTCCACAGCCTTTTCTTGAATAATTCGTCCCCCTGATCCCCAACCTGCAAAGAGAGAAAAACCAGCACAGAATGGACAAAGGCAGGAAAGTCATGCTGGGCCTTCGTCTCTCCTGGTGTAAGTCAGCAGTAGCACAGCTGATGGTTCTGCAGTTTTCAGTTGTGCCTTGTTGAATCTAGTTGCTTCTTGCTGGGCTGTATAAATAACATTCATTCAGCTAGAAAGCAATCTCAGTCGTGTTTGCTGTTCTCAAAAGTCCTGATTTTGCTTAAATGTTTAATTTCCCACTAAAACCATTTGTGCTGACTTGTGTGCTTCTGTACTGTCAAGACTGCCCCTTGGTTCAACTGTAGCATTGTCTACATACAGATTTTATACTGGTTTAACTATTTTGGGTAGGGGTGTGATTTTTCTACCATAAAAGTTCAGTCAGTACAATCCCCAGTGTGGATGCAGTTATATCATAATAAAAATACCTTATACTGGTATATCTTATTCTTCTATGTTACAGATATAGCTATACCTTTATAAGTATAGTATGGTATAAGGTTCCTATGCCAATATAATTGCATTCACACTAGGAAGGTTTTACCATTTTAACTATCCTGGTGCGGGTAAAGCAGTACAGCTTGTGTGTGTAGACAAGTATAAGGCAGGGAGTCAGGATTTCTGGGTTCTGCAATTACTATTGTGTGACCTTACGTATTTTCACTCTTTGCTCACAATGCTTTTGAAAATCAGATCACTGATGTCTAATTTAAGACACCCAAGCTGAAAATTTGGGCCTTACATCTATCTGTGCCTCAGTTGCCTCATTTATGAAATTAGGGTAATAAATAGGAGCCAGGAATCTCTAACTTCTAATCCTGGCATTGACTTCTTCTATGGTCTTTGCTAGGTCAATCAGCTCTCCTGCCTCGGTTTCCCCATTTGTGAAAAGCAAAATACTTTGCAGATATGTTGTGAGAATAAAAATATTCATACTTGATACTTAGTGCTTTTCATTACCGAAGCACTGAACAGACAGTTATTTATTATTGTTCTATTAATTTACCCACAAGTTGCCTCCCAAGTGAATCACACCATCCTATTTCAATAAAATAAATATAAGATAGTTCAGTGCTTTGGTGATGAAAGGCACTAAGTACCAAGTATGAATATTTTTACTCAGAAATATTAATTCAAACAAGCTGGGCCTAAGTCATGGAACTGTGAGAAGAAGAAAATGGGTGAGTTTGCCATTACTTATGGCAAAAGGACCAAATAAAGGAATAAGAGACAAACTACTGGGGCAGCAAGGATGAGACTGATTGCACGCAGAAGTGCATGGTTTAGGATGTGCACAGGAGAAGATAAATCAAGGGGAAAGGCCAGCGGCAGTATTAGCAAAACTTTAAAGTGTGGATCTGGTCTGAAGAGGGACTGTGGTCCTGATCTTACTCTCATTGACATGTTTAAAGTTGCGCGTGTGCATAAATGTTTGTAGGATCATGGTCTACATGAACGTACCACCTTGCTCAACATGTATGGGCCCTTTGTGTAGAGTCTGTGCCTGGTTGTGCGATGTGGATCGTTGTCCACCAGGGGTTAGGATTTAACAACTGCTAGGTCCATATTCAGGATTTAAATTGAGACCTCCCAAAGGGACCAGATTAGTTTAGCCCTAAATCACGTAGGGCCAGATTTTTAAAGGTATTTAGGAAATCGATGGGAGTTGGCTGGCTAGACATTTTTGAAAATCCCACTAGGCCTATCTCTGCCTTTAGGTGCCTAAATAACTTTAGAAGTCTGGTTCCTTCCTCCTGATAAATGGATCAGGCTTCTCATGGAGTAACTCTGCATTTATATTAGTGTTAATGGAAGCAGAGTTTAGACCAGTGAATTTACTTTGGATTTACACTCATGTGACAGGGATTAGGATTTGACCTCATGTGTTCGTCAATATTGAAAGGACTAAAAACATTACTAAATACCCTGTATTTTTCAAGTCCCCTCCTATGTTAGGCAGGGTGAATTGTTTTCTGTTCTACAAATGTTTTGTGGTCCCTTAGATAGCAAGTAATTTGATATAACTATTTTATATTTCTTTTATTGAAATAGGAAGGTCACTTGCTAAACAACTAATTGGTAAATTAATAGAACAATAATAAGCACTGTATAATCATTTGTCACTTAAAAGGTTAGGGTGTTTTAGAAGAAGGTGAGTAACTAACCAAGGTTTTCGTCTGGTTACTGAATGTTAACTATGGTATGAAAATGGTAAATTTTGCATGATCTATTTTAAACGGGTATACAGAGAGAGGAAATTAAATATTCATATGATATAATTAGGAAGTAGTCAACATTCTAAATTTGGGGATTAGATACTGTTCCTTTGTATTAAATCGGACCAAATGAAGTATCGTGCTGTATCATTGAATGGGAAGTTTCACACAGTATAATTCAATGGGAAGTTGTGCTGAGTTAGTATAACAAGTGAGGGAGAAAGTGATTATAGTAGAGGTCAGGAAGTGGACTCCAACTCTGCTATTGACTCTCTGAATGACCAAGGACAAGTTGTAACTTGTCTGTGCCTCAGTTTACCCTCTATAATATGGATATAAGATACCTATTTGACATAGTTGTTTTAAGGCAGAGTTTATGCTTCAAGGCTGGAGAATGAAGGTGCTATATGAGCCAGATTCTGATGCCCTGCTCATGTTGGGGACTACCTTTAGGCCTTGATTCTGCAAAGACTTGCACATGTGTTTAATGTTATGCACTCTTATTAGTCACGCTGACTTAAATGGGACCATTCACAATGCAAAAAAGTAGCTCATACAGGAGTCTTTGAGCAACTGGAGCCTTACTCCGCTGTGTACGGGTATCAGAGTCTGGCCTTCCGTGAAACATATTATTTTATTTTACTATGAATGCTAATCAAATAGTACACTTGCTGTATGCTTGACATTATTCTGCAGCAAGTGTTCGGGCTATTATTGTTCTTATAGTGTTTAGTTTGCATGTATTTGCTTTTGACTTTAGATGGATTTTAATTTTGCACACGGTAGCTATAGTGTGCATGTAAAAGCGTCAATAAATCTGCTTGTTCAAACTGAAATAGGCATTTTATATTATGAGGCTGCCTTGCTCCTAAACAAATCCACATGATTAGAGCAGTGGATTTAACTAATTGTCCTCAAAGCAGCCCATAAGGGAATACAAAACGTTGTCTGTGTTAATCAGTTGGGAAAAGCCACAGCATTATATCATGTGGTTTAATTCCACATGGTTTGCAAGTTTGCAGGCTGTTAATTTACATAAAATCACTATCGCCAACTCCATAATAATAATAATCATGAGCCTCGGAACACGAGATGAATCAACACCTGAAATGTAACCAATTTTGAATTTCAGGAGAATATAGATTCAAATCTCAGGATCCTATCCCTTTGGTTTTTGTTTCAGGTTAGATCCTTGTTTTCCAGACTAAGCTCAGATTCAGTTGTTGTGTGAGATTTCATGGGAGCAGATCCTTTTCAGAGATTTCCACCATGCGAGCTGGCAGAAAGCTAATGATTTTTCCACAGTTTGGGGTTGAAATCAATGTTCCCTCTAATTTTTGACAGGCCGTGTGCGCAAAAAAAAATCTTCTGTGCAAATTGTTGTGCTTCTGTGCAAATTTTTGTGCTCGCTGTGTTTCGCCATGTGCGCTGAGTTTAGGATCTGTGTGCGCACGCACAGCTTAGAGGGAACAGTGGTTGAAATCTCAGGAGAACAGATATCAAGATTTTACCATTATATCCAAACACGATCCAACTATCTATAGCCACAAACCCAAGCCATAGCATGCATCTAAGAAAGAGCAGAAAATAGCCTCCAGGGTGTATCCCTTTCTCTGCACTTCTGTGTTCCAAAAGTATAGATGACAAGTACAAGCAGAGCCAGGATCTAGGGCTAAGTGTTTGAATTCGGAATAAAGTACAAATAAATAAATCTAAGTCTGTTCATTGATAATCTGTGAACAGAAATAAAGGATTAAATTCGGTGAGCAAATTATTCTGCATGGTTTCTTCATGCTGGCTTGGAATTCAATGGCTTCCAGAGAGGAAGGATGATCTAGTGGTCAGGGTGTCCGCCTAGAACTCTGCAGAAATTGGTTCAATTTCCTGCTCTGCTACAGGCTTCCTGTATGACACTGAGCAAGTCACTCTCTGCCTCAGTTCCCCATCTGTGAAATGGAGATAATAGCACTTCTCTACCTCATGTGGGTGTTGTGAGGATAAATGCATTAAAGATTGTGAAACACTCTGGTACTACAGTAATGGGGACAGATAAGTACCTTAGTTAGATAGCAAATTTTTATCACAGATAGCCATGTTGCACTGATGTCAGTGACAGGAAAATGTGGCTTGCTGTCCTGCTAATTCCTTAAACTTTGACCTAGAGAAACCATCCTTAGGGGTAAAAGATTTGATCTTTCATCATGATTATTCAGTCCTTGACTTCTCTGCTAAAACAGCCAACAAGACTGCCAGTTCATGTTGTGGTTTATGTGGGGTGGTCACCAATCTCCTGGAAACTGGACTAGAACTGGCTTCATTTTGTATTAGCTACCGAACGTGCATCAGATGCTAACAAGTTTCATTTACTGCAAGCAACTCGGGGATGAAAAGCATTATCTTTCATTACCTGAACCAACTAGCTCTAACTTTGACACCCAGAATGAGGTAGCAGGAAGTGAAATGAAAACCAGGTAGTTGGGAGAAGGTAGTAATATTGCTGAAAGTACTGCTCCTCTCCCACCCGGCTCATTTTCTCTTTGGCAAAAGATATTTTTATATTTTAGAAAGGGGCCAGCTAGTGTGTTTGGCTTTCATATATGGCTGGTCTGTTTCAAGAAAGGAGATTTGTCTTCACTAATCACATTATCGTAAGAATAGGAAAAGTTTACAGAGGCATATTTGCACATTGACAATTGAGAAACGTGGTCTTATATTGAAGATAGAAATACCTCACACATATTAATCCTTAATGAAGAGAAAATTAATGGAGGTCTAAAGCCAAGATAGCTGCAAAACCATGCAAAGGAACACCTTTATACATTTTGGAGCACAAACTGGAGACCAGCTTACTTAATGGATTGGTAATGTATTATGGACCCTTGTACCTCCAAACCACTGGTTTGAGCCTGCTCTGGGTCAGTTGCCATGGCCCCACTGTTTGGCGGTCTCCATCCAGTTCTCAGTGAATATTTGCCCACATCACAAAATCCAGTGTCACCAATTAACATTGGTTTTCTTAGCAGAGAGCTCAAGGAATGAACAAACTACAACTTGACATCTAGATGTTCTCCTTCTGGAACAGGACAGAGGCGCAGGGAAGGGAAATTTTGCCTTCTGTGGACTCAGTTTGTGAATACATGTGGCACATCAGTCTCCAGGACTATCAGTATGGCATCTTCCATGATTCCTGCCGAGTTCCATTGGGATTTGGGCATGGAATTTCCTTAGGCTCCTTTAGAAAATTCCAGCCTAAACTGACACTAAATGCAAAGAGAGAACCTATCACAAAGAAATACATTTCTACCTTGGCTTTCATTAGGCAAATTGTTATGGTAGATACTTGGGAAATACCTGCAGGTCACTTAGTGCAACTTAAATCAGACAAGGAAACTTGGCTAGTTTGTAATACAGCCCAACATTATCTGTTCAGTGGCCACTGAAGCAGATAGTAATTTTCCAGTAAAATTTTCCAAATTAGCTCCTTTTTGTGTACTTTATCACTTCACAGGGAGGTAGAGACTGACCTTTCCTCTTGTTTTTTTCCAAGTCAGTCTTGATTTTTATATATATATTGTTTGCAAGGCACATTACACCCTTACTCTCCAGTCTTCCCTGCAAGTTTCTTCACATCATCCCTCTCCTTGTCTGCTGCACTATAGTATCCACTCAGAGATTTGTGAGCATTCTACTGTAGCCACGTGGTCCTGGTCTTATCTGACTGTTGAGCTAATGTCTTCTGTTAATACATCTCCAATGCCACATACAGCGTAAGTGAAGAGTGATATAATGCATACAACTCAAGTCAATAACAATGTAACAAAAAAATACTTGTGTAATTACAGGGTACCAGATTATATTAGTTAAATACCTAGGGTGAAATCCTGGCTCCTTAAAGTTAATGGCAAAATTCCCATTGACTTTAATGGGACCAAGATTTCACCCCAGGTGTCTTGACTTGTGGCTTTCTATACGTATTTTGCCCAGACAGTCCTCTTCACTCCAGTAGGTACCAAGTGGCGAAGACAGGTTGCTAATATGGTGGTGTAATTCCTAGCGAGGTCTGAGATGTACATAGAGTTACAAAAAGAAAAGGTAAAACATAGCAGCTGGCCCCAAACAAGAAACAGTTGGAAGTATATTATAGGAAATACAGTATCACAACTGTATATCTAGCACATCCGTCTTTGGACATGTCATAAATATAAAGGGAAGGGTAAACCCCTTTAAAATCCCTCCTGGCCAGAGGAAAACTCCTCTCACCTGTAAAGGGTTAAGAAGCTAAAGGTAACCTCGCTGGCACCTGACCAAAATGACCAATGAGGAGACAAGATACTTTCAAAAGCTGGGAGGAGGGAGAGAAACAAAGGGTCTGTGTCTGTTGGTATGCTGCTTTTGCCGGGGATAGAACAGGAATGGAGTCTTAGAACTTTTAGTAAGTAATCTAGCTAGGTATGCATTAGATTATGATTTCTTTAAATGGCTGAGAAAAGAATTGTGCTGAATAGAATGACTATTTCTGTCTGTGTGTCTCTTTTGTAACTTAAGGTTTTGCCTAGAGGGATTCTCTATGTTTTGAATCTAATTACCCTGTAAGCTATCTACCATCCTGATTTTACAGAGGTGATTCCTTTACTTCTATCTACTTCTATTTCTATTAAAAGTCTTCTTGTAAGAAAACTGAATGCTTTTTCATTGTTCTCAGATCCAAGGGTTTGGGTCTGTGGTCACCTATGCAAACTGGTGAGGATTTTTACCAAACCTTTCCCAGGAAGTGGGGTGCAACGGTTGGGAGGATTTTGGGGGGAAAGACGTGTCCAAACTACGTTTCCCAGTAAACCCAGTTAGAGTTTGGTGGTGGCAGTGGTTATTCCAAGGACAAAGGATAAAATTAATTTGTACCTTGGGGAAGTGTTAACCTAAGCTGGTAAAAGTAAGCCTAGGAGGTTTTCATGCAGGTCCCCACGTCCATACCCTAGAGTTCAGAGTGGGGGAGGAACCTTGACAGGACATACTGTATATTCTTCCCATTCCTCCTGTGTGGGGGTGGGGCCAGACGAACAGTGTGTGGGCTGCATACACTTAAGACAGAAAGGAGCCTCAACTGCTGACAGCTTTATGGCTGGGTTATCACAGGTTCATGTGAGTTGCACAGCTCTTGATCTGGCCTATTGTCTCTCTTGCAATGGGTTTCTGGATGCAGATTTCAGTCCGAATCTGTGACCTCTAACCCGATCAGATACTTAGTCCATAGTGACGGACACATTTAACAAAGGTTGTTTAGGTGCTGAACAATCACATCACTTATTTATCCAATAATCACATAATTGATTTTTAAAAAAATGAAGGAGAAGGACTTCTTTGAGATTGAAAGATTTCACAGTTTCCATCTGTGTCTAAAATGCTTAATTTGAATTCAATCTGTATTACATTTTACTAGTGTTGTTCTTACAGTGGAGTCTTATAGATCAACTACCAAACTTGTTTAAAATGTCTTGTTTAAAATGCTTGCTGAGGTATTTTTAATCATGTGTGCCTAAGAAGTAATACATACTGATATAATTTGGCTTCTAGATAGATATTTTCCAGCACTAAGATTATCTGTCTGGCTCTTAAAAAATATTCACTTGTAAGGAAAAGAGTGAGCACCTTCCAGGGTTTCACCATTGGCAACTGGCCAGAGTCTACCAGACAAATTCACTGCTTCCAATATTTGGACAACTCTACCTGAGTGCAGCGAAATGACAATACGGTAAAACATATTCTGAGTCAACAATGAAAAGCCACTCCCCTCACTCCCGGCCTCCTGAATTTTGCTAAATTACAATAATTCCAAGGAGCTTATTTTCTAGCGAGAACAGTGGTGAAGCACTGGAATGGGTTATCTAAGGACGTGGTGGAAACTCCATCCTTAGAGGTTTTTAAGGCCCGGCTTGACAAAGCCCTGGCTGGGATAATTTAGTTGGGGTTGGTCCTGCTTTGATCAGGGGGTTGGACTAGATGACCTCCTGAGGTCTCTTCCAACCCTAAACTTCTATGATTCTGATTAGTGAGACTAATTAGTGGAATCTGTAACTTTTATATCAGCACAACTGTTGCTACTGTGTATTTTTCCTAAGGGACACAATGGTTTTGTCTTTAAGGAGAACCAAGAGCAATCTGATTTTCACATGGGCTTCCAAGGCTTGCAGAGACAAGAAACATGATTTAATAGCTGGAAAAACAACAGAGTCCGATATTCTGGGGCTCATTCCAGACCATCTGGGTGACTTTGGGCAAGCCAGTTAGGTTCCAGTTTCTGATATCCTTGCCTAAATTGGGAAACAGCTAATTCCACATATAGCTCCACTGCATTCACTGGGACTATTTATGTAGGATCTGACTCAAGATGAGTGAGGGTCTCAGAATCTTCCTTGGAACAACTCTGTGCCTCTGTTTCCCCATCTACCAACCTCAGAGAGATGTAGCAAGGCTTCCAGATTAAATGCGTGAAAAGCCCTTGTGAGATCCCCACGTGAAAGGTGCTACAGAAATGCAAAGTGTTAATAAACTAGTGAAATGTAAAGGAATCATTATGGTCTTTACAGGTGTTGCATTTTTGACCTTGCCAGTCTTGACATGAAACTAGTCCATATAGCTCCCCCACCAAGGTGCAGTATGCTAGCATGCCTGCAAGGCGCTTTTCAGCCTAATTCCTGCTAATGTCATGCATGGCTTGTTAACCTCCATTTGATCTGTCTTTTAGAGATTTATTCATCAATAAAGGCGTTATTATTCCTTTGATGATAGTTAGTATCATTTATATGAATTGTCTATTGACGGACACATTTAACAAAGGGTGTTTATGTGCTGAACAATCACATAGTTTATTTATCCAATAATCATATAATCGATTTAAAAAAAATCAAGTTGAAGGACTTCTTTGAGATTTAAAGATTTCAGTTTCCATCAGTGTTTAAACTGTGTAATTTGAATTAAATCTGTACTACATTTTACTAGTATTGTTCTTACAGTGGAATCTTATAGATCAACTACCGACAGCTCCCAGGTAAGGATCAAACCCAGCCAACATGTTTAAAAAGTTTGCTGGAGTATTTTTAATTATGAATGAGAGCACAAAAATTAATACATACTGATATAATTTGGCTTCCAGAGAAACATTTTCCAGCTCTAAGATTAGCTCTCTGATTCTTAAAAATATTGACTTATACGTAAACGACAGGGAGCAGCCCTAGCCGTTTTGCTCTCTCCAGGGCAGGGACATGTTTTTGGCACCTCACCTCCAGTCCCCCAATGGCCGAGCAAAAAAAAAAAAAATTTTTTTTAAATCCAGCTGGCCAATAAGCCCTGGAATTGGCTCTTCTCTCTGATAAGCATCCTAGGTTGTTGCTGTTATCATTCAGACCTGCTTGAATGAAAATAAATACTAAACTAGGAAACTTTGCTCATCTATTTTTGGTACTTCTTTGGCCCTCATCCCTGTAGTATCAAAGAGCCTCACAACTCTTTAATGCAGTGGTGGGCAACCTGCGGCCCACGGCCAATGGGAGCTGTGGGAAGTGGTGGCCAGCACATCCCTGTGGCCTGCACCACTTCTCATCAGGGTAATCCGCTGGCGAGCTGCAAGACAGTTTGTTTACATTGACTGTCCGCAGCTCCCAGTGGCCACGATTTGCCGTTCCTGGAAATTTTACAGATGGGAAACTGAGGCACAGAGAGACTAAGCAGCTTGCCAACGTGAAACAGGAAGTCTAGAGCCGAGTAGGGAACTGGACCCAGATCTTCTGAAGACAATACTATCTTTGGGGAACCATAAAACCAGAAGTTTTCCAAGAAGAACTGGTAGGAAAAATATAGATTAAGTACAGGCTAGTTCAAAAGAATTAGAACTCAATCCTGCAAACACACACAAGAGTAAAGACACTTGTGAGTGTACGTGTTTGGAAGAATGAACCCTTAGTTAGTTAATGTAGGTCCCAATCTTGCAAAGACTCTAGGCACATGCTTACCCATAAAGCATCTGCTGATCAGGGTCATAAAGAAGAATGAAACTTCCACAGTGTAGTAATGTAGCCTGTTTAAAACCAGGACAAAAACTGTAATTCACTGTGGGGTTGCTGTCTCGACCAGCCATATCTTGATTCCTTGTTATATCCCCATTAGTATTCTAATAAGACAGGAAAGGAACATTGGTCTTACTTACATGGTTAACTTTAACTACATCTGTAGTCCCAATGAATTCAGCAGAACTGCTCACATGGTTAAAGTTCAGCATGTGTGTAATGCTTTGCAGGATTAAGGCTTTAGGCTTGTGGCCTGTGTTTCTACAGCACAAAGCTTCAGAATGGGACCTCTAGACACGACCATAATAATAATTACTAAATAATATGTGACACAAAGGATTTGGAGTGCTTTAATTAGACAAAATGTGATTTAGCTATATGCTTTTTTAAAAATACATTTGTCTTTTTTTCTCCGTATTGTTATTGATTATTTAATGTGAAACTACTCAATTAGAACCTATTTAAATCGTGCCAGATTATAGCAGCACTGATGCATGATATGGGTCCCATTTTTAAAAGCTTTGAGACGGATTGTGAACTCCTCACACACAATGGTGAGTAATTGCTTTGCAGGCATATTATGCTCCCAGCTCCTGGCAGCAGCTACTAGGGACAACAGAAGTACACAGAAAATACATCCAAGGATCAAGAGGTGAAAATCCTTCAATAGTGTCTGAGTTCCTACCACTGCCATTCACTGTACAGCAGTGAGTGGGAAAGGAGTGCTCCAGGCTCATGTTAAGGTGTTTGAAGAAGAGTCAGGATGGATTTATTTCCATGATCATCTCTCTCATAAAATCAATCCAATACACTGAAAAGGAGTAATATTTTTAAGTACTGGGATGCCTAACTCTAGCAAATATGCTATGTTACAGTATCCCTGTGCAAAGAAAGGTCTATAAGGGGGTTGGTTTGCTGTGATTTGTTACCGGCCAACGATTTTTTTCTCTGGTTTGAAGGATTTTTTGATCTTTTGATTTTACAGGAGACTGGAATTGATAAGCCTGCTGATTTCAAGGACTGCAATTCAATCAGAAACCCCCTGGTGAGGCTGCAATGAATGGCAAGTCCTGGGATTTGAAGGTTTAAGTCAGTTATCACTAGAGCACTACCAGTTTAGCTACAACATGAATTAAGCTCTTTGTGCAATAGCTTAGCCAGCAGATGTCACTGTTACATTCAAACAACGTAAGATACAGACTAAGAGCCTGATTCTGAAAAATCCTATGAGTGTAAGTAACTTTTCCTCGTGGGGTTGCTCTCGATAGTAAGCACTACTCTTAATAGCAATTCATCCTTTTGCAGTGTACTCCTGTGTCCCACTGAAGCTCTCTGAATTTCACCCTAAGGGTCAGATTTGGATCCCCTTATTCATGATGAATAATACCTTAACCTACAAATAGCCCTGCTGACGTCAGTGAGATTACTCACAGAGGCTCTGATTCAGCAGAACACTTAAGCACGAGTTTCACTGATGGTTAAACATGGTTAAATCTCATAGAAATCAATGGTACCTAAGCATGTGTTTAAAGTTAAGCACATGCTTACGTGCTTTGCTGAATCGGGATGGGGTCAAGTCTTTACCTAACTTTCAGGCCATGAGTAAATGTTTTGCAGCATCAGGGTCAGAGTAAAACACTAATAAGTGTTAGTTAGGATATGAAAATCTGGCCCTAAATGATTACTCAGCCCATCCTAGAATGGAACAGTGTCGGTTTGGAATTTTGGTACTAATTATGGTAATGTATTTGCCTTTCCACTGCATACATCCCTCCACTAGGGGACTCTGAGTCAGATTCTGATCTCAGTTATACCATATACTGTAAATCTGGAGTAATTTTATTCCAGATTTACACCAATATAATTGAGATCTGACTCATTAAATGAATGTTACTTTTTATTATGTTTAGATGCACATTCTATTTCATATATTATTCATTATTAGTATTTTCCAATTCCATATAATTCAGAAGAGGAAAGGCTGATTTTCTATTTGCTTTTTACATTAGAAATAGCACTTCCTTCTCTTTGCTAGAGGACTCTGGTAAGATCTTTGAAGAACTTGAATAATGATACTGTATGCAGTCTTGTTTTAGCTGTGTTGGTGCCAGGATATTAGATGGACAAGGAGGAGGTAATATCTATTATTAGATCAACTTCTGTTGGTGAGAGAGACAAGCTTTCGAGCTACACAGAGCTCTTCTTCAGGTCTATGAAATGTTCTGAGGCCTAGTCTACACTACAAAATTAGGTCAGTTTATCTATGTTGCTCAGGGATGTGAAAAAGCCACACCCCCAGTGGCGTAGTTAAGCCAATATAAGTCCCAATCTAGACCACCCTAGACCAATGGAAGAATTTTTCCATCAACGTAGCTACCACCTCTCGGGGAGGTGGATGACCTATGCTGAAGGGGCAACCCTGCCCATTGGCGCAGGCATTGTCTACACTGAAGTGGTGCAGCTGTGGCACTGTATTGTTTTAAGTGTAGACAAGCCCTCAGAGTGTCACAGCGAAATACAAGGTGGAACCGCTTGTATATCGTAAGTTGTTAACACATATTCCAACAGACCATTCTAGATAAAAAGGCCAGTGAACAACACTCCAGTCATAAGAGGGAAAAAAGAAGGGAGGAAAAAACAGCTGTGTGGAGTGGTTAGTGGGTCACAGGTGGCTGCAATAAGCCATAAATCTGGTGTCTCTATTCAGTCCATGATTTTTAGTGTCTAGCAAAGTTATGAAATTAAGCTCTCAGCAGCGTCTTTTGAAGGTGTTGTGCAGGTTTCCTTTGAGGATGAGGACTGAGAGGTCAGCTATGCAGGGATCACTTTGTGAAAAGTGTTCACCGACAGGTGATAGGGTGTGTTTGTCTTTTATCATTTTTCTGTGTGAGTTCATTCGAGAGCATAGTGATTGTCTGGTTTCACCCACGTAGCTGTTATTAGGTCATAATCGGCCACTTCATCTTCAATGGTCCCTTGAAATATGTGTTAACTATTTACCCTAAACAATCTGTTCCACCTTGTATTTAGCTGTGAAACTCTGAGTACCTTTCCCAGCTCTGAAGAAGAGCTCTTTCACCAACAGAAGGTCCAATGAAAGACATTACCTCACCCACCTTGTCTCTCTAATGATGATAATAACAATGATAAAGAGGGATTTAATTCATTGGATTAATCTATGATGTCATGTGCACTTCCTGGGAGGTGCTGAGCATGATCAACAATCATAAAAATTCCATCCCAGCTGTGACACTTTGTGCCCCAAAGTAACACTCTGCACCCCAGATTCACCATGGTGATATGATTAACATTGGTGAGGCTTCATCTGGAGTACTGTGTCCAGTTTTGGGCCCCACACTACAAGAAGAATGTGGAAAAATTGGAAAACGTCCAGCAGAGGGCAACAAAAATGATTAGGGGACTGGAACACATGAGTTATGAGGAGAGGCTGAGGGAACTGGGATTGTTTAGTCTGCAGAAGAGAAGAATGAGGGGGGATTTGATAGCTGCTTTCAACTACCTGAAAGGGTGTTCCAAAGAAGATGGATCTAGGCTGTTCTCAGTGGTAGCAGATGACAGAACAAGGAGTGATGGTCTCAAGTTGCAGTGGGGGAGGTTTAGGTTGGATATTAGGAAAAACTTTTTCACTAGGAGGGTGGTGAAACACTGGAATGCGTTACCTAGGGAGGTGGTGGAATCTCCTTAATTAGAGGTTTTTAAGGTGAGGCTTGACAAAGCCCTGGCTGGGATGATTTAGTTGGTGTTGGTCCTGCTTTGAGCAGGGGGTTGGACTAGATGACCTCCTTAGGTCCCTTCCAACCCCGATATTCTAGGATTCTATGAAAGAGAGCTAAATTCATGCAGTAAAATATTCCCTACAAATTATTTGCTCAGGGCTAGAATATGTGGCTTTTCCATAAGCCTTGTGTAGGGGATAGCACATAGCTGCATTGCCCCATGATCAACACAGGGAAGAAGTGCCTCTGGGATGCGCATTTTGCTCCCTCACTTGCCCCTTGCTCCTGAGGTAATTTGCCACTGACCTATACGATGAATAGATTACATCACCCTTCGAACACCAGCTCAACTGCTCCACGCATTCCTCATCCCTCCCTGTCCACCTGCTGCAGGGAGAAATATAAGTAATCACCCTTCCTGCCTCCCCCCTCCCAGGAAGAACACCTCAGAAGAATCCAAAACAGAGGTCTGTTTGGGCCTAATTTTATGCCCAAACTGAGTACAGGTGACCCAGACTCAATCAGAGAGTGTTGTTGACTCATTTTGAGAACAGACCTGACCCCAACACTTCCTACTGAACCTGTGTCAGGATCGTCACCACCACTTCATCCTTGGGACTTGGCCTAGGGGCTTCTTGATCCCCATGCCCCCTGACTCATCAGCACACTCACTCCGCAGCGCACACAGAGTGTTGTGAATTGGCAGTGGCCGGCAAGAGCAGGGCATGCAGCTACAGCCACCCTACCCTAACCTACCCCACAGGCAGGAGGAGATGATCAGACACAATCCAAGCCTGCGGGGGGGTTTCAGCCTTGACCTGACTTGAACCCAACACTTTTAGTCAGGTCCCATCAGGTTCAGGTTGGGTTGCAAGGCCCTAACCCAAAAGAATCTCCACAAGCAGAACCTCAAGGGGCTTACTCAAGCCTTTCATGTAGTTTTTTGCATGGGAAGAGATGTTTTTCCCCATACTGACTTAGGGTTAGATTTTCAGAAGACTGATACTTTCAAAAGGCTGAGACCCCTCTGTTTGAGGGCACAAATCCAATGACCAGCACCTTTAAGTACCTGATTTACACCTGCAGGTAGTTAATGAGAGGTGCAAATCTGCAATTTTTTCACTTGCAATTGAATTGCAGATGTAAATTGCACTTGCATTTCACTTTTGCAAGCACAAGTTGTCCCGCAAAAGTTGCTGGGAATTTTTAAAATCTGGTCCTTCGTCTATTTCACACCACAGAGAAGCCACCTGAACATTGAATTAAGAATGGTCAGGAGACGGAGATTAGGAAAAAGAAAAACTTTCTGACATGTCGGTCCAGAAATACTGTGGTCTGTTTCACCCCAGCCAAGAGATCTTTTATGAATTAATGTAACTTTTCAGCATGACCCAAAGTTTGGGTTAATAGGTTGGATTGGGTTGAAAACCAGAAAATGAAAATTGCTTCCAATTGTCAACAGATAACTGGAATTATAATGCATATATTTTAACATTGATGCAGGGTAGATAGCTCAGTGGTTTGAGCATTGGCCTGCTAAACCCAGGGTTGTGAGTTCAATCCTTGAGGGGGCCATTTAGGGATTTGGGGCAAACATTGGGGATTGGTCCTGCTTTGAGCAGGGGGTTGGACTAGATGACCTCCTGAGGTCCCTTCCAATCCTGATATTCTATGATTCTATGATAGCTGATTCCTAACCTAGCCCCAATAACAACCCACTTTGAGCTGAAGACTTTTCAGTGTTCTTTGGTGCCATCAAGTGGCAGTAAGTCTGAAGGACAAAAATACTATGGAGATCTTATTGTTACAGATAGGGATTTGAGGTTATACAATTAGCATATATATGAGGTAAAGTCTTCTCCCCTGGTTTGGGAGCCCATCATAATATAGCTGCAAAGGCCAAAGAGATAAAATAACATATACCAGTGTTTTAACCAGCTTGCAATGTAAACCTTTTAAACAGTGGACGCTACGCTTGAATGTTCTATTTTTGATAACAGGTTATTATAGCAGCACTTGCAGCTGCAGCTTGGGCGAAGGTCATGTTAGTCGGTTCCTAGAACACACTTGATTTTTGAGAGTTATAGGACTTGAATCAAATTTAATGGCCAAATCCTCAGCTTGTGTAAGTCAGTAAAGTGTAAAGTCAATGGAGCCTAGTTGATTTACACCAGTAGAGGAACTGTTCTTAAAAATTCAATCCATTCTGAAATTTATAGGGCTGTATTAATGAAGAAACTTAGGCAGGGCCATGCTGAGCCTCACCACACATAACTTGTAGGTGCCTAGAAAGTCACTACGGTTCACAGAGTCTAAGTTCGGCACCTAGGCTCCCTCTACAATGAATGAGGAGAGAGAGGTGCTTCGGAGCGGGCTTCACAAAAGCCAGCAGGCTAGGCAGCTTCCTGCTTAAACTAACCAGTGGCAGATGCTGAAAAGAAGGGTGTGTTCTAAGCCCCACACCTTCAGGGAGTTCAGCACTTGGGGTTCTCAGCTGTAAACCTCTCTCTTGGGGTTAGGCCCCTATGCCCTTTTGTGGGGAGAGGAGTTGAGGATGACCTCTTTCATAACCTTTTATCCTGTGGTTCAAATACTCACCTGAGATGTGGGGAACCCCCAGTTCAAGTCCCCACTCCACCTATCCATCTCTCCTGTTGAAGCTGTTCCACTGTGGATATATAATGAAAGAATCATTAGGCTGGAGAAAGAGAGAAAGCGAGAATGAGGCTGCAGCCTGGTGTTTGGAGAACTCACCTGGGAGACCCAGGATCCGGTCACCCTGCTCCAGTGCCTTTTTTTAATTATTTATCCACAATGGAACAGCTTCAACAGGAGAGATTGAAGGAACATCGTATCAGGATATCCCATAGCCCAGTGGCTAAGGCACTTACCTGAGAGGTGGCAGATCTTTTTTCAAATCCCTTTTCCCCCTCAGGTGGAGCAAGGCCTTGAACCAGGGGTCTTCCAGATTCTGTGGGAGAGCCTTGACAGCTGAGCTATAAGAGAGGTCATCCTCATACCCCCCTCATCTGTTTTGTATAAGCTCACCTCTAGACAACCCGATCCGGTGAGTTTGCTCTGAGCACACTTACTGGATTGGGCTCTGCAGGTGACTTAACTGTTGGGACTCCTGTCTTCCCCTGGTTTGTGCATCATTCTGGGGCTTAGGCATCCAGATGCTTGGCATGGGGCTGCCATGTACATGCTCAGAGGCAGAAACATAGGTGCCTAGGGAACTTTTACTGCAAACATTAGGTGCCAACCATGATTAGGTGCCTACGTGGTTCAGCGGCAGCTCAGCTGGGGTTTTGCGAATCCCAGTGGGGCCTGATTCTGGGATTTAGGCACCTTAAGTGGCAGTTAGGTGCACAGGCACCGACTCCGTGGGTGCTCCAAGGCTGGATCACCCACTTAAAAAAAATAGTGGATGCTCAGCACCCACTGGCGGCCCAATAGATCAGCTCCTTCCTCTCTACCCCAGCTCCTCCCACCCACTGGCAGTCCCGCTGATCAGCTCCTCCCCCTCCCCCCCAGCACCTCCCGCCCACTGCGAATCAGCTGTTCAGCAGCAGACAGGAGGCACTGGGGGATGGGTGGAGTAGGGTAGGGCACGCTTGGGCAGGGGGGTGGAACAGGGTGGGAAGAGGCAGGGGCGGGGGTGGAGCGGAGGTGGGAAGAGGTGGGGCAGGGGTGGGACCTTGTGGGAAGGGGTGGAGTGGGGGCGGGGTCTGGGGCAGAGCAGGGATCAAGCACCCCCAGGGAAATGAGAGAGTCGGCACCTGTTGTTAGGTGTCTAAATCCTTTTGTGAATCTAGCCCCTAGTCTTACTAGACTTGTTTCTTGGGTTGTATACATTTATAAATAAATTCATAGATTCATAGAGTTTATGGGCAGAAGGGACCACTACATCATCTAGCCTGACCTCCTCTATATCACAGACCATTAAATAACCCCTGCTTACTCCTGGACTGAGCCCAATAACTTGTGTTTGGCTAAAGCATTACTTGTGTTTGGATAACGTATATCTTCCACAGAGGCATCCAGTCTTAATGTGAAGAGATGGAGAATCCACCACCTCCTGTGATAGCTTGTTCCAGTGGATAATCACCCTAACTGTTAAAAATTTATGCCTAATTTTTTATTTGAATTTGTTTGGCTTCAGCTTCCAGAAATTGATTCACGTCATGTCTTTCTCTGCTAGATTAAAGAGTATTTTAGTATGTGGTATTTGCTCCCTGAGAAGATACTTATACACTGTAAGATCCATTTGCTTTGCTTTCATGTCTAAGCAAGAATGAAAAACGGAATTTATACAAAGCTCAGACATATTAATTTCTGTTGTTTTAAGAGCTGGAAAAGCAATGAAAAACCCAAAATAAAAATATCTAGCTGGGAAAACCAGCATTAGTTCCTTTAAAATAAAAGGTTTCAGAGTAACAGCCGTGTTAGTCTATATTCGCAAAAAGAAAAGGAGTACTTGTGGCACCTTAGAGACTAACCAATTTATTTGAGCATAAGCTTTCGTGAGCTACAGCTCACTTCATCGGATGCATACTGTGGAAACTGCAGAAGACATTATATACACAGAGACCATGAAACAATACCTCCTCCCACCCCACTCTCCTGCTGGTAATAGCTTATCCAAAGTGACCACTCTCCTTACAATGTGTATGAAAATCAAGGTGGGCCATTTCCAGCACAAATCCAGGTTTTCTCACCCTCCGCCCCCCCCCCCCCCCACACAAACTCACTCTCCTGCTGGTAATAGCTTATCCAAAGTGACCACTCTCCCTACAATGTGCATGATAATCAAGGTGGGCCATTTCCAGCACAAATCCAGGTTTTCTCACCCCCCCCCACCCTCCCCACACAAACTCACTCTCCTGCTGGTAACAGCCCATCCAAAGCGACCACTCTCCCCACAATGCTGCTATTACCAGCAGGAGAGTGAGTTTGTGTGTGTGGTTTTTGGAAAGGGGGTGGGGGGTTGAGAATCCGATGAAGTGAGCTGTAGCTCACGAAAGCTTATGCTCAAATAAATTGGTTAGTCTCTAAGGTGCCACAAGTCCTCCTTTTCTTTAAAATAAAACCAACACAACTGATTTTTAAAGGTAATTTAAATGGTAATTAGTCTAAACGATGTTTTAAATACTTGATGGTTTATTAAAAAAACTAAGAGTTTAAAATTGTTGAGATATGTTTGAAAAGATCTACATACATAAGGACTCTTTCATCAAAGACATAACTGATGGTATAGTTTATGTAGTGAAAAATATAAACAGGGGGATCTCAGAGTAGGAGTAGAGAGGTTATATTACCTCTGTATGTGGCATTGGTGCAACTGCTGCTGTAATACTGTGTCCAGTTCTGGTGTCCACCGTTCAAAAAGGTTGTTTCTAAACTGGGGAGGGTTCAGAGAAGAGCCATGAGAATGATTAAAGGTTTGGAAAACACAACTTATAGTGATAGACTCAAGGGGTTCAATCTATTTAGTTTACCAAAGAGAAGGTTTAGAGGGTGGCTTGATCACAGTCTAGAATAAGTACTTACATGGGGGTGAACAAATATTTGATAATGAGGGATTTTCAGTCTAACAGATAATTGGTTTAATAAGATCTAATGACTGGAAGTTGAAGCTAAACAAATTCAGACAGGAACTAAGCATGAATTTTTAACAGTGAGGATAATTAACTACTAGGACAACTTACCAAGTATTGTGGTGGATCCTTCATCACTGGCAATTTTAAAACCAAGATTGGATGTTGTTCCAAAAGATCTGCCCTAGTACAAGCAGGAATCAGTTCAGGGAAGTTCAGCGGCCTGGATTATGCAGGAGGTGAGACTAGATGATCACAGTGGTCCTTTCTGGCCTTAGAATCTAGTTCAAGGTTTGACAGAAACCTACAACACAAAAGGACTCTGAGAAGAGAATGGTTTCAGAGTAACAGCCGTGTTAGTCTGTATTTGCAAAAAGAAAAGGAGTACTTGTGGCACCTTAGAGACTAACCAATTTATTTGAGCATAAGCGTCCTTTTCTTTTTGAGAAGAGAATGAAACTTAACTCTGACCCGGCTCATTATGTCTAACTATTGCAAAGGTCTCCAGACAGCAGCCAAATGGAATGAGTTCAAAAGAGAGCACCTGATTCTTCATTGCCTTGCACATTGTATGCTCTGTACACCTGTGTAAAGTGGGTGCAAAAGGCTACTGTCCGGTTGTGGAAGTGTTTTACACTGATTTTGCACAGATGCAAATGATCTCATGAGCTGCAAGACCATGGAGAATCAACCAGAAATTTGTGAGGTTTTGTGGATTTAAATCAGACTAATAATGTTAATTAGACATTAGAGAGACATTTGAGGTGCAGAGTTTGGAGCTGTATTTTGAATCTTTGAGCGTGAGGATGCTTGGCTGAGAATTTTGGTTTGGGCCCATTATACAGCTCTCTCTAAAAATGTATACTTCCTCACAACAGCTTGTGAGGTAGGAATGTGCTGTGACTACCATTTTACAGAGGGAGAACTGAGGCCCAGATCCATACAGGGACTTGGCTGACTTTTTAGTAGCTGGAAAAATCCCTGGAACAATAATGAGATCCACAAAGCCTGAATTAGGCACCTGGGCTCCCTCTACAGTGCATGGGGGGAGAGTGGTGCCTTAGAATGGGATCCACAAAAGCCATCAAGCAGGGTAGGGAGCTGCCTATGCTAACCAGTGGGAGATGCCAATGAGAGGGGTATGTCCTAATCCCCACCCCTCTGAATGCAATGCCCAGGTCTGCGACACAGGGAGGCACCTATCTTTGCTTGTGATCCGCAGCTGGGAACCATCTCCTGGAGTTAGGTGGCTTGGATTTCTAAGCTGCTTCTTGAGAGAATGAGTTAGTTGCATGCCTCCCTCCACACTAAATGGATGAATGGAGGAAGAGGAGGTGAGCACGCCCCCACCATCACTTTTAGTCCAGTGGTAAGAACACTCACCTGGGCTGTGGGAGATCCAGGTTCAATTCCCCTCTGCCTGATGTGGAGAAGGGGTTTCAAACAGGGTTCTCCCACCTGGCAAGAGATGGCCCTAGCCACTAGGCAGTGGGATAGTCTGATGTGGGTTGTCTAAGTGCCTAAATTCCTTTTGAAAATGAGATTTCAGGCTCCTAAATCAGTTACAACACCAAGCACAGCAGCATCTTTAAAAATCTCAGCCTAAGTGACTCACCCAAGGCCACACAGGAAGTCTCTGACAGAGCAGGGACTTGAATCCCAAGCAGGCTAGTGCCTAACCGCTGGACCATCCTTCCTTTAAGGACAGCTCTGAATTTCTGTCCTGGATCCGCTGCTGATTCTGAACTCCTTCTCCAACCTGTGATATAGGGATGATGTTTACAACTCTAAAGGGGCCGCCCCTTTCCTGAGCAACACCTCCTTGATGAGTAGCTGGTCCCAACTAACTCTTAGTTCAAGAATGACCTCTTACGGGAATTTTTCCCATCATGCTTTTCTGGGACTGGCCCTTTCAATTTGGCAGAGTCAAGTAGCTGCAGTCCTGAGATGGTCATTTTGCAACTGGCTGTATCTTTTTCTTCTTCCAGCTGAAAAGAACCAGTTATTTTTCCCTTTCTTGCTGAAGGGAGGACACATGGGGTTGATTGGTGTTTGCGGTTTTGGTTTTGGTGTTGGTGTGTATTGGTTTGACATGAAATTGCTCTTGGTGATTAAATCCCCATTTAAGAATCCCACTTTCCTTTTTTACTAGCAGACTTCTCAACCTTCCTCTGCTCCAGAAATAAAATCTTAGTCCTGGACCCACAAAGGAACTTATGTGCTGTGACACTAACTCTTAGATACCGAGAAAATCACAGGAACAACACTTGCAATTCGCAATGCCTGTGTTAGGCACCTATATGCCCTATACAACAAATGGGGAGAGATAATCACCTTGGAATGTGGACCACAAAAGCCAGCGTGTCAGGCAGGGGGCCACCTAAGATAGCCCACGGGAGATGGCAATGAGAGTGGTATGTCCTAAGCCCCTTCATGACTCTTTATTTGGCCAGAGTGGAACAGCTCCAACAGGCAATGTTGAGGAAGCTCCCCTCTCTCAGAGCATCCCATAGCTCAGGGGTTAGTGCACTCTCCTGAGATATAGATGACCCTTTGGCAAATCCTTTCACCTCCTTTGGCAGAGAGGAGACTTGAACCTGGCTCACCCACAACACAGGTGAGTGCCCTAACCACTGGGCTAAAAGTTGTAAAGAAGGCATTGGCTTTTCCTCTGGCAGCCAGATTTTGAATGAGTCCCAATCTGGTAGGTGACCTTGAAGTATGCTACTGATTCAGGCCTGCAGGAGATAGGTGGGTGAACACCTATCACCCCCCAGGAAGTGGATCACTCTGGGTCTTAGGCAGGAGCTAGATGGACAGACATCTAGAGTAAGGCAGCAGTGTACATGCACAGAGGCAGAAGCTTAGGTGCCCAGGGAACTTTTACCCTGAAATTTAGGCATCTAAACTAACTCAACATCTATAGGGTTTGATGGGAGTTTTGTGGATCATAGTGGAATTTAGAACTGGGACTTAGTCCAGAGTGTAAGTGCCTATGTACCTTTGTGGACTGCGATCTTAGTGTCTCGTGAATTTTGTGTGTATATAAAAAGATCTTCTTCACTTTCCACAGTATGCATCCGATGAAGTGAGCTGTAGCTCACGAAAGCTTATGCTCAAATAAACTGGTTAGTCTCTAAGGTGCCACAAGTACTCCTTTTCTTTTTGTGAATACAGACTAACACGGCTGTTACTCTGAAACCTATGAATTTATTGATATGCTTTGTTTAAACTGCCAGCCCTAGAAATATAGACTTTGATTCAGCCAAGCTAAGCATACAAATAATTCTGTGGATTTCAGTGGGACTGCTCACATGCTTAACATTAAGCATCTATGTAACAGCGTGTTGATCCTTTCAGCTGTAGGCCATAACTGGTTTAAGGCTAAAGTTTGGGGAATTTAAGTAATCAGGTAGAGCATGTGATTAAGGAGTCATGTGATTGGAGATCATATGACTATATGAGGCAAAGGTCTTGGCTGAGTCTGAGAGGGCGATGAGGAAAGAGCTGGATGTCTGATGGAACTAAGGTAGAAGTGATGTAAGTGTGAGGCTTGCTAGGTAAGTACGGCAAAGCTGTGATACAAATTGTTAGGGGGCTTATTCCTTCACCCACTTGCTTCTCTGGTCCTTCTTGCATGAACAGAGAGCAACAATACCTGAAGTCCAAAGGTGCAAACAATTTGATGTTTATTGGGGTGAACTTCCAGCAAGCATGATTCCAGTTTCCTTCCTTAGTGTCCCCCTTCCCAGCTCTGACACCATATAGCCTTACCTGTGTCCCTGTTCCCATTCCTGCCCTTAACTAAACATGATTCCAGTTTCCCCACCCCTGTTCCCATTTCCTCCACCCACACACACACACACTTCCTGATTGACTGCAGACTATATAGTAAAACTTGAGTTCTGCTTAGCTATACCTTAACCAACCATTTTTCTGAAATTTAACTAACCAGCTGTAGCTCATGAAAGCTTATGCTCAAATAAATTGGTTAGTCTCTAAGGTGCCACAAGTCCTCCTTTTCTTTTTGCAAATACAGACTAACATGGCTGCTACTCTGAAACTTGTCATATTGTAACATAATTATTTAACCAATTATATCCCACCACCTTAATTAGTTTACACCCAGCAAAATTAATTATACAGCAGACAGAAACAATCAGAACTAGACAGAGATTATACAGACAAACAATAGGGAAATGGGGACTACAGTGACAGAACAACAAAGAAATGAGGATTTCACATCCCAGCTATTGATAAGTGAGTTCTTGCCAGACAGGATGCTATCAAACTAAGTTTCCATTTACATCTTCTAGGCACTTCCCTTTCTCTGGAGGCGATAGGCATTATCAGGACAGGATTGTATTCCTAACAGCCCAATAGCACCTTATTTCAATGTGACTAGTTTGGAATGTGAGGATGTGACCATTCGCTTCCCAGCTTATGGCTGCCTCTGCTGCTTAGCCAAAGGCTTTAGCCTAAGAACAGGGCCTCAGACTGTCACAGTAAGAGAAGGCCCTTACACTGGCAGACAGTGATTTTGATTCATTCTTTTATACCTCTATAACTAGCCAAGTGATAAGAATACACCTAAATTCTTAGAGTATAGGCCTTTACAGACAGGCCTGAATATCTATAGCCTAACACAAGTGACTGTGAAGTCTGGGTGGGAATGTCTGGAAAGGACTTGTGGAGCCCAAAGAACAAGTGTGAACACTCCTTGCTGAGGGTGAATACTTTTTGTTTCATAATACTCCTAAAACAGGCCCTGGGAGAGACTAATTTGAAACACCAATTGGGTGGCAAAAGTACCCTAGGGCACAGGAGGGGAAACTGAAGCAGGAGTACACCCAGTGAGGGTCTTGGGGAAAGTCTCTTTTTTATTACAATGTGCTTGAGTACTTTGCTGAATGGGGGCTATAATCTGTATTTTTAATATGTTCCATGCCACAGGCTAAACTTCGGCTAGTATTATAAAAGTAGTGTTGTGAAAGCCCTGCTGTGAGGCTATACTGATGTCCCATTTGCATGCATATTATACCTGCCTGGTCTCAGCACTCTAGCATGTTCTGTTCTCCTGAAGTGTAGGAATAGTTAAGATGTATACAAACGTACATGTCTATTGTACCCTGTTCCCATGCTTTGTTGCCCCCCCCCCCCCGTGCAATGTTGTACAGGACCTATGGAGGGAGCTCTCTGTGACTTCCCAGAACAATTGGCCTGGCCTTTTTGCTCCCTCTGCTGCTTGCTGGCTTCTGTGTATACATATTGCCTTCCAGATTTTCTTCTCTCTATTTTTTGCTTACAAAGAGCTTCTCGGATCCCCGATGTTCTACCAAAGAATCTGTTAAAAGTTAGCAGGGGATCTTATTATAAGGCAGTTTTTGTGAAATTGTGTTGGTAAGTGGATGTACTTAATTATCAGGTGATGAAATATTGAAAGCCCTGTAGCTTTTCAGTTTTCCCATCAAAGCAATCATCTTAACCAGCTCCTCCAATATTAGCCTTTCTTCCCTGCAAGCTGACTACTCAGGTTGGCATAATTTGGAGATAGAGCAGAAATAGGTTAAAATGGAAAGAGCATTACTGACACCTATTGGTAAAGTGGATGGCTACATATTTTCATGTAAAAAGCAGTGCATGCGGAGAATTAAGGGAGCCCCAGTCTCCCTGTTTCTTGTTGTTACCGGCTCAACTAATGCTGACTCCCTTTGATATAGGCACAAACCAGAACTCCCCACATCTTGGTGAACTTGAGATCCAAACCACTGTACTCCATCCTGTTCTTTTCAAGTGCATCTTATACCAAGGGGCGTGACTCACTTTAGTCCCACAGCTGCCTATGTTCCACCTTTGTCCTCTCACTTTGATCACTGAACATTTATTTATATGAGAAATAAAGAATTGTGAGACTGATATAAATTATTGACCCTGAGGATGCACCCACAAAGCAGCTGGGAGGGTGATTTCCAGCCCAGATGGACAGTTGCACTAGCAGCATGGCTGTCGTGGCACAGGTGGCTGCTCGGGCTAGCTGCCTGAATATGTACCCAGAGGGTCAGGTGGGATTGTATTTGGGTGGCAGGCCCAAGCTGCTGCCTATACGCCACAGCCACCCTGCTATATTTAGAGCGCTGGCATATGTCTGTCTGTCCATTCTGGGAAGCACCCTGCCAGCTGCGAAAGGAAAGAGTGTCAGTGTCTTACAGGAATGCTTTTCGTATGTCCTTGCTTGTCGGCGTATGTCACTTCTTTTGGACCCTGACAGCTTGAGAAGTAGGCTGGTCCCATCTCTGTAAAGGCCAAACCCCTGAGCGCACACACACACTGAGGAAATGTTGGCGTGCGCTCTCTCTGGATGAAGATCTGATTGAGAGGCTTAAGCTATCTCTACGGGTAAAGGGGGTGTGTGCATGTGTGCACAAAATGATGTGCAACTCCTTCCACATCTGTGCTGAGAGATGTATTCAGGAAGGTGGAGTAACAATGAACACACTGCCTCAGAAAGCGTTTCAGACACAGGAGGCGCATCTAACCAGGGTGGCATATGTGCAGTAGGCAGCACTAGCCAGTCAGTTTCAGAGGGGCACCTGAGGAATTTTTTCAAAAAGGCAAAAGTGGCAAGTGAGGGCACAAAGCCGTTGCATGCATGGTTGGATAGCAATGTAATACAAACAGCCCAAAAGCACCTGTGGAATGACTTGGAGATCTGCCTAATGCTTCATGAACAGCTGTCTACATCATTAACTCCACAAGCATTACTCTCTATGCTTTTCAATTTGGAAATAAGTCCCTCATTTTTAATGGTGAGGGTGAGTAACCACTAGAACAAGCTACAAAGGGAAATGGTGGATTCTGTCTCTTGATGGCTTCAGATCAAGACTGGATGCCTTTCTTGAAGATATGCCTTAGTCAAACAGAAGTTATTGGGCTCATTGCTGGGGTAACTGTGTGGCGTTCTATGGCCAGGTCTTAGACAGCAAGTCAGACTAGATGTTCTAATGGTCACCTTTGGCCTTAAAAAATCTCTAAATCTTCATGTCCTTACAAGAAGCGACCTTTAAAATGAAACTCTTGTCAGTTGATGTTGGATATTAAATACGATTCTGCACTTTTCATAGGAGTATAATGCTTTTCCCTGGTGTCTTTAACAAAACATGCCCTCCCCAGACTGTAGGGCGGCATAATACACCCCATGTGACTGCTGTCCTCCATCCAGGCCCAAAGTAGCCTTTTCAGGAACCGGAATCTGGCCTCAGAACTAGATGCCATGTCATGGGCCCCATAGTTTAAATGATGATGGAAGAACTGCCCTCAGTTCCTTGAAGTAGCCTCTCCAGGTTGAGATACATCAATGGCTGAGTTAGGGCATGTTGCCAGAGAGGAAAGATTGTTTTATGGTTATGGCTCTGATCGTGGGCTTAGAGCAGAAATTCTGTTCCTGGCTCTTGCTGTGTAGCTTGACCAAATCACTTAATCTCTGTGCCTAAATTCTCATCTGCAAAATGGGCATAGCAATCTTGCCTGTTTAGATTGTAGGCTCCACAGGGCCAGAACTGTCCCTTAATGTGTGTGGCACCTAGAACAATGAGATCTTGATCTCTGCAGAAGCCTCTAGGTATTACCGCAATAGAAATCATTTATTGCCTGGTAGTGGCCTGCTGCAACCTGTCCTGTGGACAAAAGACATGACTCTCCATTGTGTCACTCCAGCACCTTTCTAATACACTTGTCTTAGAAAACAAAACTTCTAAATTCCTTAAATTTGGTGTCTAGTTGGTTGACAGATACTTCTCCTGCTGCATTGAGCTGTACCACTCTGGGATCCAGTTGATATACATACCCTCTCCTTTTGTTGCTCTTTGTGGTGCAAAGAGCAACAAAATCATGCCTCATCAGTGATTTTGCTCTATTAGTATGACACAAAGGCCCCTTGGCATGGGGTCCCCTGTTCTTTGCAAACAACTCTCATCTCAGATGTGACAAACCCACTACATCAAATGTACTGCTTACAAAGTATTTGTTCATAAAGGGTAACATTAAGGTCTCTTGAAAGCTTGCAACTTGATTGTAATCGTGGCATGATGTGTGTACAGGTGACACTTAAGGAATAATTTAGCTATATTGAAGTTGATGCCCGTATGGTCTTCCAGTTTAAAAAGGCATAACTAGGGAATCGTAGTACTTAGTGATGGCCTCCAATCCCTTGTGTTACATCACTGGCTAACAAGGCTCAATTGTCTGTCATTTTCCCTCATCCCAAAACAGTCAATGGAAAACCAACAGACCATTGCAAACAACTGAAACCATTTGGATATAAAACAGGATCATTATAATAGGTGGAATCACCCTCTATATCAATAAAGACAAGATTGTAACCCTGAAACAGAGTGGGAAGAGGCACTCAGGATCTATTCACTGAGGACACCGCTTGTTTGGGAGAGTCGGGGGGGAGGTTTTTCATGAAAGTTTGGATCCTGGTTCCGGTGAAGCCAGGCAGTTCTGCAACAGACTGAACTTTGGGGGTGGGAAACCTACTTTACTAGTAACTATTGTAGGCCCTAGGTCATGTTTAATTACTTTGTTTTGTATTGTAATTATTTGTTTCAATCACTTTCTTGTTTCTAGTGGAATCTTTATTCTTTCTTAAACCTTCTTGTGCTTCATTACAAGTGTTGTGTGTTATATGGGAAAAGTGGTTGAAGGTTAAACTGGGGTACACTGCTTCTTTGGGACCAAAAGGTCTGGGATTTGTGAGTGTCAGGGGCTGGATATCCTGGGGGAACACTTTGCTTGAAAGGCAAAGACAGGGCTGGCATTGCCCAGAGGAGAGTGCTTGAGTGGCTGAAAGGCTAGTGGTGGTCGGGAGTTGACACCCAGCTATCACCGACAAGACACCATCTCTCTGAAGGCAGGGGCTAACTGAGTGACTCTCAGTCCTGAGTACCCCAAGAGCTGTCACAGCATCTGTTTGCAAAAGAAAATGCAGTGCTTGCCCACATTTTGTATTGAAATATCAGGGAGGTCCCAGTACTCATTTCCACACCTCTGCAATGGAAATGGGATTTGGGGAGCATCCCAATACTCTGCAGCTCTTATAAGGGTGAGTCCAACCTGAAGCAGGGAGTCACCCAGAATCCCACACTTTGGGGAAACAGGAGACTGGCGTTAAAGCCAGAGTTCTGGGTAGCTTAAACAGAGCTATGGGGGGAAAAAATGTGTGTTGACCCAGGAACTCCACTCATGTCAATAGGCTTTTCAGACCCTCACACAGCTATTGTGTGCAAAGGGAGCTCCTCTTACTGCAGCTGTTGATAGAATGAAGACTGAGCCGGCTGACTGTGGGTCTGTTAAATGTAAAGTCCAGCACAACACTAACCAGCAGTGCTTATTCTCTCTCTCTCTCTCTGTGTGTGTGTGTGTGTGTGTACTTAAATCCAAAGTCAGCTCAAACTGGCTCAGTACCATGTACCCTTTAGTTCAGTCTTTAACCTCTCCCAGAGAAACATTGATGCTTATGAGTATTGGCAGAGACTGGTTGATAGGTAAAAAATGTTACCTCAGTAGATGAGGCGTTCTCTGTGTTTCCTGTCCCAATATAGGGAACGCCTAGAGAGAATAAAATATTTAGGTAATGTTATGTAGTTACCTACAACACATGCTGCTTTAATGGAGGGAAAAGAAGGAAGTTCCTTGCTTATCTTGTGAGGTGTAACTATGAATGAGAAACTGACAAATAGCCACAGGGCCACTGTTCCTCTCCAGCCTAAGATACCACCTTAGGACTCAAAGGGGTTGAGTTCAGTTCCTGCCTCTGCCATGGGGGTGGGGAATAAGAGTTGAGCTAATGTATCTGCAACTCCATGGATCTACTGACTGTTTAGCCTTGTGGATCTGTAGTATGATGATCTGAAAGAGGGTCAGACTTCGAGGGACTTTGATAGGATGCTAGGGCTTATACATGCAAGCTGGGTCACGCTGCTACCAAACAAGCATAGGCCTCTCGGTAAAGATCTTTCCCATGACTCAGCCTGCTTGCTGTTTTGCTTGTTGCTATTGAATCAAGGGATTATTGTAGCTCTGAGCAGCAGCCCCACAGAGGCCAGAATGGGATGTTTTCCTTTCCTGCTGCTCCCCCAGGCACTACTTAAAGCACATCTTGGCTACTTAGCCTGTGTGCTAGGGTTAGGAGACAGCCCCGAGATAATGGGTTAAGATATAGGGTGCTTTTGGCTCTTGCACTGGTGCTGAACGCAACAGGGTTGTGGAGGTGTGACTGACAGTAGCATTTGGCCCAACTCTTAGTACAATGTTGTGAGAGATTACCTGGGGAGGTAATGCTTTAAAATTAGGGATAGCAAATAGGCATAATTCAGAGTTGTATTCAGCAAATTGCATTTAAAGAACCTTAAGTGCAAAAAAATACTTAAAACTCATGAAACACCAAAGTTAAGGTAGCCTTTGCCACCTTAACACTGCATTACAATATAGGCCTAGATTCTCAGCTGTGGCTGAGGAGTGTTTGGTTCAGCTGAGGCAACGAAGTACAAAGATGCCCTGCCCCAGTCTTGGAGTCATCTAAGTGCCTTTCTAATCCCCTGTTTTAACTAGATTAAGAAAATGTTTCAGCAGCTAGAGATTAACTGGACATGAGAGACAAAGCCATGCCCCCTTTCCTAGCCATGCCACCTCAGCCAGAGGCTGGGGAGGAGAATATAAGAGCTGACCAGCAGCTTCTAGCTGCTAGAGAATCCTCTGCTTTGGGGAAATTTTCTAGCTGCAGCCTAAGCTGGCTATAGGATAGCTTTGTGGGGGTGGAGTCTGCTCCACCATCCAGAAAAATCTGGCCCGTACTCTTCCATTATGCTGTTGGTTTCTCTGCAGGGCTGTTATTCATCAGCCAAGTAGCAGGATGCACTGTGAATGAGGCAACAGTTCACTATCCTTTTTGGAAAAAGGAAAATCTACCTCCATGAAAGGGTCTGCTAGACTGCACCGGAAGGCTCTGTCTTGCACAGCCTGTGCACTCCAGGAGGCCAGGTTTCACAGCATAATTTTGATCCTCTAGTGAGCATGTTCATGCATTATATACAATGAGACTGGTTTCATTCCATACGTTCCCTCACAGCCCATATCCTCCCCCCTCCACACATACAACCCTGGTCCAAAGCCTGATAACAGCTAGGTGAATGCCTTGTGCCTTTGGGCATTTGTTTCAGCCATTTTGCACAGCTTGATGTGTCTCCTCACATATCTCAACAGAGGGAGGAAGAGGATGATCCGCCATAAAATTGTCTTCCAAATTTTGACTTTTTATTTGGATAATTTGCCTATCATACTTCAGGCCTGATTCTCCTCACACTTCTGATGTCTAGCACTAGAAGAACTCCACTGAAGTCAATGGCCCTGACTCTTTCCCGCACCCCTCTTTACCCCACTGATTTGAATCTACTTTCTCCAGTGTGGGAGGAGAATCAGGCCAATTATCTTCATAAAAGCTACATTAATGTTGGTTTGATGCTCCTCCTTATATATGGCTAATGAACAATCCTGTAGGAATTCTGAATGGAAAACTTTATTTGTAATGAAGTCACTGATGACTGGGCCAAAGAAAGGTAGGCAAATCCCCAGTTTACATTCCTAAAGAACCCCAAGTACTGTTCAGTGCTGTATATTACACTTCAATTGGAGTAAAGTTCTTCAGAAGCTGAATCGTAGCTACAGACTTATCAAAAGCCCACTCAGTTCAATGTCTAGCTCAAGTCTTTAGTGAATAATTCCTCTAATCTATTGGGCACAAGAAGCGAGAAGCTTTCTCCATAGCTTGTCTTCTATCACCACTTGTTTCCCTTGAACAAACATAGTTATTGTTGCCATTGCAAGCAAGAAATCGCTATCCATTGACCATGGTTTCCCTCTGTCCCATAGCAATACATGCTGATGGAGTACAGGGTCTCCATATCTCATGCGATACTGCATGGCTGGAATGAATACTGGCAGGATGTTTGCTCTGGCTTCAGCACAAGTTCCTTTCTGGCAGTTGGGAAAACTGGGAGACTGATGTCTCTCTTTTTGGCATGTGAGGATCCAGCATGTGCTCCTTGTCTCACCTCCTAGAGGATGTGGATGTCAGCCCATTGAACTGGCAGAGTGTACTGAGAATAACAGTTCTTCTATCCAGTTGCTCCATGAATCCAGTCAGTGACTGGTGAAAGCTAGCCTTGTGGTAGGCTGATGAATGCAGTGAACATCCCTCATTTCAACATGGGCTAATGATCCCTCATATGACCATATGTGAGGGAATGGATATTGAGGGCCAGGTTGTCTGGCCCTTGCATGGATGCATTGTGAGCTCACAGGGGAGAGGGAGACACAAGGATCCTTCCCTGCTTGTGCCTGGATGGTGTAATCACAGGCTGCACTGCAGGCAGCTTAGGATTGTTCCCTTCTATGCCCCTGGAGGTGCAAGAAACCCCAAAGGGGCCAGGTGGATGCAGAGCCATGCTCCTATTCCTCCCCTCAGCACAGGCCGGTTGAAATGGCCAGCTGCATGGAGAGGAACATGGTGCACCCTGGGGAGCTATGGAATGACTTGGCCCTCTTGCTGCACAATTCCTCCTGGAACACCCCATGTGAGACAGGTGAGGGAGAGCATGGTGCACCTTTTTGAAAGGCCCAGCAAGTGCTTCTCTGGTGCAACTATCCCACTGCACAGAGGATGGAGACGTGGTCCCGCCCAGCAGTGCCCTTTCCACAGCCTCTCACCAGTCACCAAGACCTCTAGCCAGTTAACCTTCCTCTTCACGCTGGAATACTCAGAGCCAACTCACGTGTGGATGCTCTGTGGGGAAGAAGACTACGTCCATCCCCCACGTCTCTGCTATACCCACGGAGGTGCGGGTGTAGTTGTGGCCAAGCTGTTCTGAAAGGCACAGTAAGTTGCTTAACCAATCTAAACAAATGTAACATTCTGTTGGGGCTTTGAGGTTACTTTTCTTACAGTGACCATCCATATAGGGTGCCCCATTCTGTCCCCCAATAACATCGGAGCCACCCAAACCTAGTCCCCATGGGCATTGTCACAAAAAGCCCATCTGGGAGCTCCATCTGAGAGTAGTCATTGTTTTGCATGGCTGGGTGCCAAGTACGGACCACCGTAATTAAAAGAAAATTGCATCTTTATGGGTTTTCACTTCCTTGGCCATAGCAGGTGCCCCTGCTGAGTGGTAAAAGGCAACCGCAGCTGCTACAGCTGTTACACTGGCACCAAAACAAGAACGCAGTTAAAACTGTCTTCTGTGCAGCTGGTAAACCCCATAGAGAAGCCTGCTGTTTCATTCTAGGGCATTTGTTGGAATTAGTGTGTGGTGGGTGTTTTGTGGTGTTGGCTTTTTCCTGTATAACAGTTTAAAATCAGCCAAGCCCAATTTTCTGCCAACCACTTGCCCCCACATTGATGCTTTTCAGTGCAGGGGGTGAGGTAATGATGTGAGGAGCACCCATTTAGGAAACGTTGAATCCACTGACGACAAGCCAGCATTTGGTGTAATTAGAAATCAGTTTGCTGAGCTAAACGAACCAGCTGAGTCACCGGTCGACATCGAAGTGACAAAACACTGTCTACAGTGCAATTTTCTGGTTGATATTTTCCACAAAAGCCTTTTTTTGCCGTCTTCTCCCCACCCCTGATTCCTTTGCTGTCGGATTAGAGCAGCCTTCAAGTTGCAAAAGCCCAACATCTATTGAGCTGTTTGATTTGCCAAACTTCTAAATCCACAGCAAAACCTATGGGTCTCTTTCAAATTTCTCATTTGCCTGTGGGGGAGAATACACTCAACTCTGTAAAAGGAAGAAGCCTCTCAAGAATTGTAATGTTCTAAGTATCTGAGATAACAGAGAGAGCTGTCCTGTTGACAGTGCTGGAACAGCCAGTTTTAAAACACAGTTTCCCTTTTTGAAGTAAGGAGCTTTTGCCCTTCAGCGTCCAGGCTTCTACAGACATTGAATCAACAATTGGCATTAAAAGGCTTTGGCTTGACTCGTAACAGTCAATGCAGGGATAGTCCTCTGACAGCTCTATCTGGTGTATTTACTCAGTTTACATATAAATTAGACACAGTAGCAGAAAATTGCTGTCCTGTATCTCATAGGTGTGGGTCAAAACTTTCCTTATTTAGACACACATTTGAAACTAAATTGCATTTTTTACAAAAGTGCTCTCTGTTCCCATGGGTTTTGAGAGGAGCTAAAGAAGTCAGTCAGCCCCTTTGAAGATCTGGGCCCCAGCTTGGATTTCAAAGATATTGAAACCCAGAGGAGATCCACAGAGGAGCAGATTCCAGAGCAGGGTGATTTTTGCCACAAAATCTAATATTCACAGGCACAAAACATTTTAGAACACTTCCAGGGAGAAAAAGAATCCAGTTAGAGCTGCCCAGGAGGCCAGTCAGTACAGGTCTCCGTGAGAGTGGGAAATAGTTGAGGAAATACAACAAATACAAATAGTTGAGGAAATACAAATCACAATGCTAATGAGTGACCTGGCTGTCATCTGCATCCCTGCCAACTCCGCTGGCCTGGTCTACACTAAAATGTTAGATTGAAGGAAGCCACCTTAAGTTGACCTGTTAACGTATGTGTCTACACTACCAGGACTTTTACACCAACCTAAGTCACCTCTAATGTCAACTTTATGAGAGGCATAGCCCTTAATTTAATTTTCATGGATCGACTGTGAGGCAGTGCAGATGCAGCATAGTGTAATTTGACTTAATTGGCCTCCAGGTGGTGTCCCACAGTGCTCATCTGTGACTACTGTGGAGATCATTTTCAACTCTGATGCACTGTAGCCAGGTACACAGGAAACAGCCCCTCCCCTGCTAAAGCCCCAAGAATTTTTGATTTCCCATTTCCTGTTTGATCAGCATTGGGAGCATGCCAGCTTGAGCATAGCTGATCATGGAGATTACATGCCCCAAACACGCTCCAGCCTGGTCTGAACAGGAGGTGGATCTCATCGCTGTGTGGGAAGAAGTCTGTGCAGGCAGAGCTCTGCTCCAGCAGAAGGGACGCTGACATCTATGCAAAGATCACTCGTGGAATGGGGGAGAAGGGCTACATGAGGGACACACAGCAGTACTGTGTGAAAATAAAAACTTCACCAAGCATACCAGAAGGCAAGGGAGACAAAGCACCCCCACAAACAACATGGACACCTCACAGGTGTGAGAGTCTAGGGACAACAAGGAGAATGATATGGTGGAGGAGGAGAATGGGAGACAGGTGAGTGGTGGAGCCATTCTCCTGGAGATCCAGGAAATATTTTTAACCGTGGAGCCCTGTGAGTCGCAAGACCTCACAGTGGCAGATCTCTGGTGAGTATACAGTTACAATCAAAGTCCAGTTAAACTTGAGCAGGCAGACGCATTCAGTGGTATTGCATGTTCTTTGTGAAGAAAAAGAAGTGCTGTGGCTCTCTGCTTACAAGAGGCCGCTCCAGCTATGCAGAGGATGGCCCCCAGAAAAAACTGTTTATGTGGGCTGGGATAGCCTGGGAATCCTCCATGGATATCTCTAGGAAACTTTCATGGAGGAACTCTGCAATCTTTTGCAGAAGGTTTCTGGGCAGGGCAGTCTTATTTCTTCTACCATGGTAGGACACTTTTTTTTACATGCAACTCCTGAATTAATTCTGCTGGGATCATTGCGGTACACAGCATAGCATCATAAGGACTGGTTCTATACCCAGACGCTTGCAGCATCTCCTTCCTTTCCACCTCTGTTACCCTCAGGAGACTGATCTTACATAAGGTCACCTAGGGGAAACGGGAAGTTCTCACTAAAAGTGCTCTTACAAGGGGGGGGAAAGGGCATGTAGACCACCCCCCACACACACACACATTCTGGATCGCCGAACTACACAGCTGCTAATGTGCCTTTACTGTGCTTGCCATGGGTTGGCAAGTAGTTTAAAGTGCGGGGTGTTTGGCTCCACATGAGAGAGTCCACAACTTGGGAGTGAAAATGTCCCCATCCCTCCCCCGGTTTGTAAACAGCTTCCCATGGTGAAGGGCCATTGTTCGACTAGCTATCTCTGCTCCTGACATGAGCCTACCATAAACTTCATTAAACGTGCAGTCACCTATGACCGGGGGGGGGGGGGGGCTACCCACCATGACTAGAGCAGCAAAACAGCACAGTGAACGGTTCTGGATTCTGATTGTTATGGCTTGCACCTAGTGCAGAAAATCCCCCTCCCCTTCCCCCCCCACAGATACTATGGAGTACACAGCAGGCAGCTAGAACTATGGGGATGTTCTCCTCATTAAGGACCAGTCTTGTTAGTAGACTACTCCAGTGCCCTTTCAAATGATCAAAGGTGCATTCAACTACCATTCTGCACTTGCTGAGCCTATAGTTGAACCGTTCCTTACTGCTGTCCAGATGGCCAGTGTATGGCTTCATGAGCCATGGGAGCAAGGATAACTGATGACATTGAGATGCCTCTAACGTTCATTTTGTGGTCTGGAAAGAAATTCCCAGAATGCAACTTTTTGAACAGATCCACGTTCCTAAAGATGTGCGCGTCGTGAACCTTTCCCGACCATCATATGTTGATGTCAGTGAAATGCCCCATGGTCCACCAGCACTTGCAACATCATTGAAAAGTATCCCTTTCAGTTTATGTACTCTTTGGCAAGGTGGTCTGGTGCCAAGATGGAGATATGTGTGCCATCTATCACCCCACAGCAGTTAGGGAACCCCCTTGCAGCAAAACCATCCACTTATGTGCTGCTGCACATTTCCCAGACTCACTACCCTTTGTAGCAGAAGTCTATTAATGGCCCTGCACACTTGGAGCACAGCATCTCCCACCGTTGATTTACCTACTCCAAACTGATTGCCCACTGACCGGCATTGCAAGCTTCCAAATAGCGATCACCACTCACTTCTCCACTGCCGGAGCAGCTCTAATTTTTTTATCTTGCTGAACTGCAGGGCAGGGGAAAGCTCTGCACAAAGTTCCTTCCACATCTGAAAGTTCCGCAGCCACCGCTCATGATCCCATACGCACAAAACGATGCAGCCCCACCAGTCAGTGCTTGTTTCACGGGATCAGAAACGGCACTCAACAGAGTGCAGCCAGCAGTAACTGTGAATTTTATTTTATTTTTTCAGTGGCTTGCAGCAGGGCTGCTTGCAGGACATCGCACCGCGGCCCCTACTTCAGCTCTGGAAATACTGCAGGAGATGGTGCGAGGTGTTTGAGATGCTCACAGCAAGAGTGCACAACTGAGCAGGCCCCACGCTTCTGGGGTTACGGCATACGCACTGCAGTTTTATGCCGTGAAAACCACTGGGTTTTTTTCGTCCACATCCTATGATGCACTATGCTTCCTCCTTCATAGCTACAGCAATGTTTCCATTCTCCCCTGCAACAATATTTTGGTCCCATGAGACACTGCACAAACTTCCCAAAACACACTGTGGCAAGTTACAGTTTGGTATAGCTACCCACGATGCACTGCTTCGTGCATCGATGCAGGCACTGCTAGTGAGGACACACTCCATCGAGACAACGTGCATGACTACACCATGATCAATCGACTTAATTTGGAGGCTCCAGGTTGAATTAGATAAAGTTGACTTAATTTTGTAGTGCAGACAAGTCCTGGGAGTAGAATTTTGGCCTACCCTCAAGTTGTCTTTTCTTTGGGGAGGGGGGAATTGTATGAGTTGCAGTTGGGTAAGCTGATCAAACAGTTTAAAGGAACTGAAGAACTATGCATAGATCTCTAATATTGTAAATATGTAGTTTATTTTATTGAGAACATATTCTGTCAACTGCACTCAAGGATCCTGTTTTGAAGAACCAAGAAAGCAGCTTTTTTTTTTTTTATATTAAGCTGCATATAAACATGTTGCTTGGAATTTTCTTTCTTTGAATTCTTTGCTTTGGAGCAAGGATTGCATTTTTCTGATATGTTCTAGCCAATGGTTGTAATCACTGTGGTCTTGTTAGGTTATTTCCTTGAGAGAAAGGCTACTCTATATTTTCCCCACAGAATTTAGAATGAAAACATCACTTTACTGTCTGCGCTTTGATATGTTTCAGGGGAAGGAACTAATGACAGGTCAGGGCTCCTTTTTCAAGAAGGAAAAACAAGCCCTTTTTCCAAAGTATGAACAGGCAAGTTGATGATAGTGTGTTTGGTGTCTGGGGATATTTGCTGAAGCCAAAGGCTACACTGTGTGATTGTTTTCAAGACACTATACTTTTCCATGACTGCAAGAATATAATGACCCTTAGCTCCCCAGAAACAGGCTGTAGAGAAGAGCCTGATTGAACTAAATCAATGAAAAATTCTCAGTGACTGGTCATTGTTCTCAGCATTTTAAAGTTTTATTGCAATTAAGCAATTAATCATTCAGATGTGAAGCTCCATTTTTACACACTACAAATTTCACTAGCGTGTGCATAAGCGGTGCTACTGCAGCTCTCTCATCCCCCCACACCAGTCAAAGTTGAACTCTTTCCCCTTTTCTCCTCCTCACCACCCCCAACCCCTGGCAGCACACAGTGGCCAAATACGGTTCTAACTCATCAGCTAAGAATTCGGGGGGGGGGATGACCAAGGAGGGCTCTCAGCTGGCATAATGCAACAAGCCTGCTGCACATCAACTGTTCCCCTATGTCTCCCAGTGGCAACAGGGTCATCCCAGAGCTCTCTGCTGGAAAACCTGTTCCTATGCCATCTGTGTACCTCTGGTAAGGGGCAAGAAGGGGTGGTGAATGTATCTGCATTCAGCTAATTCTCAACTGGCATGTTGTCCCCTAGAGACCGTAGACAGCTGTCTAAATCAGAGAGGCCCCCAGGCTGGGGCTGACGCGGGCCACAGAGCAGACCTGCACGGATAATCCGGTAGTCAGCAAAGGGCTCCTTGGCTTTCCTCCCCTTGCATCCTTTGCCAAGAGAATCTTGGACTGAATATGCAACTAGCATTATTTTATTGCACTTTCTGACTGGGGATGGAAGCTCCCTCCTTACAGAACAGCATGGTGGGCTGGGGACACCTTTCACTGCCCTTCTGCTTTTCTTAGACAAACGTGTTCTTTGTAACATGGAAGACTTTGAAAAGAGAATATTTTTCTGCATTAGGTCAGCTTTTTTGAAGTTCTAAAAGCCCCCATCCCTATTACCTCATGTCAAAGCAAAAAATACCTCACAGCAAATTCTTTATGGGACACTTGCGTTTAATATGCTTTCTTGCGTAGCGATTGCTTGGCTGCTGCTAACTCTTGTGGTGGGAGTGACATTCTTCTGAGACAATGAGTTTGGGTTCTAAGAATGTGGTAACAAACCCACTTATAATATTAATGCATCTGTCTGAGGGCAGTGACGAGTCTTCAGGTGCTCTGACAGCAGTAACCTGGTCAGCTATGTCTTTACATAAAACATCTCATTGCTCTATTATATTAGTAACGGGTGACAGTTGAACCTCAAAAGTCTTGGAGATTCAGTTCAAACATTTGGATGAACCTCATGTGCTCTCTAGAGGAAAACATTTTATGCCCCCGAGCATGAGACTTTATTACCAGTCTTCTCATGTGAGCCCCAGGTCTTTCCTGTGCAGAGGTTGCCAATCATGGTTGTGTGATGTGCAGTACAAGCGTGAGAGCACTTCCACATGTTCTCTGTGCCCGGATTTGAACTCAGATCTCAAGATGGCATAAATTAGCTCATTAGCCCAGAGCTTACCACCTATAGCCCAAGCAGCAGACATTTTCTTATTTCTGCCATTGATGTGTCTAGTTTGATGCCTATGGCTCCTAGGCTTATTTCTGACTATAAGAGAAAGTATCAAGAACACAAAGTGTCTCTGAAAATCCGTAAATGGAAACTCTTGTTCTATATCCTTGCTCTATTCCCTGGGCTGTAAATCTTTTTCTAGTTCAACAGGTGCCTGTAAAGGCAAGTGAAACGCAGTGAACGCACAAGTGGCAAAGTCTGATGCAGATTTTTCTCTGTTCTTGGCCCTCCATTGGAAGAAAGTGCAAACCCAGACATCGTGTACTTTACATTTTGCACAACTCTAACTATAAACAAACTTGAATGATATAAAATTAAACTTTTAATGTGTACCATATTAAACCGGCTAACTGATGGACCTCACATTGTAATTGTAAACAGGGTGTCATCATTGAGGTGGTGGTTCTGGTGCGGTCCAGAAGGGATTGGTTCTTGGCCCTATGCTATTTAATGCTTATCAGTGATCAGGAAGAAAACAATAGCCTCATTGATAAAGTTTGCAGATGACAAAGGATGGGGAAGTGAAATAATGGAGGACAGGAGTGACTGGGTGTACTCTCCTCCGGAGTGCCTTCTGTCAGCTTGGTGTGGTGCTGCAATCTTTTCTTCCCCCCCCGCTCTTGGTGCCCCCTGTAGGTTGCTGATCTTGCTAGATAGGTCTTCTGTGACTCTCTGTCAAAAAAATGGACAAACCCCTTGTGGGGTAGCAGAAGTCCAACAAAACTAGCTGCCCTCACCAGGGTCTCCAGACCCACCTCTGGATGCTTTAAATCGCACCCTTCACTCAGGTGCCTAAACAAGCCTTGTTCCCTTTTTTGGGCTTAGGCATCTTTCCCAGTGAGGCCCACTGACTTCTCTGGGTACCAGCCCAGGGACCATATAAACAGCAGCAATGTACCACTTGTCTGCTGCTATTCCCTGGGCCTCTTCCCACATAGCCCCTTTCTCTTCACCCTTATCTCACTCTCTTCACTGAATGCAAGTACCTCCAGAACTGTCTTCTGGATTCTCTCAAACTCCTATGATCAACAAGGAGCACCCTTCCTTGCTTCTCTGGTTCCACCCAGGAACTGATCTGCTCATGCCCTGTGCTCCTTTTAACTGAGGCTGCTGGGCTCAGATTGGCTGCTTCTATGCAGTCTTTCTAGGCAGGTCTGGAGGACCCACCTTCATGGCTCCTTTCCTGGTGTGGAATGTGGTAGAACCGCAGGGCCTCCACCAGAGGGCCTCAAAGGCCCTGGTACACCCCTTCACAACAGGTCACTTAAATAAAGCAATCTGGATTGCTTGGTAAACTGGGCACAACCAAACAACATGAATCTTAATACTGCCAAATGTGAAGTGATACATCCAGGAACAAAGATATAGGCCATACTTCCAGGATGGTAGACTCTGTTCTGGGCAGCTGAGACTCTGAAAAAGATTTGAGGGTTGTGCTGGAAAATCACCTGAACATGAACTTCCAGTGCAATACTGTAGCCAAAAGGGCTAATACAGGCTTTGGACATGTATAAACAGGGGAATCTCGAGGTAGGAGCAGGTTATTTTACCTCTCTGTATAGTCCTGGTGCAAGCACTACTTGGAATACTGTGTCCAGTTTGGTGTCCATTCAAAAAAGATGTTGATAAATTGGCAAGGGTGCAGAGAAGAGCCATAAGAATGATTTAAGGAATTGGAAAACATGCCTTCTAGACTCAAGAAACTCTCAATCTATTTAGCGTAACAAAGAGAAAATTAAGGGGTAACTTGATCACTGTTTATAAGTACCTATATGAGAAACAAATATTTGGTAACAGAGAGCTCTTCAGTTTGGCAGAGAAAGGTACAACAAGATCCAATGGCTGGAAGCTGAAGCTAGACAAATTCAGAATGAAAATAAGGCACACATTTTTTAACAGTCAGGGTAATTAACCAGTAGAACAGCTTTCCAAGGGTTGTAGTGGATTCTCCATCACTGGCAATTTTGGATGAAGATTTCATCTCTTTTTAAAAGATATGCTTTAGTTCCAACAGGAATTATTTTGGGGAAGTTCTGTGGCATGTATTATGCAGGTGGGCAGAGTAGATGATCACAATAGTCCCTTCTGCCTTGATTTATAGACTCATCGATTCTAAGGCCATAGGGTACCATTGTGACCATCTAGTCTGACCTCCTGCATAACACAGGCCAAAACACTTCCCTGAAATAATTCCTAGAGCAGATATTTTTGAAATTTGGGTTCTGCTACAAACTTGAATCTCAATCAAGTTTGGCTAAACTACCAACTTCGTGACTTAAACTGAACCCATGTTTGAGCAGCTCTCTGCTAGAGTGTGTGGGGGGAACCTCTTATCTTTATGTAGGTTCAGCTGTAAAAATCTGGTTATGTTTAGCAGTTCTTCAACTGAAATGCACTTTGTGCTCTAGGGACAAATTCATCCCTAATGTAAGTCTATTGACTTCCACCTAACTAGCAACAAGGCTGAATCTGGCCCTTTGTGCTCCTTGAAATCCAAAATTCAGAGTTGAGCAGCGGAAAAGGACAAATACATATGCTCAGATTCTCAGCAGGTGTAAATTGGTGTCATGGGTGCTGATTAACACTAGCTGATTATCTGGCCCTAAATTACAGAGAATCATACAGCAGTCCCTCAGCATAACTAATGTTTGGTTTCAGGGAGGAGATCTCTGACACTGGGGTGGCACAATGACCCCACCCAGGCAGAGTTACTAGTTTAGTATGTCCCAAGCTCCTTTTCAGGTGTCCCAAGCTGTCCTTCAAGCTGGTGGCTCACTCAGAATAGGGCATATACAGTGTTCTAGATCCATGTATTACAGTTCCCACTGATGCCCGGGAGCATCCGCAACATTAGTAAGCTTTGTTTGAGTAAGTGTTGCTCCCAAATAATGTTTAAGGTGTGTATAAGTTGAATAATGTTTAGTTAGCAGATCTGTTCAAACATATGTTAGCGATGTGTTGATTGCTGTACATATACATTTCTCACAAAAATATCTAAAGGATGTAAAAAAACGATAGCAGCTGAAGCACCAGGATGCTTGTCTGCCAGTATTGTCCTTTCTGGAGGAATTAATATAAGTATTTCTTGTATGTAATCGCAGGCTTGTACTCTGCGTTGCAGATATCTCTGCTTTTCAAATGACCAATAACTATTGAGTACCTGCAGAGGGATTGTACAGAACTCTTGTCTGGTCATATACTCTGAATTTATAGTGGATGAGTGTCCTCACCCTTACAGTCTACATAAAGATACGGATTCTGATTGCAGACCCCCTTCAAACTTCGGAGGTGGTTGGAACAAGAGGCTTAGTTCAGACCATTGTAGGACGTGGGCCAGCTGTGAAATTCAGATCAGGATCCACATTTGGATTCCAGACTTCCGGTATGTTTGGATCCATTGTTCAGACAACTGAGAGGTATCATCCCTTATCCCATCCCCTGTTCTTTGTAAGCTCTTTGGGACACAGACCTTGCCTTCATAACTTGTCTGTAAAGCAAACTTGATGCTATACACTAATAATAATAATAGCCTGCAGAGGCAGATTAAGGTTTCATGGGGCTCTGGGCCAGAGCAAGTGGGGGGCGGGACTGTAGGGAAAGACAAGCTTGGCTGGTAACAGCAGGGTGCCCTCCAGAGGCTTGGAGGTTGCGTAAGTATCCAAAAACATGGGTACTTAAACCTGATCTGAAGTATCTGAGCTTCTTGTGCCTACAAGACGGGGCTGGAGACAATTATTTTAGGAATAATCTCTCATGAGATTCCTGAAATCATCCACTCAATGTGCAGCGGCAGTCAGGAAAGTGAACAGAATGTTGGGAATCATCAAGAAAGGGATATATAATAAGACAGAAAATATCATATTGCCTCTATATAAATCCATGATGCGCCCACACCTTGAATACTGCATGCAGATGTGGTCACCCATTCTCAAAAAAGATATATTGGAATTGGAAAAGGTTCAGAAAAGGGCAACAAAAATGATTAGGGGTATGGAACAGCTTCCGTATGAGGAGAGATTAATAAGACTGGGACTTTTCAGCTTGGAAAAGAGGTGACTAAGGGGGGGATTTGACAGAGGTCTATAAAATCATGAGTGGTATACAGAAAGTAAATAAGGAAGTGTTATTTACTCCTTCTCATAATACAAGAACAAGGGGCCACTAAATGAAATTAATAGGTAGCAGGTTTAAAACAAACACAAAGTATTTTTTCACTCGACGCACTGTCAACCTCTGGAACTCCTTGCCAGAGGGTGTTGTGAAGGCCAATACTATAACGGGGTTCAAAAGGGAGCTAGATAGATTCTTGGAAGATAGCCATTGATGGACCTATTAGCCAGGAATGGTGGAATGGTGTCCCTAGCCTGTTTGCCAGAAACTGGATTGGGTGACAGGGCATGGATCACTTGATGATAACCTGCCATGGCTACTGTCAGAGGACAGGATACTGGGCTTGATGGACCTTTGGTCTGACCCAGTATGGCTGTTCTTATGGTATTTCCTACTTCCAGTTGGGCCTTTACTGTGGTCCATTATTTCAGCATGTCTTTTCTGTTCCCAGACAAAGCCAGAACTTTTAAGCTTATTTTTTCATGTCTCTGAAGGACCAATCATGTTCACTTTCCATGGGAGAATAGTTCCCATTGAAAGCAACAGGATGCTCACTTGTGTAAGCCCACAAATTGCAAAGGCATTAAGTCAAGGGTTGTGTCATACTCTGCTCTCTACAATGCTGAGAAAAGAACTGCCAGCATTTAAAAAGGAATAACTAGTAATAATAATAGATCAGGAGAATTAACATATATTTGTGGGCCTGTGAAAGCTTTCTTTGGGTTCCATTCTAGTTTGGGGTGAAAGTTCTGTTAGTTTAGAATGTGTTCATTGCTCCATAGTATGTTTATGGGCTGAGTTCCATAAAGTGCTCAATGCCAGGTGTTGAATGCTCTCCTCTCCCTCAGGTACATAGGGACCTAATCCTGATCCATACACTGATGTAATTTCACTGACAGTGGTGTTATCCCTCTGTAAAACTGGAATGAGATCCAGTTTAGCGCTTAAAGGAGGCGCTAAGCACTTCACACATTCAGTCCTCTGATCTTTGAGTGGGGGATGTTTAGACCCAACCACGATACATATAACTAAAAAGAAAAGATGATTTCAGGGTGGAGGAGGAAAGTCGGAGAACGCTTTTAGGGATATGCACCCTTGCACTTCTGCCCCCTGCTCCCCCAGCATTACACAAACCACATTTAAATCATGCTGTGAGTTAAAGGTCCTGCCACGGTGGTGGAACTGAGCAGCAATGACTTGAGGGTGCAATATGTTGTTCAGTGTGCAGTGCAAAAGGATGGGGAAATAATCGATACAAGCAATCGGAAAGCCCCTAGGTATAGAGCCAGCACCCAAACAATGGCTCACTTAGCACATTTGGCAAACAGTGTAATTGTATAAACACACAAATGAAACAGCTTTTTCTACAAGGGAAAAGGAGACTGTCCACCATGGGAAACTTAATTGTCAGGGAGGGAAGGGCACATTGCGGGTTATAGCCTTTCTGTGGGACTGATGCTATAGTCATTAGTCTATGGGTACATCTACACAGCAGGTGTGATTCCCAGCTCCGGCAGACATACACCTGCTAGGACTAATTGAGCTAGTACACCAAAATAGCAGTCTGGCCATGGCAGCTCTTCAAGCTGGTGGCATGAGTACAGTGCTGCCCAACCATCTGGGCATGTACTTGGGTGGCTAGCCTGAGCCACCTGATGTGCCATTGTGGCCACGCTGCTATTTTAGCACGCTCGCTCGAGCAGAGCTGGGAATGTCTGTTGGAGTTGGGACTCTCACCACCCAGCTGCTGGGAAGTTGTACCCAAAGTTACAATCCCTATTGATTTCATTGGTGAAAGATTGGGTCCTAGAAGTACTACTGTTGAAGCCAAGGCCCAGATCTTAGAGAAACAGATACTATACATAATATGAAAACTGCAGAATTGGATGTTTTCATTGTAGTGTGTGTGTCTGTATATGTATATATCACTGACTTTCATGCCCTGCTTTCGATGGGGGGAAATATTTTCATCTAAGTTTTACAGATCCTCAGTACATAGAAAAACTCATGGCTTTTTCTGTATAAAATTTTCTTTATAGTCTGGAAGTCTGGGTTTTTAGTTCTATCATAAGCCTGTCACATTTATAAAATCTGTAGCCACCCAATCCCTGTGGAAAATAAATGTGAATAGGTAGTCTCCACTGTGAGCATGGAAACTATGTGTGTGAAACGCAACAGCTGTCTAATGCACGTGTATATGTAGAATAGGACCAAAATCTGGGCATCTTCAGTCATGTGTGTCACTGTGAATCAACAGTACTGTCACCCCCAAGGTTCAAAAATCTGAAGTCAGGCCCCAAACATCATGAGATTCTTTAAAATCATATATTTAAAACAAAATCTTGGATTTTCATTGACCTTTTATTCCTTGAGCCTTTTAGGATTCACATTGTCAAGCTTTTCCTTGCACTTGAGGGCTGGAAACTTTTTTTTTTTATAATGAAAGCTGAGATTCCCACAATCACATGACTGCAAGAGCTGGGGCTTTAAGAATAATTCTAAACATATCAAGACTCGTGATAAAATCATGAAGTGGCAAACTGAACCAGTTAATAGCTAAAGAAATAGATGAGTTTCAAGTGTTGTAGCCTAAAACTAAGCGAACAGGAGTGTTGCTATTTCTGGAATGTCCTGAATGCTTTTTGGAAGGTACTTTGTGCTTTCAACTCCCATTTTCACTTTAATTATCTACAGCTTAGCTTGGACCATGCAGATGAAGGACCATATTGTAATTTATCAGTAGAATAAATTAACTGTATTCCATATTCTGTTATAACAATGATTAGATTGATTCAGAATATTCTGATCCATCCCATCATGTGAGCCCTATTTCTTGGAAATCAAATGTTGCTTCAGTGGATATATTATAATACATAAAATAAACATTTTAAACAATGAACACCAGGCCCTGGCTGGGTGAAATATGCAAACAATCTATTTTAGGTTTAAAACAAGGATTACTGGCTTCACACTGTAGTGCAAGATCAGAAACAATTCAATTTTGACCTTGCAAAGGGATTTCTTAGATTTGTTAATCCAAACAAGGGAAGACTTGTCAAAGCAGCTGGGAATTCTGTTCTAGGTAAAATATCCTCAGCTGTCCTCTGTTGAGCTAGATGTGTTGATAGGGCAATCGCAGGAAATAGAATCCTCTTTCATTTTAAGTCCAATTGTTTCACAAATGGGGCACATGTGAACACATAAATATGAAATTCCCTGTGTCATTCATGGGTAGGATCATTCCAAAATGTCAGCAAGCTCCTATAGTTCAAGATTCTAGGATCAGCTGGGCATATCTCACCTAATCAATCCCCCTACCATTGCAGAGGTGTCAGGTAATGGTGGCACCTTCTCTTGTGTTCTGTGCCTGTGGCATGCAACAATGCTTTCATTTAATCCAAGTTTTGGGTCTCAGCCGAAGGGTAACTGGGTGAAATGTAATGGCCTGTGATAAATAAGAGGTCAGATTAGATGACCTAATGGTTCCTTCTGGTCTTAACCTCTATTAAAGGTTAAAATGCAGATGTGGCTCCATTTGGGGGCAGGAGGTGAGTGAGTGTCATACACAAACATTCATATTCTCTCTCCAAGCGGTAGGCCCACATTGTGATTTTACTAATGAATGACATAGGAAATTTCCTATGTTATGAGTTCATATGCACTCACAAGGTACATAAGTACACAGCCATTATCCTCTCTTGGTGACTTCTCATGAATGAAGAGGAGAATTTACCTTCTGGTGAATTGTGTGGTTGCCCCAACCCAGTATTGAAGCCAGAGATGGGCAAACTATGGCCCGTGGGACTGTCCTGCCTGGCCCCTGAGCTCCTGGCCGGGGAGGCTAGCCCCCGGCCCCTCCCCGCTGTCCTCCCTCTCCCGCAGCCACGCCGCAGCGCGGGCAGTGGTCTGGCCCGCCGCTCCTACCGGGCAGCTGGCTGCGCCAGGGCTGTGAGCTCCTGCTGCTCTGAACAGCATGGTAAGGGGGCGGGCGGCAGGGGGGGAGGGGGTTGGGTAAGGGAGTGGGGAGTCCCGGGTGGCAGTCAGGGAGCAGGGGGCAGTTGGATGGGGTGGGGTTCTGGGGAGGCGGTCAGGGGACAAGGACCAGGGAGGGTTGGGAGTGGAGTCTTGGAGGTCCTGTCAGCGGGCGGGGGTGTGAATAGGGGTCAGGGCAGTCAGGGGACAGGGAGCAGGGGGGGTTGGATTGGGGGTGGGAGTCCCGGGGGGCCTGTCAGGGGGCGGGGGTGTGGATAGGAGTCGGAAGGGCAGTGAGGGGACAGGGAGCGGGGAGGGGGGGATTCCAGAGGGCAGTTAAGGGTGGGGGGTCCCGGGAAGGGGCAGTCAGGGGATGAGGAGCAGAGGGTGGTTGGAAGGGGGTGGGGGTGTGGATAGGGGTTGGGGCAGTCAGGGGACAGGGAGCAGGGGGTGGGTTGGATGCGGGTGAGGTCCTGGGGGGGCTGTTAGGGGCTGGGGTCCCAGGAGGGGGGAGTCAGGGGACAAGGAGTGGGGGGGGGGTTGGATGGGTTGGGAGTTCTGAGGGGGGCAGTCAGGGGGTGGGAAGTGATAGGGGGCAGGAGCCAGGCTGTTTGCGGAGGCACAGCCTTCCCTACCCGGCCCTCCGTACAGTTTCGCAACCCCGATGTGGCCCTTGGGCCAAAAAGTTTGCCCACCTCTGATTGAAGCAGTAGTTCTTCCCAGCAAGTAATCATCTTTGCCACTATGTGTAACACAGCATGTGCATTTGTATATGTGCTAGGTACAGAGAGGAGATGTCCCCTGGCTCTTACAACAAAAGAGCCAGACATCTGTAGGTCAGAAAAACATTCTGCTCATGCGGCATCTCACAGTTCCTGCCTTGTCTGCTTTTCCAACCTTTCCCAGCCAAATTCAAGGATGAGATTCAAAGTATCCATTATGTCACCACTTATTTGGCAGCTGTAAACATCAGGGGTCCAGTCATGTGAGGTGCTGAGTACCCTCAACTCCCACTAAATTGAAATTCACTCCCACAGTTGCTCAGGGTGCAGGCCTGGGCCCAAAGTAAGCAGAAGATTCCAACCTAGGCCACCATTTCATTCAGGCAAGTGGCCCTCCCTCCCAAAAATAAATCAAGTGCCATTTAAAATAAACACACATGTTTACACCATCACAGATAAATCCAGATCTTTGTTCTGAAGCAGCAGTCAATATTTCTTTTGCACTGGAACCAGCTTGTGTTTATTATTCAGTTCTTGGCATAGAATCATAGAACTGGAAGGGACCTCGAGAGGTCATCTAGTCCAGTCCCCTGCATTTGTGGCTGGGCTAAGTGTTATCTCTATATCAGAGAACTCCAGACCCACAGAAAGGATTTCAGGGAAGAACAGCAGTAACTGAGACTCTGAAGGGAGTGATGGCAGACACTGCACTGGACTAGAAAGATGGCACATGTTCCCTTATATGCTCAATAACTAGTAGATGCATGTTCCTCTACCTCTGTAGCAAGCTCTAAAACACAGACTGTGCCTTTAGGCACAAAGGGTGGTGTGTACATAGCACCAGCCCAGGAGTAACCCTAGAAGGCAGTGTGATTGAGAAACATCGTCTGAGGCACAATTCTCTGCCTGCCCTGGTTCTAGAGAGGTAGTAACTTGCTGCTGGTCCCCATCAGTAGCAAACTGGGACACCTCCTGCACTGGCTCATCTGGGCTGGCTGGTGTGCTGGGAAGGGAGAAACTAATGTAAAGGCTGCACCCATTTTCTATCCTGGTTGGCCTGCCTGCTCCAGTGAGAAATTCTTGTTCCTCCTTACCCAGTTGCACAGGCATGAAATCCAAGTCATGTATTTGACACAGCATTAGGGCTAGATATAAGCGTGTGTCTCTGTGTGTGTGCGATGCTGCACCTGAGCCTGTGTGTAATTCCACATCCCAAACTTGGATATTTTACCTGGGTATTAGGATTCCTATATTTAAACAAGCAGTTTATAGAAGAGGAAAGATGAAAAAGAATCAATATCTATTTTGGCTCGGAAACCACTATGGGGAAGCGGGTCATTGATAACAATCTACAAGTATATGAAGCATATGAAAATCAAGGAAAATGAGGAGGAGAAGAAATGTTCAGGGTAGAACATGGGGATATAAGTAGGATTCATGAAATTAAATCAAGAAAGAGAAAATGAAGCCAAACATCAGGAGAACCTTGGCGGTGAACTACAATAGACTATGGTTATGGGTGGGGGGAAAACAAATGAATTGGTGGGAGCTCAAATGCTTGGGACATTTAATACTAGACTGGACAAAGCACTGTAAAATGTGCTGTAGGGACACTCCTCCAAGGCAGTGAGGGTGGAAGATCTAATAGTTCTGTTTGACTCTGTCTATGTGCAGTTTTTTTTAGGTGATCTCTAAATGTCTTGTTCTTGGCCTAGCTCAGCTATGCATTGTTCAGTCCTGCAGAGGGCAGGTCTGCACAGGACATATGCCTTTGCTGTGCTCGTGGCCGGTGCATAGAAACTGATACTCTTTCTTTTCACAGTTGCTGATTTGTGAGCAAAGATGAGAACAATTTAATGTCACACGCTTGGTATTTCTGTCATCTTGGTCCCTCACTCCCTCTTTATCCTTAATTTGGCCTCCTCCTTGAAACTGAAAGCAGGGGCTGAACAATGGCGGCTTTTATGGGGGCTGGCGGTGGCAGATTGGAATGAGACACTGTAACAACTGCTGCAGGGGCCTGGGTTGTGGCCTACTATTGTCTGCACAATAATGTAGCCCTAATATGGCTGCTCATTAACCAGTTTGCTGCTGTGCCTCATTATTTTCTGAAGTGGATGCTTTAATCATGCCTGGTTGTGCTGAAAAAGCATTGTCTGGTGGGGGCGAGGACACTTGGAAGTGGAATGGAAGTCGTAAATAGATTTCCTAAAGGAGAAATCTCTCCATCTTAGATCCAATTTTGGCTCCATGGATCCAAGTCAAACCCTTTACACTCCCCCCTCGCAACTAGCATTCACCAAGACGGCTGCTCCGATTTAACTACAACAATTCAGGCACAAGCGTGTATATGCATACCCTCTGGGCCTACATTTGGAAGCTGCTCTTTGTTGGTAACTGCTAGCCAAAATTTTCAAACATGGATGCCTAAAGTTAGGTTCTTCACATAATATGTAGGGACATGGATATTAATTGCACTCTAGTCATTCCTCGAAGCCTCAATCAGCGCTTGAGCTCTATTGTGCCAAGTGCCGGACAACCACGGGAATAGAACGGCCCCTGCCGCAGAGAGCTCATCGCCTGGCAAAATGACAGGCCACCACGGGTGGCAGTGGGGAAGAATGGGTGGAGGGCCATGGTAACAGTAACATCCCGGATTCAGCAAGGTGCATTAGTACTCTAACTTGAAGCATTTGAGTCATCCCATTGAAGTCAATGGCATTATTCACATACTTAAAGTGAGGCATGTGCTTAAGTGCGCCGCTGAATCAGGGTCCAAATGCTCACATTATGCTTAATAAACCACCCTCCCAGATTTTCACCTGTCTAATCTAAATTAAAAAATGGCCTGATTCGCAAGGGTGGTCAGCACCTTCAGCTCTCATTGACTTTCCTGGGATTTGTGGGTGCTGGGGCACAGCGGTACTGAAAATTAGGCCATTTATATTTAGGGGGCACCCAGTTGTGAGAATATTGGCCTCTCTTTCACTGTCGTCTTTACCTTCCAGTGTACAGTAGGTGCAGCCTTAGTTTAGCAGACAAGCTTTTTATCAAGCCAGGCACAGGGGAAATTAATTAAATCGAACAGAAGCCACCCTTGTTCTGAAGCCCCTTCACAATTTAAAGCTGCAGGGTGAAGTAATTAAATGTTATAGAAGTTGCAGCTTATTAAATGAAAATGTATGGTTTTGAATACAGTAGGGATCAGCATTAATAAGGCATCGGGTTGGGTGGGGGGGCTGGTCTGAGGGAGCCATGGGAACCAGCAGCCCCTAAATTATTATCCCAGGTCTGACTTTGATGCATTCTACAGCTGAGGACAAGTCACGTAATTTCTCTCCCTTACTTTCCCCCTCTCTAATTTGGGGATAATAATCACTTGCATACCTCACAGGGGTGTTTGAGGATTTGTGAATGGGTGAAGAGTGCTTTGAAGATGAAACGTCACATCAATAATAATAATATCCCTTGATAATTAAATGACTGTGTGTGTGTGTGTGTGTGTGTGTGTCACAGGCGCAATGACAAACAATGGTTTACAGTGTGGCAGCCCCTCGGGATGGACGTATAAACATCATGTGAGGTTTTTCACAAATACCTCTTTTCTGCAGAGATCTAATCTGTCACCCCTACTCCTTAATGTTATTTGTCATGCATATGTCATGTCATAAATATACCACACTGAGACCCCACGACAGAGGTTTGTTGAAAACCTACGTTCTTATCAGAATCCCTTGCTAGCATTGTAACCCTTGTTTCTCAGGTTTGATTTTGTTATTTATTAGCTGGTGAAATTCACTTCTGTGCCAGAGGAGTACAAAAAGTCCCATTGGTCTAAAGAGGATCAGAGACTTCATGCTGGCCCTCTGCAGGGGGTGGAGGTGTTTCATCTATTTTACACTTTTTCTGATCAAGAATATTTCACACGTACCAAAAAAAAAAAAAGTCAGGTTACAAAAGGTTGAAGACGTGAATCTGATAGAGAAATGTCAATTGTGTTAGAGAAGGTTCAGATCTAAATATCTGAAGAAGACATGGGAGAGGGGGAGAAATTAGAAAAACTGGTTACGGGACACAGATCATATACGTCTAAGTTAGCAGTTAGAATGAAAACCAAGAAAGGTTGGTAGGTAGGGAAAGCTCCCACCCTCTGACAGCTGCTCAGTGGCTTTTGTGAAATGAGTTGACTGGTCTCAACCCAGTTCCTAGCAGACAGGTGTCCACACCACAATAACCCCCATCACAGATGTCACTGTGGCTGGCAGCCTTAGCAGACAGACCAATGACCGAATAGGCAATAGAAACTGAAAGGTTGTGGAAACTGAACTTTACTCTCGGTTCCTGAGCCACAGTTCCTCCTAGAGCTCCTCTTGGGTGTGCAGCTCCACGCTGCACCCTTAATGGGCTGGGCAAAGTCTGGCCATTTATATATGACAGGCCTCTTAGTCTTTTGTGCCATTCTACCTGGTTTGTAAATTGGAGACGATCCTTGTTTTTAGACAAGGAAGCCACTGGCTTTTTGGCATGAAGGTCTTAGCCCCAGTTGGAGGCTCTAAATCTTGTATGCTTTGCTCATGTGAATAAGTTCACTGCAGAATGTGTCCCTTTCTGTGGACTGAAAGGAAGAGGTGGCTACCCACTACTCTGATCATGGGTGAACTCCTGCCTCATCCAATGCAATAGTAAAACTCCGCTGACCTCACTGGTGCCAGGAGTTCACCGTGGTGTCACTCTTCCTCTCAAATAAACAGCACAGTGTGTAAAACCGGTTTGTTGCCTGAGCACAGTTGCTCAGGATCATGATTAAGTTTACACACTGAGTACTTTATACAGCATAAAGGGAAGGGTAAAGGTCTTTTTGGATAGCTATACTTGAGCATAACCGTGTCTTCTGGGCCGTATTCTCATTTTATGTAAATCAGCATAGCTCCATGGGAGAGCTTAACAGAGCTACACTGACTTATAGCTGCCAAGGGTCTGACTGCAGGGTTTTACCGTCTGATAGGATTCCAGCACTGCAGCCGGAACTGGCTGGGACTTCACATGTGATTTTTACATAAAACAACTTTTTGAAGTTCAGACTTTTTCAATAAAAAAGCCACTATTGGCACAAATAATCCCACTGCTCTCATTTGCATAAACTATAGGAAGCTGGATAGCAGAGGAAATAAGCAATAACAGCAATGTAAATGGGCCCTACAGTGAAGCAAGAGTATAAATTACAATGCAGCAATTCAATCTATCAGGCTCAGTTTACACTGGTGGTAAAAATAAAAGAAGAGCCATTATGTCTTTAGAAAAGCTTGACCTTCAATGTTACTGAAGACATAGGGAGCTCTATGCCAGGGGAAATGGACTTTCTGTACATTATTATTAAAGGGGTTTTGCTAGGGCTCATATACACTCATCCTTTGCATTTACTTCTGGAACTAGAGAAGAAGAGGACATACAACAAATGAATATATGCAACCCAGCAGCCCCAGCTGGCCCACTTCCCAATATATTTTGCCTGACAAACAGCTTATCCCTGACTATAGTGTATTTTGCATTCCTCCAAAATTATCATTAATCATGGAAAAACCCAAGTTGCGCTAGCAGAGGGTGAGCCGCTATGAACGGCTCCTTTGATAAGAATGTTTTTACATGCCTGGAGGGATTTAGCATTTTGGACCTCCTTTGCAGTGGGTAGCTTGTGGGTCTGCTTTCATCGCTGTGTATCAAACTGTGGAGATTTATATTGGGGGCGTTTGAAATGAGAAGGTGTCTAGTGCTTGTGTTCCTGCGGTGTATCTGCAAATCCTGTGCTCCTTTCACAGCATTTGTAGTATGGCCCAGTGTACTAAATGTCTATTTTCAACAGTCTAGAGAGAGAATTGAGAAGGAAGGAAAGAAAGAAAGAAAGGAAAGCAGATGCCAGGGTTTCCGTGTGAAAATGTTTAGACAAGTAACATGGAGTAGTCAAGCAATTACATTTCTTATAAGTCCATAAACTGAATATAGCAGGGTATGTCTACACTGCAATAAAACACCTGCATCTGACCTCTGTCAACTGACTCCACCTAGCAGTGAAGATGTTCCAGCTCAGGCCTGAGTTCTGGGACCCTCTCCCCTTACAGGGTCCCAGAGCCCTGGGCTCTAGCCTAAAGCCAGATGTCTATGCTGCAACTTTTAGACCTGCAGCCCAAGCCATGGGGGGCTGAGTCAGCTGACATGGGCCAGATGCAGGTGTTTTATTGCAATGTAGACATACCCACCGTGTCTCAGATTATAAGAATCAGTTGCCTAAGCGATGAGATAAATATATAGCTATGAGCCTTTCCCCAAATATACAGTAGAGATACATATAATGCATGGAAATACAGAACCATACAATGTATTACTATCATTATTCATAATTACAATATTTATAGGGCACTCATCACCATGGCATCTTGGCAGATGTCACATAGCTTGGATTGGAAGCAATTAATGTTGCTGTATTGATAGATTTTAAGGTCAGAAGGAACCATTATGGTTACCTAACCTGGCCTCCTGCATAACACTGGCCATTAAACCTCACTCAGTGATTACTGCATTGAGCTCAATAACTCTTAGGACTTGTCTATACTTTAAGGTGCCACAAGACTCCTCGTTGTTTTTGCTGAAACAGATTAACACGGCTACCCCTCTGAAACTTAAAACACTGCAGATGCATCTCTGTAGTGCTTCAGTGTAAACACCACGCACACCTATGGGAGGGGGTTTCCCTTTGGCATAGTTAATCCATCTCCCTGAAAGATGGTAGCTAGGTTGAGAGAAGAATTCTTCCAACAGGGGTTAGGTTGGCTTAACTTTGTTGCTCAAGGGTGTGGATTTTTCACGCCCCGCAGTAACGTAGCTGGGGTCAACCAAACTTTTTAGTGTAGGCCAGGTCTTAAGGGAACTATAGCACGTCTTTTTAGAAATACATCCAATGCTGATTGAAAAGTGATGAGTGATGGAGAGGTCACCACAACTTGCTAATGCTTAATTCCTCTCTCTGTTAAAAAATGTGCAACTTATTTCTAATTTAAATTTGTCTAACTTCAATTTCCAGCCAACGAAACCGATTATGCCTTTGTCTGCTAGATTTAAGAGCTCTCTACTAGTAGATATTGTCTCCCTATGTAGGTACTTATAGCCTGTGATCAAGGTACCTCTTAAACTTATTAAGGTAAAGTAAGTTCTTAAAGTATTGCAACTTTAAAGGATAATTGCTGAAAGGTAGTGCAGAGATGCAAAGAACCTACAGGCTAAATGCCAAGGATTCCAGAACCTTTTATTAGAGGATGGTCTGGACCAAAAAGCATCTCTGATAATGCCTTCTAAATGTGGCCAGATTCAGTTTTAAACATATTTCTAGTGGGAACAAATTATAAGCATCCTGAATGTGCAACCCTTCCTGTCTTTGGCGAGTACTTACTCGCGCAAGTAGCCCCATTCACTTCAGTACATTGTGACCCATGGTACGTAAGTAGCAGGTCATAAAGTCCCTGCATGGGCTACTTCCATTGCAGACCACAGTGCAGGGATTAAATAGTCTTTACGGAACCACATGTGGGGGCTTGGAGTGTGCAGGGCCTTAACTCCAGCCACACAAAGCAGCAGCCAGTGCAACTGAGCCAATACAGAGTGAAAAGTAAACTGTGGCAAGTAAAGGGATGGAACAACTTACTTTCTCCCTGGAGCAATGAAGAACCAGACACCAAACTGTGATTCTCTAAGTCACAATTATGTCCCAGGGCTGGTGCAAGGCAGCAAAGCTACAAGGTGTCCCTTACAGAAGGTAACTCCTCAGTTGATCCCTGAGTGATTATTGGAAATGGATCCCTTGAACAGGAAATAGGATTTCATGATCTTTTAAGGTGGAATTCTGCTCCCCCTTAGAATCAATGAGAGTTTTACTATTGGCTTCAGTAGAGCCAGAATTTCACCCCCAAGTGATGTTTTGATTTTTTGCATATCTCTGCATATATTTGGGGGGCAAAGTTAAGGTGGGTGAGGCAGTATGAGTCAAGGGAAGTAGTGGTGAATGAGAAAGGGTTATTTAACAAAGGAGAACAACTTGGCTCCCCTAGCTGTTCGTTTCCAGACATTTGGGGTTTCTGCTTATTTAAAGTGTTGAATTTTTGCAAAGAAAGTACTATGGGTTTGGGGTATGAGATGAAAGTAATTGAAACATACTTGCAACTTTACCTCTGTTTCAACCAGACTTTGTGTTTGTGAAGATCTGGATATGTCAAGCCTTGGAGAATATTACTTTAACCAAGTCATAAATGAAAACAATCTTTCTAAACAGAACCATCTAAACAGCTTTTCCTGTGGCAAATTTCAGGCCCCAATTGTAATGGCTTTAACAGTAAAACCTAGCTCCTTTATGGTGCTCTTCTTGCATAGACCTGTAAACATTTTACAAAGAAGATAAGTATCAGGGGAACTGAGACACAATGTGGCTTGCCCAAAGTTGCCTAAGCAAGCTTCTGGCAGAGCCAGAACTAGAACCCAGATCTTCTGGGTCCTAGCCCAGGACTCTATCCATTACAACACTCTGACTCCCATTTTGAGGTAGCTAGGATATGTTTTGTGATGGTGCGTCTAGTCTGTTGAACTAAGGGAGTCATTTGCAATGCGATAAATGAGGGCCATAGACAGAAACGTACAGGAATATTCCTTAACAGAACTTTCTTCAGCTTGGTGAAGAATGCACCATCACCTGCCATAAGTGCAGGAAGAGGGGAAATGCACAGCTTGTTGCTGTAGCCTGCAGAAACAATACTGTTTCCTTTTTATAGTCACTCTACTAAAGGGCAAAGGCCTCCGTTCCAGTTCACGGAGCTCCAGATTGGTCATGGTTTCCTCACTAAAGAGAACATGTGACAGGAATAACAGAAATGGTATTTATTAGAGGTTATCAGACAAAACAAAGAAGCTGTTGTGTATGCCAAGTGAAATGTTGGTGGGCCAAATCCTGCAGTCCTTGACTATTTTCAGGAATCCCCCATCCCATGGGAATAAGACTTAACAGAGGAAAAAAAAGTCATCCTGAAAAGACAGAGTGCAAGGGCAGTCCTTGGGGTATCCATTTCCACTGTATTTAAGCCTGGAAGATGCACTGAGGAACTCAAGACTTGTCAATTCCAGGGGGCATAGCAGATTGGAACTGGCATTGCTTTATTCTTTTCATTGTATTAAAGAGCTGGTATTGCAGCTCTGTAGAAAAGCAGGCAAGAGCATAATGTCCAATAGGGCTACCAAATAATTTAATCACCTGTTCGGTGCTATTGTATTGGTATTTAACATCTCACTGCAGGTGACTCGATTTTTGTCTGTGCCATTGAAATGTCTCGTATCTAGCAGAAAATCTACACCAGTCATAAATCCCCCAACTTCAACTGTCCGCAACAGAGCAAATATGACAAATTAGAGTGCAGGAAGCTGGAAATGCAATTTGAATGGTAGCATCAAATTTGCTGCAAATGAGCAACTGTCAGAATGCCATCCTAGAAATATATCAGTACCTTTTTACACCAGGGCTCCACAACAGAAAGAGACTAGTGGTTTCAATAGCACTGAGAATGTCCTTGGGGCAGAATAAAGGCCCAGAATCATTACATTCTATTGATATACCCTTCATTCCAAAGATAGCTAAGAAAGTTTTGAAGTTGACTTTTTGATGTGAATGAAAATACATTCTTCAGGTCTATTTTTACCATGAATTCTCCTTCATTAATTTTTCTAAATGTGTATTTTATATTGTATATGTGTGGGTGTATATATAGTCTGCCCACACACCCCCACTCACATAGCTTCACCTGGGCCTCCATCTCAGGCACTGCCTCCTAAATCTTAATAATCATAGAAGATTAGGGTTGGAAGGGACCTCAGGAGGTCATCTAGTCCAACCCCCTGCTCAAAGCAGGACCAGCCCCAACTAAATCATCCCATCCAGGGCTTTGTCAAGCCTCATCTTAAAAGCCTCTAATTAAGGAGATTCCACCACCTCCCTAGGTAACGCATTCCAACTTCACCACCCTCCTAGTGAAATAGTTTTTCCTAATATCCAACCTAGACCTCCCCCACTGCAACTTGAGACTATTGCTCCTTGTGCTGTCATCTGCCACCAGTGAGAACAGCTTAGCTCCACCCTCTTTGGAACCCCACTTCAGGTAGTTGAAGGCTGCTATCGAATCCCCCCTCATTCTTCTCTTCTGCAGACTGAAAAAGCCCAGTTCCTGCAGTGTCTCTTCATAAGTCATGTGCTCCAGCCCCCTAATAATTTTCGTTGCTCTCCGCTGGACTCTCTCCAATTTGTCCACATCCTTTCTGTAATGAGGGGCCCAAAACTGGATGCAATACTCCAGTCGTGGCCTCACCAGTACCGAATAGAGGGGAATAATCACTTCCCTCGATCTGCTGGCAGTGCTCCTACTAATGCAGCCCAATATGCCGTTAGCCTTCTTGGAAACAAAGGTACACTGTTGACTCATATCCAGCTTCTCGTCCACTGTAATCCCCAGGTCCTTTTCTGAAGAAATGCTGCTTAGTCAGTCAGTCCCCAGACTGTAGCAATGCATGGGATTCTTCCATCCTAAGTGCAGGACTCTGCACTTGCCCTTGTTGAATCCCATCAGATTTCTTTTAGCCCAATCTTCCAATGTGTCTAGTCGCTCTGGACCCTATCCCTACCCTCCAGCATATCTACTTTTCCCCCCAGCTTAGTGTCATCCACGAACTTGCTGAGGGTGCAGTCCATCCCATCATCCCAATCATTAATGAAGATATTGAACAAAACCGGCCCCAGGACAGACCCGTGGGGCACTCCGCTTGATACCGGCTGCCAACTAGACATTGAGCCATGGATCACTACCTGTTGAGCCTGACGATCTAGCCAGCTTTCTATCCACCTTGTCGTCCATTCATCCAATCCATACTTTTTTTAACTTGCTGGCAAGAATACTGGAACTAAAATACAATAAATATACAGATGGAATACAAATAAACAAAAGGAAACTAGCAAGAAGTGCATGCAACAAATGGTCCAAATTCTGATCTCAATTTACCCCAGCGTAAACCCAGAGTCTGTATTTATGCTGTTGAGACTTAAGAGTTGGGCCCAACGTATCTTAACAGAAACTGAAGATAAGAAAATTAAAGAAAAGATAATGTTAAACGACTGCCTTGGGATTAACTTAATTTCAAAGTCCACAACAGAAAAGTATTCTTAGGTTGGAATAATTTGCAAAGGGAAAGCATTTGATTTTTTAAGAAGTATTTAGATGCAAAAGTATATTAGAAGTAATACCAGAACATGTAGTCTAATGGAGACTCAATATAAGATATTATCTAGATGTTTAGATATTAACAGGATTACAGTCTATGAAACTGTTGCTACATAACAGCACTGAAGAATCTATACTTGTGAAAATAACAATAGATATTGCCATAGTGGTTCAGACCAATGGTCTATCTAGTCCACTATCCTGCCTCAGACAGTTACCAGTAGCAGATGTTTCAGAGGAAGAAACCATGAAGCAGGCATTTATAGGTTGTGAAGTCTTCATCTAACCCCTAATTGTAAAAGTTTAGCTTATGCCCTCAACCAGGAGAGGTTATATCCTTTCCAGAGTTGCTGTTTCTGTTTAATAGTTACTCCTGCATATTCTTGTTTTGACATAAATGGTTAAACCCTTTTTGAATCCTGCCAGACTCTTAGCCTCGAGGATCTATAGTGGCAAATTGTGCATTATTTCTTGGTTTTCAGTTTCATTTACTGTTTATCCTGGAACTTATTCTATGATTTTGTATGAGAATATAAACCCACTGGAATAAGACAATGTATATAACATACATTTTAGAAGAACAAGAATAAAATTATCCCTGCAAGAGTATATTCTGGGTAGAGACAATGTAGAGACCCAAAACAGGAAGTCACAACTGCTATGAAAAATACCTTTCCGAGGAGGAAACCATCCTATATTAAGTCTGTGCTCTCAATTGAAACCCAGTCCAACTGCCACTGACTTCAGTGGGCGTCTCTATGCCTACAGAATTTAATTTAAATTCTTGTCTTTCCCTTCCAGGACTGCATCTTAGGTCTCATTTTTATAGTAACACCCTCTTGCCCTGGTTTGCTCCATATATGATACCAGCTTAGATGCTCACTTCTTTTCTTCCTTCCACTCCTAACTTCATGCCTTCTTCCCCCCTCTTTATCTAAGGTACTCATATTGCTTCCAGCTGGATGCCTCACTGCCTTCAATGGAGTTATCCCCACAACACTCCTGTGACATAGGAATGTGCCATTATCCCCATTTTACAGATGGGGAACTGAGGCACACACACCAGCGATAAAGTTTTCAAAAAAGTGTAATTCCTACTGACTTTCAATGAGTCTTAGGTTCCCAAGTAACTTTTGAAAAATGGGACTTAGGCTCCTAAATAGCATATGGACTTAAAAATTACCCTAAGAGCCAGATTTTTAAAAATATTTAGGTGCGTAAAGATGCAAGCACGTAGTAGGATTTTCAACAGCACTTAGGCACCAAATTCCCCTTGATTTCAATGGAAATTAGGCACCTAGGCACTTCTGAAAAACCTACTAGGCATCTAAATGTTTAGCTTTAGGCACCTAAATGTTTTTAAAAATCTGGTCCTAAGTCTCTTTTGGAAATGAGACTTAGACTACCAAGTCATGTAGGCATTTTTGAAAATTTTATGCTCAGTAATGTGCCTCCGTTTGGGGCATGGATTGTTTGGATCTATCTTATATCTTGTTTGTGTCTGAACCTGTGGTCAGTGCTTAACAAACCATGGTCAAGATTTTCAAAAATAGGTGCCTAAACTTAGGCTCCTAAATCCTATATTTTGGCACCCAAATAAGTGGCTGCATTTTCAAAAGTGTTGAAGACCTAGAAGTTCCCATTGACCTCAGTTCCAATGCCAACACTGCTCAGCACTTTTAAGAAACAAGGTCACTGATTTGAGTGCCAAAATACGGATCAAGTAGCCTTTTAAGCATTTTTGGAATTTTTTGCCAGTTGTATTAATGATAGTTCAGAATGGCTGCACTGCTGTTGGCAGTCTGCAGCTATATATCTGGAGCCACAGAAGTATAGGACAATTGCAAAATGAGCAGTTCATGGCACTGTTGGAAGTGAAACCCACACACCTTCTGGGTGTGGTGTTCTGTCCTATCTAGTGGTACCAAGACCACTTAGAGAGAGGTTAATGAGTTTGCTCTACAGCCTTAGCTAACAGACTGTTGGCTTTTAGCTCATGCTGCAGAGGTTCATGCACTAAGCTCTAGAGGTCCCAGGTTCTATCCCGCCCCCCAACGACCGGGGTCTGTCAGCGTTACAAGTGGGGACTCATCCGGGATTTCAACTAGGAAGTCTCTGAAGCTCGGGACGCGCTTCCTTAGCTAGGGGAAGTATGTAACCCACACACTTCCTGGGTGTGGTGTTCTATCCCATCTAGTGGCACCAAGACCACTTAGAGATTAATGAGTTTGCTTTACAGTCTAAGCTAACAGCCAGATGGCTTTTAGCTCATGTAGTAGAGGCTCATGCACTAAAGCTCCAGAGGTCCCTGTTTTGATCCTGCCTGCTGATGACCAGGATCTGTTGGCGCTACAGAAGGAAAGATGGTTTTGTGGCTCAGCACTGGACTAAGGCTCAGCGAATCTAGGTTCAAATTCTGCTTTTGCCTCAAATGACCTCTCTGGCCTTAGGTAAACCACTTAATCTCTTAGTGCTTCAATTCCATCTCTTCATGATGAGGACAATGCTATTTTCTTTCTCCCCGTGCCTTGTTTGTCTTGTCCAGTTAAGCTGTAAGCTCTTCAGGGTAGGGGTTGCCTTTGCTATATGTCTCTTCAGTGCATATCAAAATGGGGCCTTGATCTCAGCTGGGGCCTCAGAGAGTATGTCTTTGCTCCAGTTAGACACCCGCAACTGGCCTGTGCCCGCTGACTCTGACTAAGGGGCTATTTAACTGTAGTGCAAACTTTCGGGCTTGGGCTAGAATCTGGGCTCTGGGACCCTCCCCCGTCACAGGGGTTCAGTCTTGAGCCCAAATGATTACACTGCAATTAAAGAGCCCCTTAGCCCTAGCCCTGTGAGCCCGAGTCATCTGGCATGGGCCAGCTGCGGATGTCTGATAGCAGTGTAGACATACCTTTAGTGCTATTGTAGTAATAATAATTACTGATGCAATGAGATCAGATACTGAACATCTGAGTCATCTTAGGAGAAAAAATGAGTCATTTCAAGGTATGATAAGTACATAGAAAGCGTAATCAATTCTAGAGCCTCCTCTCTGCCCAGCATGCATCAACCCACAGTGAGAGCCCTGGGGATGCCAGGTGATCGCTAAGGTCCTACCGCTACAACTAATTCCATTTGGGTGGACTCTTGCACTCAATCAGTCAGTAGCAAGATCAGGGGCTTAATCTTCTCTTATGTAATTTGGCTATAAATACATGTATAGCCCCTCCCCACCCCTTTTTTTCTTTTTTGCCTTCAGACTTTTTGTAGGTCACAGATGAAATTATGCTCTGTTTTAGCAGTGTAAACCTGGAATAGCTCCAGTAATTTCATTGGTAATGGACAGAGCCTGCACCATTAAAGTGAATGGGAGAGTGGCTATTGACTTCAGGAGCAGGCCCAATCTGAATACATGAGAGCGAAAGAAGAAGAATTGGATTGTTCAGGTGCTGAGTAACACACACAAGAGGGAGCTCAGGTGCTTAATAATAACTAATACAATGCTGAAATTGACCAGACCCATGTTATGTTAAGAGTATGGAGGTCTCGAAACAAACAAAGCATAATTCCAACTAAAATCATAGCAGTGGATCTACTTAGAGCTAGTCAAATAGTATTTCTCAAATAGTGCATTTAATTTTGATGTTTTTTCTAATAAAAAAAATTGATGAATGTATTTTTTTTTCACTATTTGCCTACTTCTAATTCAGGTAAGAAATGGAGCTTATCAGGTCTAAAACGAGAAGTACACGTTCCCTCCGTTGCATTTTTATGTCTGTGGGAGCAGAATAAATGAAATACTCTTTGGCTGCCTCTCTGTGGTACTGGGCCACACTGCTGACTTCTTGGAACCCCATTTTATTTTATTTGTTGATTTTACAGGTTAATCTTCATTCCTTAGTCTAAAGCGGCCCAGTTAACCCTACAGTCCCTATTGGGCTTGTGAAGATCAGGAGATATCTACAGAACTCTGAGTGCCCTTGAAGCCCTGCTGTGGCTCCTGTCAGCTTAGCTTTCACAGCCCTCAGTGGCTCTTCTAATGCCTGAGAGAGCTCCAGCCTTCAGGCAGGGGTGGAGCCTATGAGAGCTGAAGGGGTGAATGAAGAGACTAATTCATCATACGTTTTACCAAGCACACACAGAAACACTCAAAATTGCAACTGAGATGATAGATGCAGCAAGGTTGGAGGGGACATACAGTAGCAGAGGAAACCATTTACATTAGCTTGAAGGGTCATCCAGGCTTCAGCATGGTAAAGATTCAGGGCCAGTTCCTGGCCTATCCAGCACACACAGGGGAGAAGATGGGTGTAAAGTGTTTCCTTGATTCCCTGCTCTGGCTCACTCCACTATGGACAGCTGCATGCAAGGAAGAATGGACTGTGTGAAGGTGCTACATCCCCCATCCTCATGCCCCATGCATGTAGGCAGAAAGAAACAATCAGTGGACAGAGCCTTCACTCTATCTCCCCTCTCCACACACACACACACACACACGCGCCAGCCAGTGCAGTCACACCAGTGTGCTGGAAGGATGTAAATTGCACCAGGTATAGGGCAGGGGTAGGGTACATCCCTCTGGAGTTGGTGGGGGAGTTGTTCTGAATGACTCTGAGTCACAATCTGCTTTTGGTGCTGCTCCTGGAAGCCACAACTGAGTTCTAATCAGAGAGGAATCATGAGAATTTGTTCCGAATGGTCCATAAGGAAGAAGACACATTGCTTGGGTCCTTGTGCATAAAACTGTGGGAAAGAACAATACAGTGTTTGCTATTGCAGGCCAGAACACTAACTAGCAGAGCTTTATTGGAACCCTTTGCCCAATGACTGGAAATTGAACCAAGTGTTTTGATGTAGAAACACGACTGTGACATCTACATCCTATTTATGAAAAACCTTTCTCCTACTCTAAGGTATTCATAGGAAGATTTGCTCTATAGCCTAATGCCAAGGCTTTCAAAACAGGTGCTTAGCTTTAGGCACTCAACCAATCCCATTGACTTCAGTGGGACTATTCACATGCTTAAATTTAGGCTTGTGCTTAGGTATGATACTGAATCAGAGCCCTAATCCTAAAATAGCCATATAAATTACTTGATTTTCCAAAATCCTGAGCACACAGCAGCTCTTATTGATTTCAGTGGGAGCTGCTGAGTGCTCAGCACTTTGGAAAATCAGACCACTGATTTAGGTGCCTAAATATGTACTTGGAAGGCTAACTTTAGGCACCTATCTACTTAAATTCTTGGCCTGTATAAATATAGTGGACTAAATTCTGCTTGAAATCCAGAGTAAATCCAATGAAGTCAATGGAAGTACCCTGAATTTCAAACTAGAATATAGCTGAGCATAGAATCTGGCCCCTAAAGTAGGCAGATAACAGCAAATTATGAAAACAGAGCATGCTGATGGAAGGGGGTGAGATAAAATAGTAAACTAAGGGATGGGTATTCTGCTTTTTAGAGAGAGATATTTTTCCACTGAGAGCAGAAAAGTTGTGATATTTTATGTATTTCATCATTGCTCCCGTTTTTCCTTTTGTTGAAAGAATCAAGAGTCCTGGTGAAAAGACCAAGAGGAAGTCTGACAAAAACTAATGGCCTGATCCATGCATGGAGCCCCTGTTGACTTGAACTGGCAGCAGCTGAGCGTGGAGTTACGAAGAACAGAAAGTGGCCCATAAAATGTAGTTGGGAGGGATGTTGTCATTTTATGCATCCATAAAGCACCATACACATGCCACGTGACGAAACAATAACTCCAGCAACTGAAATGATTAGGGCCCTATCTATGTACTTACATGACTTCTATCACTGTTGCATCTAAGCACCTAACTTCCTAAGCCCCAAAATATACAGTTTTGGTCCAAGTAGTCTATGCAGTGCCTGCTGCCCTGACCCCTCAGTCTCAGGGACTGCTCTTATCCACAGCTCTGAAGCAAGTAGCTGAGAGGATATTCCATAGCCCGATTCCACAGCTGTGGCATTGCAGGCCTGGTTCCTGGGGTGATAGAGACTGTGCAGTTGATGCATTTGATCTCTGGAGAGGAAGGAGTAAATGCTGGATGCATGGCACCCTGTGCCAGCTGGCTAGGGAGAAGCAACATTGGCTTTGATTGTGCAAGCAGGTGCCCGCTTCCTCTCCTCATCAGATGGAGAGAGCTAGGGAACAGCTGTAAGCAGAACAAGGTTAAAAAATAGAGGGAAATAGGGATTAAAAAAATAACTGGCTTGTCTGGCACTGGGAGCTTGACATGTTTTTCATCTAAATTAAAGCGAAAGTTGTGCTGTTGTTTTTCTGTAGTGAAACAATTGGCTAATACAAGAGCTGCACATTTTCAAGAAGTGAGAACAAGCCATATGTCTTCCATAAAAACATACTGATACAGTTGAGCCTGCAATTTAAGCTCTGTGGGAAATCATTTTTCTCACAGGCCGTGGTTAAAGCAAGCAATATTTTTATTTGCCAAAATGTATTTACAGCATTGTATTATCATTCATCGTTGTCAGTTTTGCATTTGTTATCATTGACACATGGTAAAGTAGTTTTAATTATCTCTGAGTGCAAGAACTGAGAATTTTTTCTATTCACTACAGTCTATTTCCCTTCCAGTATCTAAGCTACCATAATACAAATGTTACTGAAGGTTCCTTTTTTTCTCTTTAGTTCATAATAAAGGCAGCTCACTTGAGCAAATAGTTCCTTTGAAATGCTAATCCTTCTCAGATGTGTTTTTTGTCAGATCAGCTGCACTTTTAAAATACTTTTTCTTTTCCCTTTAGCTTGAATGCAGAATAACACTTATTAGCCATATGGACACAAAGTAGCTCATCCGCTGAAGACAACTGAATTAAAGTGTCATATGGAAAGATGAATTGACTGTGATGCAGGATGTAAAGACCGCAATTATATTAAGTGACTGTTTTTATTCTTTCACTTCTTATGCAACACAATCTTTGTAAAAATAGTATCCACAAACATTAACAGTCATACTTGTCCAAGTTCATTAAAGTCCATGGGAAGAATATGGAAAGGAAAGTGGATCAAAAATACAGGGTGAAACATAAACCTGTGTTTATTTCTGTTTGTACAGCGCCTTGCACAGTGGGGTCCTGGACCATGACTTGGGGTTGCGGGTGCTATGGTAATGCAAAGAGTAACACCTGCGGCACAGGGAGTACTTTTAAAAGAATTCGACTTGTGTGCATTTCCCTTCCAATTAGCTTGTTTCATGATTCAACATGTTTTGGTCCTATTTAGCACTGAGGGCCAGAATTTCAAGAGCTGACCTCCCATTTGGACTCTAAGTACAGATATTAGAATTAGCCATGCGGAATTAGCCCAGGCGATCAGCACCAGGGTCTGAGTACGTGGGTTAGCCTAGCTCTGTAAAGCCATACCAAGTCACTGGGTGCTCACTGGTGCTGCACTCACCCATGTTTGGCACCAGGACTTCATGCTTCTTTGTGCTGTGCTAAACTGAGTCACTTTATGATTATTTCCCAGTGAATTGTGGAAGAATTCGTCTGTCTTTCTGGGCACACAGGGGAATTGTGGGAAGCCTTTGGAGGACTATCAACATTCAAGGGATAACCTGATCCTCATTGCAAAGTGGGCAGCTTACCAGCCTGAATAAAAGCAAAACCTGGGCTCTAATCCATACATCCTGCTGTGCAGCTAGCCTGGCTTGGAAGTACCATAAACTCAAGTGAGAGGTTTTTGTGTGTGGATGGGTGGGGGATTGGGGCAACATCCAGGTCAGAGTGCAGGCTAACTCTACAGTGAAGTCCTACTCTAGGTAGCCAGACTTTCAGAATTGCTGAGAGAAACAGATGAAGCACAAGATGGGGTACTAGTGGGTGTCTGCTATAGACCACCATATCGCGCTATGGAACAAGGTGACTGGTGCCTTATGCACCTATCTGGAATGTGTAGGAAAAAAAGCTGAGTGATCATGGGGACTTCAATTTGAATGACATGTACTGAAGGACTCATGCTGCCAGTACTAAAAAAATCCTTGGAATTTAAAACACTGTAGATAACAATTTCCTAACTCAAAACGTGTTGCAGCCAACACGGGAACTCTATATTAGACCTTGTTCTAACAGATAAAGAGGAACTGATAACAGAGCTAAAAATTAAGGGTAGTTTAGGTGCAAGTGATCATGACCTGATCACATTTATAATGTGAGAGCGGAATAATGTCCAGACCAGTGATATATACACTTGGTGCTTTAATAGGGCCAATATCACAAAGCTGAAAACAATTATGAACCATCAGCTGGGGGGAAGAATTTAATCAGAAAAATGTGAAGGATAATTGGGATCATTTAAGAATACTTTACTAGATGTGCAAAAAGCCACAATCAGGGAAGAAGGCTGTGGTGGTTAAAAATCAACCTGCTTCAGATGGGAAGCAAAGGCGGCTTTTAAAAAAATATTAGGGCTGTCAAGCAACTAAAAAAATTAATCGCAATTAATAATCGCACTTCTAATAATAGAATACCATTTATTTAAATATTTTTGGATGTTTTCTACATTTTCAAATATATTGATTTCAATTACAACACAGAATACAAAGTGTACAGTGCTCACTTTATATTTATTTTTGATTACAAGTATTTACAGTGTAAAAAACCAAAAGAAATAGTATTTTTCAATTCACCTCAGACAAGTACTGTAGTGCAATCTCTTTATCATGAAAGTTGAACTTACAAATGTAGAATTATGTAAAAAAAAAAACTGCATTCAAAAATAAAACAATGTAAAATTTTAGAGCCTGCAAGTCCACTCTCCTACTTCTTGTTCAGCCAATCACTCAGACAAACAAGTTTGTTTACATTTGCAGGAGATAATGCTGCCCGTGTCTTCTTTACAATATCATGTGAAAGTGAGAACAGGCATTCTCATGGCACTGTTGTAGCCAGTCCCACAAGATATTTACGTACCAGACGCTCTAAAGATTCATATGTCCCTTCATGCTTCAACCATTCTTGGGGACATGTGTCCATGCTGATGACGGGTTCTGCTCAGTAACAATTAAAGCAGTGCAGACCGACGCATGTTCATTTTCATTATCTGCGTCAGATGCCACCAGCAGAAGGTTGTTTTTCTTTTTCGGTAGTTTGGGTTCTGTAGTTTCCACATCAGAGTGTTGCTCTTTTAAGACTTCTGAAAGCATTCTCTATACCTCGACCCTCTCAGATTTTGGAAGGCACTTCAGATTCTTAAACCTTGGGTCAAGTGCTGTAGCTATCTCGCATTGGTACCTTCTTTGCGTTTTGTCAAATCTGCAGTGAAAGTGTTCTTAAAACGAACAACATGTGCTGGGTCATGATCCAAGACTGCTGTAACATGAAATATATGGCAGAATGCAGGTAAAACGGAGCAGGGGACATACAATTCTCCCCCAAGGAGTTCAGTCACAAATTTAATTAACACATTCTTTTTATAACAAGCGTCATCAGCATGGACTCGTCCTCAGGAATGGTGGCTGAAGCAAGAAGGGGCATACAAATGTTTATCATATCTGACATGTAAATACCTGGCAATGCCAACTACAAAAGTGTCATGCAAATGCCTGTTCTCACTTTCTGGTGACATTGTAAATAAGAAGCGGGCAGCATTATCTCCTGAAAATGTAAACAAACTTGTTTGTCTTAGCGATTGGCTGAACAAAAAGTAGGACTGAGTGGACTTGTAGGCTCTGAAGTCTTACATTGTTTTGTTTTTGAGTGGAGTTATGTAACAAAAAAATCTAGCTTTGTAAATTGCACTTTCATAACAAAGAGATTGCACGACAGTACTTGTATAAGGTGAATTGAAATACTATTTATTTTATCATTTTTGCAGTGCAAATATTTATAATAAAAAATAATATACACTTTGATTTCAATTACAACACAGAATACAATATATATGGAAATGTAGAAAAACTTCCAAAATATTTAAACAATAGAATACCAATTGAAATGTATTAACAGTGCGATTAAAACTGCAATTAATCCCAATTAATTTTTTTAATCGCGATTAATTTTTTTGAGTTAATCATGTGAGTTAACTGTGATTAATTGACAACCCTAAAAATACATAAAAATGGAAGAAAGGGGAAGCTGGTAGTAATGAATATAAATCAGAAGTTAGGAGTTGTAAAAAATTGATGAGGGAAGTCAAGGGACACAAGGAGAAAACTATGGCCAGCAGATTTAAGGAAAACAAGGGGGGGGGCGGTATTTTAAATATATTAGGAACAAAAAGAATCCTGACAGCAATATTGGTTCATTACTACATGGGAATGTTTGAATTACCAATAAAAGGCAGATGTGTTCAATAAATATTTATTTTCCATACTTGGGGAAAAAACAGGTGATATAGTCTCATAATATGGTGATGACAACTTTCTTTTCATTCCAGTGGTATCCCAGGATGATTTTAAACAGCAGCTACAAAAGTTAGAGTTTTTAAAATCAGCACATCTGGATAACTTGCATCCAAGAGTTTTAAAAGAGGTGGCAGAGGAGCTCGCTGGACTGTTAATGTTGATTTTCAGTAACTCTTAGAGCACTGGGGAAGTTCCAGAAGACTGGAAGAAAGCTAATGTTGTGTCAGTTTATAAAAAGGGCAAATGGGATGACTTGGGTAATTATAGGCTTGTTGGCCTGTCATTGATCCCTAGCAAGATAATGGAGCATCTGTTATGGGACTCAATTAATAAAGAACTAAAGGAAGATAATGTAATTAATGCAAATTAACATTGGTTTATGGAAAATAGATCCTGTCAAATTCACTTGGTTGATAAAGGTAATAGTGTTGACATAATCTACTTAGACTCCTGTAAGATGTTTGACTTGGTACTGCACAACATTTTGAGTTAAAAAAAACCTAGAACAATATAAAATTAACACATCACACATTAAATGGATTAAAAATTGGCTAACTGATAGGTCTGAAAATATAACTAAATGGGGAATTATCATCAAGCTGGTCTGTTTTCAGTGGGCACCCACAGGATTGATTCATGGCCCTTATACTATTTAATATTTTTATCAATGACCAGGAAGAAAACATAATATCATCACTGATACAGTTTGCAGATGACACAAAAACTGGGGGAGTTGTAAGTAATGAAGCGAACAAGTCACTGATTCAGAGCGATCAGGATTGCTTGGTAAACTGAGCACAAGCAAGCTATGCATTTCTATATGGTTAAATGTATACATGGAACAAAGAATGTGGGCCATACTTCCAGGACGGGGGACACTATCCTGGGAAGCAGTGACTCTGAAAGACTTGGGGGTCATGGTGGATAACCAGCTGAACAAGAGCTGCCAGTGTAATGCTGTGACCAAAAGATGTGATCCTGAGATGCATAAAGTGGGGAATCTTGAGTAGGAGTAAAGAGGTTATTTTACTTCTGCTTTAGCATTGTTGCGATCGCTGCTGGAATACTGTGTCCAGTTCTGGTACCTATGATTCAGGAAGGATGTTGATAAATCGGAGAGTGTTCAGAGAAGAGCCACTATGATTAATGATTAAAGGTTGAGATAACATGCCTTAGTGTGATAAACTCAAGGAGCTCAAGTTATTTAGCTTAACAAAGAGAAGGTGAAGGGGTGATTTGATTACAGTCTATATGTATCTACATGGGGAACAAATATTTAATATTGGACTCTTCAATCTAGCAGAGAAAAGTATAACATGCTCCAATGGCTGGAAGCTGAAGCTAGACAAATTCAGACTAGAAAAAAGGTGTACATTTTTAACAGTGAGGGTAATGAACCATTGGAACAATTTACCAATGGATGTGATCAGTTCTCCATCACTAATGATTTTTAAATCAAGACTGGATGTTTTTCTAAAAGATCTGCTGTAGGAATTATTTTGGGGAAGTTCTATGTCCTGTCCAATACAGAAGGGTCAGATTGGATGAACATAGTGGTACCTTCTGGCTTGAATCTATGTTGGGTGTTGTTTTGAAATTCTGGTCATATATGTCCAAGTGGGAGTTCTGGGTGCTGAACATTTCTGAAAATCTAGTGCCTAAATGAGAGTTCCACTCTTTTCCCCAATTTGTTTCATGCCAAGACTGCTTATTCCCTAATTTACAGCATCACATGCAAGAGTAAGTGCAGGGATACAACAATTGCACCGTAAACATAATAAATCTCTAACTGTGCAGCTTGCAGTGGGACAAAAAGCAGAGGCGCCGACTTTCTAATGTGCCATGGGGTGTTCAACCCCTGCTCTGTGCCAGGCCCTGCCTCCCCTCCACCCCTTACCCCAAGGCCCACCCCTGCCTTGACTCTCCCCACCCCAACCTCGCCTCTTTGTGCTCTCTCCCCTGAGCATGCCCTGCCCTGGCTACTACCCCTCCCCCCAGCGCCTCCTGCACACAACGGAAGGGAACAGCTGATCGTGGCAGGCGGGAGGCTCTGGGGGCCCGGGGTGGAGCTGATGTGGGGGGCTGCCAGTGGGTGCTCAGCACCCACCATTTTTTCCCACATAAGTACTCCAGCCCCAGAGCACCCACAAAGTTAGTGCCTATGACAGGAAGTTCTTTCTGTATACAGTAGCCAGACACAGCATTCCAGTTACAATTATTTGCTACTCCAATGTGCTTTCACAGAATGCTAAGGGTAGTTACAAACCTATGCAAACCCATTGAAATCAATGGGGTTTGTGTCTAACTGAGGGCAGAAATGGATTCTGTTTATCCACCACCCGAAAGTGTGATAAGTGCTCCACAGAGAAATTAAAAAAGGCAAGGTCTTTGCCATGAAGAGTTTACAACTTTAACAGAGACATAAATAAGGAAAGACCCCAATGCTGCAAAGAGGAGTCTTTCTATTTTGGTCTATTTAGGTGCTTATTCCACTGTCATCACCATAGTATCTAAGCATCTTCCAGTAGTGCATTAAACAACATGACTAACATCTGTTCCATGTCATTTGTTCTCCTTTGCATCCTTTCCCCAGAGGAAGAATTGTCCATGCAGCATAGGGTTTTGTTTGGTAGGATTTGGGGACTTTGTTTTGTTTGTTTAAATGTACATGCTGGTCTGTATTTGTTAGGGAAAGCAGGTGAAAGAATCATGCCTGCATTTGGACAGACAGTGGTGAGGTCTGCAATGGTCTGAAACTAGTGTGGCAGTTTGATCTGTAGTCTGACTGGCCCCTGAGAAAGCTCTAGCGTTGGCAAAGACAAGCTTTACCCTGACTTCACTGGGACACAGGTTCCTTTGCAGGATTAGTTCCTTAGGCAGGAGAGTATTTAGCTGACTAGACTTAAGTTTCCCAGCATAACCAAACCTTGAGTGGTTACTGTCCTGTGTTTAGAGCTCTTCATTTAAAAGTACCGGAGAAGTTGGAAGGGACTTTCGGGTGGGCATTCCTTATCCCTATGTAATCCAGTGGTTATGTCACCTCTTATAGAGACTAGTGCTGGAGACCAGAGCTGACACTAGGCCAAATTGCACCCCAGGCAAGGAACGTCTTTGATGCCCCTCCCTCCATTTGTTAAACTTTTGAATACAGTCTATGTTGTTCTGTTTCAGATATTTTCCCATCAAATTTGCCCCTTGCTGCAAACTAGATTGCAATTGAGCTTTTCCCTTTCTATATTGAGCCCTTGAAGGCTTCTTCAGGGGCATCTTTTATTTTCTATGGGAGAAAACAGACAGTATTAGGAAGGGCAAAAGTCTGTGTTCCGCAGTCTGAGAAAGTCATCAAACATTACGTGTTAAACATGGCAAAAGAAGTAACGGTATTTCTTTTATATTGCGTAGCTAGGGGTTTGATAGATATCTCTGGCGTCTCATTAAATATGTCCTTAATTAGTCGCCATGTACACTCTTCAAACACAAGTACACTTTCACAATTACACAATAAAACAAGATTCACAGTATCGCAGCTGGGCTTTCACTTCACTTCTGTTCGTTCTTATATCTCACTGGCTGGCGATGCCCTGCCCCTTATATACCTGTGAGGGCATGGCTGACAACATTCTAGGAGGTTCAAGAAAAATGTAGTTCTCAGAAAGTCTGGAAGATACAACAAGATTCTTCAAAGGTCCAGAACATTCTAGGAGGTTAGTGAAAAATGAATCCACATACAGAATACCTGAAACATTTTACTTCAGACATTCTATTTTCCCTTTTGTAGCTAACAACAAAAACAGCAACCAGAGCCCAGCACTCCCCAGGTCCAGCTCCCCAAGCAGTCGCCTGGATCGCCTGCCCCTAAATCCGGTCCTGCTAGAGACTATTCTAGAGGCTTTTCTGTATGCTCTCTTTTTCTGATAGCACCATAGCCTGTTTGTGATTATTTCTCTCTTGGTAGGCTATTACACTGATAATGTGTTGACGAATGTCTGCAGAAGCTGGACCATTCTTTGGTATATAATGGTTCACCTGAATACTGACTGCAGGATGATAATAATTTATATTTATATAGTACCTATCCTAACTGCTTTACAAATAGACCACGGGGATAACTACACTCATCTCTGTGGTGAAACATTTTGGGGTATATTGCAGTTCCGCGTTGGAGTGAATTTGGTCCATCATGTTAATTGCCACACAACAACAGAACACAACAGTTCAGGACCACAAGTGCAGAAGAATATTGTGACCTACATAATTTGGGTGGATTTTAGGTATGCAGTGAACCACACTGGAATTTAGCACCACGGATTAATGCTTGGAAGAATGTCATGGGATCTTTAAGAGCCAGTAGTGACCCTTTTAGTTGCAGCACTTCCAACACTATGCAGACTGTCGTCATGTTGGGCATTCGTATATCTGAGTGTTTTGGCTGGAATTGGAGGGTAGGAGACGAGAAATTATATACAGTTTTTCCAGTTGAGGTCATGGGCCTGGTTTTGGATGGTTTACTCTTGAAGGTTCAGGGAACTTGAGCAGTTCCAGAGTGCCCTGAGAGAATATAATCTACCTCCAAAACCCAATTTCCCAATGTTTAGGAGGACTTTATAAAGATCTTTTACCCTCAGCCCATAGACTACTGGTGCCTCCCCATGCTGGGGGTGTGGCACAAGCTAAAGGGGAGGGCACGTGACCACCCCATGTGTCTCCCCTGCCCAGTGACCCCTCCTACCCAGCCCAGCCTGGGGCCCAGCCTGGGGCCACCGTGCTCTCCCTGACCCATGTTACCTGAGGGAGTTGCTCTGTTCTTCCTTCCCTGCGCCTCCCCGCAAACCCGCACATTCAACCGCTTTGCCGCCCAGCCAGGCTCTCTCAAGCAAAAGCGGCTCTGTCCTGCTCCCTGCCCAGCTGCCAGGGAGAGCAGCCAAACGTGCCAGAGCAGGGGCACAAGGAGAGAAGGACAGAGCCCCCCTCTCTCCCCACTCCAGCAGGCCAATCGCGGGCTGGGGGGCAGGGCACTTGACCCTCCATGTCCCCCCAACGCATCGCCTCTGCCTCAGCCAGTGATAGAATGGCCCCTTTATACCTTATTTGCTGGTCTCCACCCCTCAGGTCATCCTGGTTCATGGATGACCGGCTGCAATGTAAGTGGAGGGAAGATGGCTAGAACATGGTGGAAGACTCACTCCAAATCGGTCTGATGGTGTCCTACAGATGTTTATGCCATGGCTGTGTGGGAGAGGAGGAGGAGTTTCTTTGCCTTCATTCTATCATCCGTAAACCCTTGATCAGAGGAGCTGTTCAGAGTGTTGGATAGTCTATTTAATACTGACTGTCTCACTCGTTGGCTGGTTGCAGTCCTTCCATTGTCAGGGAATTTCAGGAAATTGCTTTGTGGATAAAATTGTGTAGATTCAGACCAGATTTTCTGTGCTTGTGGGGGCAGAGCAATATCTGGAGGAAACCAGTGCTACATGTCCTTTGCTTGAGTTTTGGCTGGTGATGTTCTCTGAGATACTCAGATGCTGGGGGCATTCTCTGCCACAAAGTGTACTTTCGGAGCGTGGGGAAGAGCTAGTCTCTCAAGTGGCTTGGACGATGAACACCTCCCTTATGTAGGGCAGGCTTAGTAATTGTGCATGGCTTCTGCTCAGGAACACATTACTCGATGCTGATTGGCTGGCCAAATATTGGCCTATATCTAGAGCTGCTTGAAATTATTCAGAGCAAACATTTGTGAAAAAATAAATGAATAAAATTGGCCTTTTTAAAACAAAAACAAAAATTTCATTAAAAAAATTTGAGTTTTGACATTGTCTGTTTATTTTCTGATACATAACTGAAAACCAAAAACCCTATGTTTTGCTTCTGTTTTATCCAGGTTTTAGTTTTTCTGTTTTCTACTTTCGGCAACCTTTTCCCCTTTTTACCCCCTTTGGAGTAGACAAATGGGAAGAAAGGGCAGAGGGAGGAACAGCTGGAAAACTCAAACCTAAACACTTTCACATTTTAAAAAAACCCACAAAAATGTTCCAGTTCAGTTCTTTTCAAAAACTTCTCACCAATTTCTTTCTCCAACTTTCATAGTTTTTCTTAATTTTTGACCAGCTCAACCTATATCTAATCTTCCATTTTTGTGAAAGGTTATAGAGAAGATCATGACAACACAGCTCTGAGAACCTTGTTGCCTCAGATCTCCTTGATCGTTGTCAGGGTGTGTACTGATTAGGATATAGTTCAGAGATGGCACTGGTTGCGTTGGTAAAGAATCTCCTCATAGCAATGGATGAAAATGAGGTGTCCAAGATGACATTATTAGCTCTGTCAGCTGCCTTCGATCATGTGGTGGTGTTGACTTGCCTGCAGGCCCTCACAAGAGTGGATGGGGCTCCATTCATTTATTGTTGAATGTTTCCAGAGGGTGGTTTTAAGAAATTACGCTTCTCCCCTTACGCTTTCCTGGTGGGTCCCATGTGGATCCATCTCATTGACCTTGCTTGCTAAATGTGTTTGTGGGGCTGGTGTGAAGGTTAGGAAAGAGACGTGGGTATTGGAGCTTTCAGGGTGCTGATGACATCCAGGCAATACAAACTATTTTGTTCCAGTTCATGGCTTTTTAAGACTATCCTCAGTTCCTTTTACTCTCTGTTTGTCTGTGCCTTGTTTGTTTCCTTTCGTGAATCCAGCATCCCCTCTCAGCCCCAAATCCTAGATGCTTTATATTCTCTATATACAATACAAGGGATGCTCAGCTGGTGATTATGGGCTGCTGAGCAGTATCCTTTCAAGTCCTCTTTCATGTTGTTTTTTTCCACCTCCATATGCACAGAAAATGGGGTCTAGTTCAATAAAGCAAGATCATGGAAAAGCAAACTTTAGATCAGATAAAGAGATAAAAGTCAAACAGGTATCCACATCGCTGACAGTTATAACTAACACTCTTGCTGCCAGTCCCAACAGAAGCCAAGGAACTAAAGGGCAAGTGGACTGAACTACCCCCTCCCCTATATACATGATCTCTCTAGGTCATGTTAACAAAGGAAGGTTCGTCTGGTTGTTAAAGCACTGGCCTGGCATGCTGACAACAGCCATTCAATTCCAGGCTATACCATGGGCTTCCTCTGGCTCTTGGGCCAGTTACACAGGGATTGTCTACACGGTGGCATAGTGTTTTCTACATGGATGTGATTTCTAAAGCGTACTAATATATGGCACAAATTAGCCTGTGTAGACCCTGCTGGTGTGCACTAAAGTTTTCGTAGTGTGCGTTAATGTGGTACCACAGCACTACATTAAAATGCAATAGGGAACCTTCAGTACATACCGGCAGGGTCTATGTGGACCAGTTAATGTGCAACCTGTTAGTGCGATTTAGACGTCACACCCCTGTAGACAGGGCCATCCCTAGCGGGGTACAAGCCATAAATCTGTTTCTTGTCTGGAAAATAGAGATGATACTGATGATGAGAATACTTTCGTCTGTAAGGTCTCCGGAGCAAGGGCTGCCTCTTAGCACGGGTCTTTGTGCAGTGCCTAGCACAATAGGATTCTGATTTTTGTTGCAATGTTTAGGTGCTACTGTAATACAAAATAATAATCAGATCGAGACACACTGCAGAGGGTTTATGAAGAAAATCTGAATTTTCACGACTTGTACTGAACCTCCCCTGTGCTTAGATGATTTTGGTCATCATCGCCAACAAGCTGGTGTTCTTCACCAGCACTAAATTCAGTTTATAGATGAGCATTTTTTAAGTCTCCAGGGAAAATGTGAAGATGGTTTTTACTCTTACAGCTGGGGAGATTTGTTTATTTATTTATTTAATAAAAGATGTCCAACCAGTTCTTAATCCAACCCCTCAGATCTGAGCTGTTATAAATGCAGTGCCCCTCTGTTCGTTCCAGTGGGCTATCAGAAGAGCTCCCTAATTTATATGTAATGCATTTATAGATGTACTGGTCATTCTTTCAAGGGAGCATAAAGTCACCATTGTTAGCACATGCTTACTGGTAACAGCACACGCTTCTAGAGTACTGAGCTTTCCGTAATGACATTACAAGAAAAAAGAAGATGAAGTCATGCTGATCACTGTGACAGCCTCTGTCTGCAGGACAAGGATTTAATTCAGAATTAAACCACATTAGCACTGAAAAGCCATTATTCACAAGCAAACTCTTTTTTTCTTTTTTCAGAATCATTTCATTGCTCAGTGCAATAAGCCACCACATTTATCCACAAACATTTTATGACTGATGCTTTATTTTGCCTTTGAGTGTTTCTTTAATGAAATCTGTGTGCTTCAAAATATCCGGTAACATCGCTATCATTTTGCTTTCAGATTAACAAAACGGCTATTCTGTCACAACTTGGGCTCGAGTTGACATTCAATTTTGACCTTTTTTTAAACAAAAAACAGATATCAATGGCTCTCTGGGCATTATAGATTTTTTTTCCAAATATAAATAAATGCATCTAGAATAAAAACTTGGGTGTAGCTCTTTGTCACTTATTTTAAGACTTAGTTTATGTTCATGTTTGACATTAGCTAAAGGAGACTTCAGTCAGGCCTTGTTTAAAAAGGCCTGCTCTGTTAGTGCACAAAACAACTTCTTTCTGAGGTTAGGGTATCTGCTTTGCTCTCTTTAAAAGGCTGTGAGGAAGGCAGCAGGCTTGTCTACATGGTGAGTTAGTGTGCAGCAAGCCAGGGTGTGAATCTATGACACGCTAGCTCGCTGCATGCTAACTGACCCCATGGACACTCCTGTAGCATACTAAAAGTTCCGTAGTGTGCTTTGACATAAACCCATCCAGTCCTGAGCACAAAGTGGTACTATCTCTGGGTAGTTCTACATTATGCTGGCTACACATGGGCCCTTGAGGCATTCCAGCAGCCATAGACCAACAGGGCATAAATATACCCCTTTTCCCAAGACTATGCTATGTTTGAGATGAGGAGCGGTGGGTGATGCAGGAGCTGCCATGGTGGCTCTTTAACCAGCTGAGGATTCCCCCCATAGTCGTGAAATCCCTCGGGATCTGGATTGCCAAGTTGCCACCTCATTTGCCATTGCAGCAGTACAAAGCAACCAGAGCAGGGACTGGATCTAGCCCATAGACCAGTTGGATTCAATATATGGCATGGCAAACATTATGATGAGCTGTAGAGACCCTTTGGTACCCAAAACGGGGGGAGGGTGCTTGTGATGCTAAGTTCCCTGCACCTGCCCCCTTCCAGTTTCCCTAGCTTAGCAAGGTGACTTCTGCCTGGAAGGGAGAAGCTTGGGGGAAAGCTCAAGGAGAAGGCTGCTATCTCCAGATAGCCGGGCCTCCTATGACATCCAGGCAGTACGGTGCAAGGGGCTGCTGCTTTGAGATCCATTCGGCCCTTGCTGGGACAGTTCTTTCTGGAGTGCATATGTCTTTTGTTTTATTTCTTTTGAGGTTGTAGACTCTGTGCTATTGAACTGCCAAGAGCAGAAGAGTGTTTTGTAGTGTGTGTTAGGTGGGATGGCTGAAAATAAAACAACAGACCTTTATAAGAAAAAGGATTGATTCCCCCCACCCCCTTTTAAGTTATCTCTGATTGACTATTGGAAGGACTCTCTGGACCATGGCTCTGTCACACCTACCATTTGTAATCTGCGACCTGTAATAGTATAAAATAAACACAATTTAAACTGCACAAGGTCCAGTTTTTAAGAGTTCTGCTTCTATCTAGGAACTTAAAGAAGTGGCCAGATTCTAAAGCATCTTGGATGCTGAGATCTTTTGAAAAATCAGATCCCAGCTCTGGGTTTTGAGCTCTTGAAAACCCGGTTCTGAGCTCTTTTGAAAAATCTGATCAAGGATAGCTAGATGGGGACTGCCAAAGGATGACTGGAATTAATGTTATAGGTATGTTCTTATTTTCTCAAAAGAAATTTTAGTGAAAGCCTCCTTCCTAACATTCACTGTATAAAAACATTCACATGTTGCTTTTTAAAAAACAAACACACTTTTGTAACAGTCTCTTTCATTATACTGTGTTGGCCTTTTTGTACATGCCATTGATTTTTTTTAGACTCAATCAGCTCATTCCCACTTGTTTCTTGTTACTCTTTCAGCCAGTGAAGGATGTTTGCCCTTTTGCACTGAAGCACTGTACTCGCTCTGTTGATGTGAGCTCTACAGAGGGTTATCCCTTGGACATGCACGGTGGTGCCAGATGAAGATAATGGACTCTTTTCAGACTAAAACATGCCTGTAGGAGTGTTCTGAGCATAACTTTCACAAGCAGAACTGCAGTTAATCTTTCATTTGGAACTGCAGGGGGGGAAAAGCTTTGACCTTGACTGCTTGCTCAATGTTTTTAAGCCCACTGATGACTCTTTGGGGGTGTGGGAATCATCAAGACTTTTCAGTGTTGCATTCATCTGCCTGTTTCACTTTGCCAGCTCCTGCCAAAAGTGCAATAGTAACATTCGGAAAAAGAGGTATCCAGCTACAGGAGTCTACCAGGTCTTTTCCACCCCCAGCACTCCTAGTTCCAGTACCGCTGGATGGGCACTACATTAATCCTTCTCCGGTCTTCCAGGACCTCGCCTGTCATCCATTAGTATGTAAATATTATTGCCAGTGGTTCTGAGATTTCTTCAGCTAATTCCTTCGGCACCCTGGGGTGAACAGCATTAGGCCCCGCTGACTTGAATTCATCCAAATTAGACAAAAGATCTCTGACATGTTCTTTACTTATCCCAATCTGCCTCCCTTCCCTTTTATTGTCTATGGTAACTTTGCTCATTGTCTGCTCACACACTATTTTTTATGAGAAGACTGAAGAAAGTAGGGATTGAGCAGCTCTGTCTTCCTATCATCTTCCGTGACCAGCTCACCTTCTCCATGGAGCAGTGCACCCACACCATCCCTGGTCTTTCTTTTTTGTCTGACATGTTGTAGAACCCCTTCTTGTTGTCGCTAATATTTCTTGCCAGCTATAATGCATTCTTTGCCTTGGCTTTCCTGATTTTGTCCTCACACGGTTGCGCTATTCCCGTGTATACTTCTTTGGTGACATGCCCCTCCTTCCATTTCCTATATGTAGCCTGTTTGGTTTTTAGATAGCTAAAAAAGCTCTTTAATATATTTATTCTCATAACACCCTTGTAAGGTAAAGAAATGTTATTACCTCCATTTTACAGATGCAGAATAGAGAGGTTAAGTGACTTGCCCAAGGTCACACAGAAAGTCTGTGGCAGAGCAGTGACTTGAACCCAGGTATCTCAAATGCTAGGGTAGTGGCCAAAACCACTGGAACTTCTGACCCCAATACACAGTTGGGCATTGAGAAGTGTGTACATGCAAAGCATCTGAGGACTGAATTTGGCCTAGTATATCCATGATAAGAATCCTGTGGCCACACACTCCTGCCTTGTAGATTTTTCCAGCTAAATGCAAAGTTACTACCTCTCAATCTATTCTTTCTGGTGTGACAAATCTATTCTGGATATGTATTTAAGCAGAGTTTTCACGACTCTTTAGCAAAGAGACCTATGCTCTGTAAGGTAGCCTGGAAAACTCTACTGTGGAGTGTGGCATGAGGAACCCTAGGTAGAGTTTACATGGAACCTGCAGCAGTAATGTTCTCTCTCTACCACATTGTTGTTTCTAGTAGTTGCAGTAACCTGGATGCGTTATTCAGTAATCAAACTATATTTGGGGGATGAATGTAGTTTGGCTAGACTGTGGCTCAGTAGGTAGGGGAGCAAACTAAGAGTCAGGAGACCTGCAGACAAGGTGCTTAGGCTGAGATTTTCAAAACGGCTTCTGATTTTTTTCAGAGTAACAGCCGTGTTAGTCTGTATTCGCAAAAAGAAAAGGAGTACTTGTGGCACCTTCGAGACTAACCAATTTATTTGAGCATAAGCTTTCGAGAGCTACAGCTCACTTCATCGGATGCATACTGTGGAAAGTGTAGAAGATCTTTTTATATACACACAAAGCATGAAAAAATACCTCCTCCCACCCCACTGTCCTGCTGGTAATAGCTTATCTAAAGTGACCACTCTCCTTACAATGTGTATGATAATCAAGGTGGGCCATTTCCAGCACAAATCCAGGGTTTAACGAGAACATCTTGGGGGGGGTAGGAAAAAACAAGGGGAAATAGGTTACCTTGCATAATGACTTAGCCACTCCCAGTCTCTATTCAAGCCTAAGTTAATTGTATCAAATTTGCAAATGAATTCCAATTCAACAGTTTCTCGCTGGAGTCTGGATTTGAAGTTTTTTTGTTGTAATATCACAACTTTCATGTCTGTAATCGCGTGACCAGAGAGATTGAAGTGTTCTCCGACTGGTTTATGAATGTTGTAATTCTTGACATCTGATTTGTGTCCATTTATTCTTTTACGTAGAAACTGTCCAGTTTGACCAATGTACATGGCAGAGGGGCATTGCTGGCACATGATGGCATATAGCACATTGGTGGATGTGCAGGCGAATGAGCCTCTGATAGTGTGGCTGATGTTATTAGGCCCTGTGATGGTGTCCCCTGAATAGATATGTGGGCACAGTTGGCAACGGGCTTTGTTGCAAGGATAGGTTCCTGGGTTAGTGGTTACAGACACGCGATTACAGACATGAAAGTTGTGATATTACAACAAAAAACTTCAAATCCAGACTCCAGCGAGAAACCGTTGAATTGGAATTCATTTGCAAATTTGAACCAGAGGAACCAGAGGAAGGGAATGGCATGTCAGAGGAGGCAATGAGGGTAGAGTAGAGATATACCAGAAACTTCACTGGTATAAAGTTACTACGGGACTTCCCACCATTGGTGTAAACTAGAGCTGTTTCGCCATAGCTCTAACTTATACCGAGGGGTCAGAAAGCTGCTACCGGCTCCTTGTACCCTACCACATCCCTCAGAGCTTCCAAGCTAAGCTCAGATGTAAATGAGAACCGAGCTCACATAGTCTGTTTGTATCAATTATTAGTTAGCACATAGAAACCTGACCTTGATGATTTCACTCTCACTCGCACGCACTGATGTGGGGTTTTTTTTAACAAAGTTCAGCACCTTGACTTGCATTTGGGTTGAGACTCTCCACACTGGTGCTTGAATATGTTTTCAACCACTTGTAACATCAGGTACCTGGCAAATGGACTACAAATGACCCACACACTAATTGACCACACACCAGCATGATCCTTTTCGTAAAGGAGCTGATTTGTGCCAACCAAGCATAAGACAAAGTGTACCTCTTTTCTTAATAAAATCTTCTACTTTTCTTGTGCCTCACTTAAAACCTTCTTATCTGATATCAAGTAATTTAAGCATTTTTAACATTCTAAAGGCACATTAATCCTTTAAAAAAAAAGGAAAAGTAAATGGGCTTAGAATGACATTTTAACAATGTCTATGGAATGTTAAGTCAATGCAAAATTCTAGCAGCAGTTTCAAGCATTTTTTGGCTGAAATGTTCTAGTGGTATTAATCCATAGTAAAATATAACCATTATATTGAGTTTCCAACTGCTTGTCAATGACTTAAAATATTTTAAATACTACCAGCATGAGCTGTGGTTTTTTCAGCAAATGGAGATCCCACACATGTGGTTTGAGTGAGCTGGAGTATGTAATATGATGCTTTGTATAATATGGGCCTATATTTTCATAGAGTTATCCCCTGCCAGAAGCCTCCTTCTTATACGTATGTTATGCAGTCAAATAAACTTGATTTGTGTCTGGTTCAGGGCCCTCCCCCTCCCCCCATATTGTCTGGTTTACTACAAAATTTGGTGTGAATTGGAGTGCTTGTGTAAGGTGTTGGCTAGATGGGCCCATAGTCCTCTGTTTGACCATAGAATAGATATAGTTTAGGTAGCTGTAGTGCTAGCTTGTCTGCAAGGCCCCTCACCTAGTGGGACCAACTTTCGGAGTGTGGTTTGGTCTCCAGGCCAATTCATTCCTTAGCCTCTGTCATAAATATAAAGGGAAGGCTAACCACCTTTAAATCCCTCCTGGCCAGAGGAAAAAACCCTTTCACCTGTAAAGGATTAAGAAGCTAAAGATAACCTCGCTGGCACCTGACCAAAATGACCGATGGGGAGACAAGATACTTTCAAAGCTAGAGGGGGGAAAACAAAGGGTTCTCTCTCTCTCTCTCTCTGTGTCTTTTGCTGGGACCAGAGCAGGAATGCAGGTCAGAACTCCTGTAAAGGGTTAATAAGCAATCTAGTTAGATATGTGTTTTGTTTAAATGGCTGATAAAATAAGTTGTGCTGAATGGAATGTATATTCCTGTTTTTGTGTCTTTTTGTAACTTAAGGTTTTGCCTAGAGGGATTCTCTAGGTTTTGAATCTGATTACCCTGTAAGGTATTTCCCATCCTGATTTTACAGAGGTGATTCTTTTACTTTTTCTTCAATTAAAATTCTTCTTTTAAGAACCTGATTGCTTTTTCCTTGCTCTTAATATCCAAGGGTTTGGGTCTGTGTTCACCTATGCAAATTGGTGAGGATTTTTATCAAGCCTTCCCCAGGAAAGGGGGTGTAGGGCTTGAGGGGGGGGATTTTGGGGGGAAAGACGTTTCCAACTGGGCTCTTTCCCGGTTATATTTTGTTAGATGCTTGGTGGTCGTAGCAATAAAGTCCAGGGACAAAACGTAAAATAATTTGTACCTTGGGGAAGTTTTAACCTAAGCTGGTAAAAAGAAGCTTAGGGGGGTTTTCATGCAAGTCCCCACATCTGTACCCTAGAGTTCAGAGTGGGGAAGGAACCTTGACAGCATCTCTGGTGCAGCAGCCATAAACCAGTGGGAGAGTCTCCTGAGTTTTGCATAACTGGCTATTTTCATTAAGCATAAGGGGAGCCCAGAGCTGCTCTCTTGTTCTGTAATTAGCATAAAATATAAATGATAAAGAAAGTCGTGGTTGTGATCTGTGATGTGAACATCTGGTCACAGGGAACTGGACTGAGTCCCGATAGCACCACATAAGCCACCAACCAGCCATCAAAAGGTCACACTTTTGAGAACTCTCACTCAGTGATAGATTCGAAGTGAAAGTTATTTTGTGTTATTACCAGTCCACTGAACAATCCATTCTAATGGTACATCAACTTAACCGTGTTTATTCTTTAAACATCTGTAATAGCGTAGCTATTGCATGATGGTGCGGATCACTATTGCATTATCAGAAAATCATCCCTATGCAGCAAGGCACTTGAGCACATGTTTCCTGTATCATGGCCTTAAATGAAGCTTCTCAGGGCAGGGGTAATGTCTTTTATGTGCTTGTAAGGTGCCATTTACTTGTCAACTGCATCTGTTCTGTTGGAGCTCAGCACCCCTTTAAATCAGACCATTACTTCTGTATGTGGCACCGCTGCTGGGCTACCATGTCCACTTCTAGTGTCCACACTTCAGGAAGAATGTTGATACATTGGAGAGGGTTCAGAGAACAGCCACAAGAATGATTAAAGGATTAGATAATATTCCTTCTAGTCATAGACTCAAAGAGCTCAGTCTTTTAACGCGTAACAAAAAGAAGATTAAGGGGTTACATGAGGAACAAATATTTGATAGTGGGCCCTTCAGTCTGGCAGAGAAAGGTCTAACACGATCCAATGGCTGGAAGTTGAAGTTAGATTGGAAATAAGTTATACATTTTTAATGGTGAGAGCAGTTAACCATTGGAACAATTTACCAGGGGTCATGGTGGATTCTCCATCACTGATCATTTTTAAATCAAGATTGGAAGTTTTTCTAAAAGATTGGCTCTAGGAATTATGTCGGGAAAGTTCTATGGCCCTGTGTTATACAGGAGGTCAATCGAGATGATCACAATGGTCCCTTTTGGCCTTTGAATACATGATCCTAAACATGGATTTAAGTTCCTAGTTTTAGGCATCCAAATCTGACCATCTTAACTGTAACCTCTTTGTAAAATGGAAATAGTGGTAATTGCCCCCACTTTGGGTTGTGCCTATGAAGCTCTGTTAAATAAGGATTCTGAAGTGCAGAGAACAGCTAGTGGAAGAGATGAGAATAAATCTCAGAAGCTCCTTATTTATTTCATCCTTAATTTTATAAAAATAATAAGAGATGCATATCTGAATATTCTAAGCATCTCATTTAAAAATACAGTAAATCACAGAAACCGCAACCCAGAATACATAATAATACTGAGCATCCAGCAGCACAGAAATAAACCAGATTCCCTACTTTAATTTTAAGCATCAACTCAGATGATAGTTGCTTCCTCAGCAGCCCTCCTAAGAAAATGTGCCTTGAAAGTGTGACTGAAGGTCAGCAGAGCTAAACTATTTCAAATCCAGATCCTTGTTCCTCTCAATTCTTACTCCAAGATTCAGGAGGTATTTTGGTGGGGGAAAGGACTACAGTTCTCTGATACATTTGAAAATAGGACCCAGCCAGTCTGGAGTAATCCAGCACAGGAGATGAATTGAGGGTGAGGCTAAATTAGCTATTCCGGCACTGCTGCTGGGCTGAGGTGGATGGGTGGTGGTGGATAGGGCAGCACATTGGGACTGAAAAGACCTGGGTTCTATTGCCTGCTAGGCCGAAACTTCCTGTGGGACCTACCACAAGTTGTTCAACTTACCCCCAGTTTTCCATCTGTTTAAGAAACGAGAGAGAGAGAGAGAAATATTATCTCATAAGGGTGTTGTGAAGATAAAATCCATTAATGACTGTGAGGGGATCAGTTACCACGGTGAAGAGGACTACATAAGTTTCTAAATAGAAAGAGGGAGGTGCTACAAAAATATAGGACAAAAGCCATTTAGGGGCGTGGAGTGTATGTGTAGCAACACATCGCAGTGAAAAGCAGGCTGCCTCCACACTGCAGTGTGTAGCTACACTTGTCGGTGAAAGGCTCTGGCATGGAGGCGAGAGACAGCAGGGTAAAGCTTCAGAAACTCCCTGCTGCTGGAGCCTTTCGCTGTGGCAGGGAAAGGCTCCAGCAGTGGGGACCTGGCAGAGCTTCTCCTGTTGGGGGGGAAAGGCTCCAAGAGCAGGGAGGGAACGGGACGCTACGCTGTTAAAAATAGCTGTGTGGACAGGGAGGCACAGCTTGGCCAAGTCAAGAGCTGTTCACAGCATATACTTGGATTCATACACACACACTTCAGGCACGTCTTTACTCACCTCACCAGCTATGCTGCTATTATACCTCTGCTAGGGGGGCTACGCAGGTACAATATGCTACATGCTGCTGGAAGTGGTGTGTAGTGTAGGTTAGCCTAAGGGTAGGGAGAGCAGAGTATGAGTCTAACTTAGGGTGTGTCTGCCCTGCAAGTGAATGTGTGATTGTAGCACAGGTAGGCTTTTCTAGCACAGGTAACAATAGGAGTGACAATGGAGATGGATGCGGAGGCTGGCAACCCAAAGACAAGCCCACTGGGGAGCCTGGGTACATACTTGGTTTGCTAGCCCATACTGAAGTCCATGGCACCCTGTTTTCACTGCTGTTGTTACCCATGCTAGCTAGATTAATGCTAGCATGGATATGTCTACCCATCACAATTGTCCTTTCACTGCCTGTGTAGACATACCCTAAATTAGATTCCAATGCTCTGCTCCCCCTATATACCTAGCTCTGCCAATGACATCAGTGGTAATCTTGTTCATGTAGGTATAGCAGACCATCAGGTGAGTGCCAGCCCATGAAATCAATTTTTTCTCTTGTTTTAAAACAGATTGATATGATACCTTCGGTCCAGGGGGATTGGCATGTACAAAGACATGGCTTTTAACTTCAGCTATATTATCCCTATGAGAGAGGCAGGAAAACAGGATACAAAAATCCCTCTGCCTAATGCTGAAATAGGCTGCAGCTATATACAGTAAACTATCTTTAGCCATGCTCTTAGCATGAACTGCTGTTGCCCCTTCTCCTTTGAAATGAACCCTCTTGTCAATGAAAGACATAAGAAAGCTTTAAACTCTAAATTCACCTTTAAATGATTAAAATTTCAAAGGGGAGCAGCAAATTGTAGAGTTATCTGCTGAAGCTTTCGGTGATTAGCAATGAAACGTGTTTGATCTTCACCAGACAGTAGCAGAACAGAAGTTTCAGAGCTTTCATTCCCCTCTGGTTCTCTTGGCAATTAGCAGCAGCAAAACCAGTAATTTCTGTTTGTTTTTACAATAATATCCTGTTTTTAATCTACAGGAAAAGGAGTATGAAAGTAGCAGCCTTGGCAGTGGTTTGGAGGACAGGGGTTTGGTTTGGTTTGTGAAGTCTACAAGTTCAGAAACAAAGGCTTGGAGGAATTTCTAAGTACAGTGCATGCCAAATGGAAAAGAAAATATCATGACAATGAAAGAGAGAAGATATTTATTCCTCCGGCTAATAAATTCTTCTTCCAGGGGCTTTATTCTTCTTTAGTGATTTATTCAGGGGAGGTTACTTCTGAGCCTCCTTAAGTGAACACCTGTTAAGTGTTTAAGGGGCAGGGAGAGGCAACCATAGATCAGACATCAAGAATAGAATAGTAAAAATGGTTCCACATGATTCAATACCGTATAAATGAACAGCTAATGAATCAATAGAATACATACAGCCAAGCTTATACATTAATATTAAAGAGATATATATTTGGGCAGTTTCTATTCAAGGGTCATATTACATATGAAGAAGTGGCTAGATTATATTTTTCTCCATGAAAGGTAATATTTATTCAGCTAGTTAATCCCTTATTGTATCTCTATTTCAAAAGCTGGAAAGGAAGTGTGTCACTACCAGGAAAGGACATTTTAAAAACCAAATCTATCAGTGCAATATTTCAAAGAGCCATCAGCTAGAATAAATATTGACGCTATAAGTAAAGAATATGCAACTCAAAATAGAGACAAGTTAGAATCTAACAGATCTGCGCTGACCTCAGTAGACTTGGAAAGGAGCCATATCACTAATGGCTAAAGATATTTAGACTTTCTGATTAATTACTCTCATTTTTCCCTAACCTTTGCTCTCTTCTTAGGCTCCTTTCCCAGTTATGGAAAGCAGAACATTTGTCTAGGAAGAGTAAGAACTAGTAACAAGTGATACTCAGAATGGTAATGCTTGACACTCACTTTCAGAACATTATGGTCTGCAGGCTGTGGGTGAAGGTCCTGTGTCCTGTTGCACGGAGGTCTCACCTTCCTGCATCCCAACAGAATGATATGGCAGAATCTCTGTAAGGGGGACTTCAGAGGTTTTTTTTCTCCATGAGCCACTCCCCATGGGTTTTACTATGGGAGTAGGTGATCCAGGGCCAGTTATTCAGACTGAGTTTTCATTTTCTTAATTTAAGCGTATTAGTCCTAATTTTGTCCCTTTGTACCACAAGGAATAATCCCTCTCAGTCCTTGGTGTCTACATGCTTCTGATATTTTTTATATGATCTTTATTTCCCTCCATAGTCACTGATATAGCCAGGCTAGATTGGCCAAATTGTCAGGAACAAGTCAGTGGTTGGAGTTAATGGAGCCACAGTGATTTTCATCAACTAAACATATGGTCCTACATATTGAGGCCCAAATTTTCTAAAGTGCCCTCTAATTTTGGGGGGCCTGACCTGGAACATTCCTAAAACTAAGGCACCCAAAATCAAATATTTTGGCATCCAAAATATTGTCTTTAGTTCTTGTAGTCTTCCTTCCAATCAGTGCCTTCACCCCTTTAATTATTATCCTGGATTATTTCAGTAAGGAGTCAGGAGTTCCTGATAGACAGTCTGATGCAAAATATAGTTGGCCAAGTTCTGTGGTCCTTAGCTTGGTTTATTTTTTACTCAATTCTTGTTCGGGCAACTGCCATTGAAGTTAAAAGAGTTGAGTCTCCTCTCACACCAATATGACACCGGTGTTAATTTGACTGACTTCAGTGGAGTTACTCCTCATTTACATTAGCGTATGCAACAGAAGGATCAGGTGAATTTGCCTTAAAAACCATTGTGCAAGGAATTTAGGATTTGGCTTGTTGTTAATAACAACAGGAGGTCAGAATTTGCCTGAAGGCTTAGAAGTATTTACACTGATTTTAATTCACTACAATATTAGCAATTTGGGGGGCTAATCCAAATCCCATTGAAGTTAAAGGGAGTCTTTCCATTGACTTCAGTGGACTTCAGATCAAGCACTCAGTTGTAAAGCCATGGAATTATATATGCCTTTTTTGCTATTTCCTTAGTAACATGCAACCAATTTGCTCCTTTTTTGCTATTTCCTTAGTAAAATGCAACTAATTTCATGTTAAAAGGTTGAAAACATTGTGCCAGAATTTGCACTCTGTTAATAACAGTGTCATCAGGGTTTCCGATCAATGTCTATTGGCTGCAGTGCTCAGAATTCATCAATGTCCCTCTTAAGCAGAGAGGTTATTTTAGTTGTGGTGCTGATTTAAGTAGAGAAGGGAGGGAAAAGAGATTCAAATCTCTTTCATATATTTTGCTACAAAGCAAAAATGCATATTGGGATTTGCTGGGTATTTTAGTAGCTGCTTCAAGCTCAGTTTTGTTTTCCCACTTGTTTGAGTTTGATGGGAACATGGGACTGCCTTCTTTAAAACCAATACTGCTAGCTCCAATGGACCCTTAACAGGGAAGTATTATTCGAATGAGTTCTTTATCAAAGAGGATTTTAGTGATTAATGTAATTGGGTAAAATATTTTGAAGTGCCTACGTGATTTTTAGAGCTTCTTCAACAAAAGAGACTTGGACACTTAGGAGTCTAAGGCCTTGTCTACATACAAAAGTTGTTCCGCTTTAAATTATACCAGTTTAGTAGTGGTGACTCAATTACAACGGTATAAAGGGGCTTATACTGGTTTAGCTTCAGGAAGGGGAATAAGGTATACTGTGTCCATGCTAGGAGTTGTACTGCTATAATATATCAGTAAACTATTGCACCCCGAATTGACATCGTTATATCAGTACAAAAACTGTATAAACTAGTCCTAAATCTCAACTAAAGTCAATGTGACTTAGGCACCAAAGGGCCTGAGTCCCTTTTGAAAATGGGACTTAGGCCAGATTTTGAAAGCTATTTTGGCACCTAACGGTGCAGATAAGTGCCTAGCTGGATTTCCACTTAACTTCCAATATGGAGTTTGATACAGTCACATCACACTCTATCACCTCAATGAAAGCCCCATTTTCTTTTAAAAAGGACATTGATCATGATTTTTTTGTGCTCTGTGTCTCACTTCTGAGCAGCCACCAGGGTATCAGATAGAGTGGAGGTGGAAAATACTCAGTGGGAAATAATGGTGGAATTCAGACAAAGATACCTTGTATTGTGTTTATGAATGGCGGCTTCTTATCTTTCCCACACTGCCTCCTTGAAACAAACAAGGAGGTAAATAACTGCGTTGAAATAACTGTCACCCCACCAATAACTCATTTATTCTCATTCCCCCCTTTCTTCCTCAGAGCCCGTTGTGAAAAAGGAGGAGATAACCAAGGTCAATCAGGTCAATACACATAAGGGATGGGACACACGAGAATGCAACTTACCAGCCTTTGCATGATGAGGAATGACAGTTTCCCCAACGTACAGAGTGATATGAAAAGGAGACTGAGCTGCTGAAGGTGCGGAAGCGGGAAGAGAGAGGCAGAGCAGGAGGTAAAGAAGGCTAACTGTGCCCATCTGTTTATTGAGCCTGCATAGAGATAAATAGACCAGCACTGCCAATACAGATGGAGAGTCAAAAGAAAACAAAACAATGGGAGACTTACCACCAGGAGCACCAGTGCGTCAATGGATGTGGACACCTTCTGGATCCAGAGACAGTGCAGGCAGCAGAGAGGGAAAGCAATGCATCCATCCTATGCCACTGTGCTAAGTTGCTTTGTGAAGGTATACTCCTGGACTGTGGTCCTGGGTGGTTCCACTGGCAGAACTGAACCAATCACTGGAAGAAACCACTTGCATGAGAAGAAGATACTGGTAGCAGGTTAAGTTCTGGCCCTGGCATTCATTGTCCTCAAGAATTTCACTCTTCCCTGTCACTGCCCATCAGTGACCAGCTGATTCCGTAACATCCAAATCCAGCCAGAAATATGGCTTGTAGAACATAGATTTCCCTTAACTCCTCTGGGGTGCACTCCATGTTAATGTCAATGCAGACAATGGGAGCAGTGATGCTATGGGATATTGACAACAATCTCCTTGAATAGCTTTCAGGTCCCACATTGCTTTGAAACTTTCCCCACAACCCTCTGCTCTGGGGAGATATGCTGGAACTGTGGGAGTCCCACAGTGCACTAGTACAGCAGTAGTTGAAGGCAGTGTTTGTGTGTGGATGTGATGCAGCATGCTGCAAAACACAGGTAGGCCTAGTCCAAACGCTGGTCCCGGTTCACCGCCCAAACAATTAGTGCTAAAGAGTTTTCTCTGGGGCAGAAGGACAGCAATAATTTCAATGGGACCTGTGGGTGCTAAGCACCCCAAAGAACAGGTGACTTATTTAGGTGCTTAAATATAGACAGGTGCCTAACATTAAGCTCTTTCATTCAAAACTTTGGGGTAATGTATTTATGGTGAGAATTAAGTCTACATGGACAAGAAAGAGACCCCATGACTATTATAGAATCACAGAATATCAGGGTTGGAAGGGACCTCAGGAGGCCATCTAGTCCAATCCCCTGCTCAAAGCAGGACCAATACCCAATTAAATCATCCCAGCCAGGGCTTTGTCAAGCCTGACCTTAAAAACTTCTAAGGAAGGAGATTCCACCACCTCCCTAGGTAACGCATTCCAGTGTTTCACCACCCTCCTACTGAAAATGTTTTTCCTAATATCCAACCTAAACCTCCCCCACTGCAACTTGAGACCATTACTCCTTGTCCTGTCATCTTCTATCACTGAGAATAGTCTAGAACCATCCTCTTTGGAACCACCTCTCAGGTAGTTGAAAGCAGCTATCAAATCCCCCCTCATTCTTCTCTTCTGCAGATTAAACAATCCCAGTTCCCTCAGCATCTCCTCATAAGTCATGTGTTCCAGACCTCTAATCATTTTTATTGCCCTTCGCTGGACTCTCTCCAATTTATCCACATCCTTCTTGTAGTGTGGGGCCCCAAACTGGACACAGTACTCCAGATGAGGCCTCACCAATGTCGAATAGAGGGGAACGATCACGTCCCTCGATCTGCTGGCTAGGCCCCTACTTATACATCCCAAAATGCCATTGGCCTTCTTGGCAACAAGGGCACACTGTTGACTCATATCCAGCTTCTCGTCCACTGTCACCCCTAGGTCCTTTTCCGCAGAACTGCTGCCTAGCCATTCGGTCCCTAGTCTGTAGCGGTGCATTGGATTCTTCCGCCCTAAGTGCAGGACCCTGCACTTATCCTTGTTGAACCTCATCAGATTTCTTTTGGCCCAATCCTCCAATTTGTCTAGGTCCCTCTGTAGCCTATCCCTACCTGCCACCGTATCTACCACTCCTCCTAGTTTAGTATCATCCGCAAATTTTCTCAGAATGCAATCCACACCGTCCTCCAGATCATTTATGAAGATATTGAACAAAACCGGCCCCAGGACCGACCCTTGGGGCACTCCACTTGATACCGGCTGCCATCTAGACATGGAGCCATTGATCACTACCCGTTGAGCCCAACAATCTAGCCAACTTTCTACCCACCTTATAGTGCATTCATCCAGCCCATACTTCTTTAACTTGCTGACAAGAATACTGTGGGAGACCATGTCAAAAGCTTTGCTAAAGTCAAGAAACAATACATCCACTGCTTTCCCTTCATCCACAGAACCAGTAATCTCATCATAGAAGGTGATTAGATTAGTCAGGCATGACCTTCCCTTGGTGAATCCATGCTGACTGTTCCTGATCACTTTCCTCTCGTGTAAGTGCTTCAGGATTGATTCCTTGAGGACCTGCTCCATAATTTTTCCGGGGACTGAGATGAGGCTGACTGGCCTGTAGTTCCCAGGATCCTCCTTCTTCCCTTTTTTAAACTACATGTTTCTGAGACGGGATACAATATATATATATATATATATATATATATATATATATATATATATATATATATATATTAGTGTTTTCCTTAAGTAACTTGGAGGGATTTTGATCTAAAGCTTGGATCTCTGCCAAATAACAAACTCAGCCCCCCACAGCCATGAGAACATTGTGAAGTCCTGTTGAGTGGGTTAGCAAAATAATCAGATAGCAATGGATTAACTCTCACTTTTTTAATGAACTGCTGTTGTTTAAATCTTCTCCTGCTTCACTCATTGTAGCTAGACCTCCCCAGATTAGTGTGCTGTGGTGAGCCATACAGATCTTTTGTTGACCCCCTGCAGCCTCACTGAACCTTGCCCTGGAGGGGTCATTAAGAGGATGCCTTGCCAGGTAGGTCACTGGATTTCAGGGGTTAATCCTCAACTAGGATTCATAGGTCAGGAAAGTATGTCCAGCTCAGAGCTAGTTAGGGCACCTTAAAGAGGGGGCTGGTTACTTCCAGAGAAGAGGCAGGCAGGGGATTGTGCTGCCCTGAAACTAATGCAGCTTTGAGAAAACCTAAGAGCTACCCTGTTTAGTTTGTGTATTTTTTGGTTATGGAGTCTGGTGTAGGGCAGGAATGCAGCCAGAGACACTTGCCGAAGTTGTATCCTTCTGATTAAATCAAAGAGCTCCTAAAATGAACCAGAAAGCTCGTGGTGATCGGGGGAGGTCCCAGACGATTGGAAAAAGGTAAATATAATGCCCACCTTTAAAAAAGGGAAGAAGGAGAACCCAGGGATCTATAGATTGGTCAGCCTCACCTCAGTCCCTGGAAAAATCATGAAGCAGATCCTCAAGGAAACCATTTTGAACCACTTGCAGGAGAGGAAGGTGATCAGGAACAGTCAACATGGATTCACCAAGGGCAAGTTATGCCTGACCAACCTGATTGCCTTCTATGATGAGATAACTGGCTCTGTGGGTATGGGGAAAGTGGTGGACGTCATATATCTTGACTTTACCAAAGCTTTTGATATGGTCTCCCACAGTATTCTTGACAGCAAGTTAAAAAAGTATGGATTGGATGAATGGACTATAAGGTGGATAGAAAGATAGATTGTGGGCTCAACAGGTAGTGATCAACGGCTCGATGTCTAGTTGGCCGCCGGTATCAAGTGGAATTCCCCAGGGGTTGTTCCTGGGGCCGGTTTTGTTCAATATCTTTATTAATGATCTGGATGATGGGATGGATTGCACCCTCAGCAAGTTCGCAGATGACACTAAGCTGTGGGGAGAGGTAGATATGCTGGAGGGTAGGGATAGGGTCCAGCATGACCTAGACAAATTGGAGGATTAGGCCAAAAGAAATCTGTGAGCAGGGGGTTGGACTAGACGACTTCCTGAGGTCTCTTTCAACCTTAGTCTTCTATGATTCTATGAACCCCTCAGAGAGGATTTGTGTTTGTGTTTTTAACTGCAACCTTTGGTGACCTCTCACTACTCTGACCTTGGACAGTTCCCTTGCAACTCTCAGTCATACACTACAAGTGCCCCAATAACTTGTTTGTTAAGAACACCAAGGTCTGTAGCTGAGCTAGAGTCAGCTGTTCAATACTCTTCCTGAGGTTCTCATGTACTGCGTCAGCCACATCCTTGAGATTGCTGGTCTGGAACTCAAAGATTATTCCTGTCTAAACGGTTTGAATGTAGTCCAAGAGAGATTTTCAAATTTTATAATGCAATTTCAGAGAGACAGCAGTAACATCAAGATTTTGCTGTTGCATTTGCTGCAACTGTGAGCTGTTTCTCAGGCGAATACCATGGGTAGCAAGTTGCTAGGCAGGCCAAAGCACTGAAGACAATGATCAAAAATTATCTGTTTATCACTCATTTGGAACATACTGCAGAAACTGAGCCGGAGCTAAGATAGCCCAAGTTAGGTTCATGCTTCAGGAGATCAAATCAGGCAGAGGAGGCTGAATTTCAGTTTTTCAATTATTTGTTTTTGCTGAAATGAGAAATTTTTATGAAAAAACAAAAGAATTTTTCACAAACATTTTCACAAAAACTTCTTCCCTCTTTTTTTTTTTAATTTCAAACAGTTGTTTGAAACTGTTTGGAATTTCAGTTTAATAAAAGGGTGAGGGAGTTGCCAAATTTTTCACAAAAAATATTTCACCAGCTATCCAGGCAGGTTTGTGGGCAGCTTGTATTTCACACTGGACATCACCAGCATGGTGACTGGAGTCTCTTTTCAAAGGGCAGAACATTTATCCATAGTAGGATTTAGATAAGACCATTTCAACTCTCCTCTGGGTAAAGCACTGGCAGCATGTTGTCTCCAGTCGGGTGACAATCATTGCCCAGCTGAGAGCCTGATCCTAAGAGATGGTTAGCATTTGCAACTCCCATTTGGCTTCAGTGGAAGTTGCACATACTCCTTACCATTCAGGATCAGGCCCTGCCTAACTAAAGCAAATGGAGACGTGATTCCTCTTTGGTTAGAGACCAAATCTTGAAGCTCTGACTCCATCCATTGTCAGATAAAACTCTTTTAATGAAACCCATGGAAATGTTACCCGTATAGGGAATGTGAGGTGAAGCTCTGTGTTTGCCAGTGATTTGTGAAACTGCATCTGCATTATTTTGCTAATGAATCATTCTAGCTATTGGGGTGGGGAGAAGGGGAAATCCCTTGGCTTCTCTATTGACCTATCTTCTTTTTAAGAGAGACATATTTGTCAATAAAATGTACTGTGAAGATCTGGCTCATGGCCTCTTGCTACTGCCAGCTGTCACTCTGATAATGTGTGATCAATGAGAGCACATCAACGAGACAAGTCTGGAAGGGAATGTTGTGTCATTGTATTGTGTTCTCAAAATGACAACCAGAAGGAACAGGAGGCCTGCCTGTGGATTTGATTCATAAGTGTTATTTTAAAATATTTGTGTATAAATAGGGGCTTTAAAAAAATCCCAGACGAGCGAGGGAATTTTAGAGGGAGTGATGGGAGAAAAGGGACACTGTTATTCCTCCATTAGGATGATGAATCAGTAAAAGCAAACAAAATAATTAACCTTAATGGGCCAGATCCTGGGTAAGCACCTGCAATTCCCCATAGGCCAGATCCTGAGGGGCCAGATTCTCAGTGGATGTAAATTGGCATAGCTCCACTGATGTTGATTTGATGAATTTGGGTCTACAGCACCATGGATGCAGGGGGAACGTACAAGGATGAACACCCTAAGGCTTTCTGCGTAACTTAACTGTAATGAAGCGGTCTTTGGCAGGACACTACTGAGAGTATCAATTCAGGGCAAATTGCTAAGAACAGGGCAGTCACAGCCCAAGGCTGGGGTTCCTTTACTACTAAGGTCCACCAAACCAGCCAAACAGAGAGGACTTTGGTTTTACCCCACTGGCTAACCAGAAGTCATATAAGCTATTCCCTCAGACACTCCAGTTTCCTAGTATCACCACGAGCACCACTCCTTATGGGGATGAATGGTAATGAAAACCAATACCCCAGGAAAAGAAAAAAGGTTCTCCCGATCCCAAAGGACTAAGCCCCAGACCCAGGTCAATATACAAGTCAGATCTTATCCACAAATTACGCTGTTGCCAATTCTTTAGAATCTAAAATCTAAAGGTTTATTCATAAGAAGAAAGAAACATAGATGAGAGCTAAAATTGGTCAAAGTAATCAATTACATACAGCAATGGCAAAATGTAAGTTAATTATGTGGGTTACTCTATTTAAGGTGGCAAGTTGTTGTGGAAAACATAGTCCCAATTATACATACAAAATGATTGGATCTAAACTAGCTTTCCCACTCAAGAACGAGATCTTGGAGTCACTGTGGATAGTTCCCGGAAAACATCTGCTTAATGTGCAGTGGCAGTCAAAAAATCTAACAATGTTTGGAACCATTAGGAAAGGGATAGATAATAAAACAGTAAAGATCATAATGCCACTATATAAATCCATGGTATCCCATTCCTGGAATGCTGTGTGCAGTTCTGATCATCCCAGCTCAAAAAAGATCATTAGAATCAGAAAAGGCACAGAGAAGAGCAACAAAAATGATTAAGGGTATGGAACAGTTTCCATATGAGGAGAGATTCAAAGGGCCGGGACTCTTAAGCTTGGAAAACAGATGACTAAGGGTGATGTGAGAAAGGTCTATAAAATCATGAATGGTGTTGAGAAAGTGAATAAGGAAGTGTTGTTTACCCCTTCACATAACATGAGAACCAGGGGTCACGCAATGAAATTAATAGGCAGCAGGTTTAAAACAAACAAAAGGAAGTACTACTTCACACAACAGACAGTTAACCTGTGGAACTCATTGCCAAGGGATGCTGTGAGGGGCAAAACTATAACTGGGTTTAAAAAGAGTTAGATAAATTCATGAATAGGTCCCTCAATGGCTATTAGTCTAAATGGTCAGGGTTGCAACCCCATGCTGTGGCTATCCCTAGCCTCTGACTGCTAGAAGCTGGGAGTAGATGACAAGGGGTGGATCATTTGAAATTGCCCTGTTCTGTTCATTCCCTCTGAAGTGCTTCGCTGTCAGAAGACAGGATACTAGGCTAGACTGACCAAAGGTCTGACCCATTATGGCCATTCTTATGTGTATTATTCCCTTGAAGGAACAATGGACCAAATAGCTCTGGGCTTTCCAGAAGATGGCTGGACAGTACAGAACATACATTTGGAGGGGGGAGAAATCCAGGAGTGGGAGTATGTTGGGGTCACTCTGCAGAAGTAATCAAAACTGGTAAAAGCCAGAGTGTGGCTGGCATGCTGCAGTTGCACAGACACTCAAGGTGTGATTTGCATGCTGGAAGGCAGTTTGTGGGCTGCCCATCTGGGAGCTACTGAAGCAAGGCATCGTAAAGCACCCAAGGTTGCAGGGCAGGGCTAAGAGAGCCCCTCATTGGTCTGCACTGCACCCTGGACTGCCAGAGGGGGGCCTGCAGTCCCTTCTTCTCCCATGTCCAGTCCAATGTAATGGGGCCTCCCACTGGACATATATAGCCAGAATAGGAGGGCCTGGAGGCTGATGTATCCGGCAGACAGCCCAGCCTTCATGTGCATGTGTCAGTCACCGTGGACATGGAGAGGATGCTTCCTGTAGCTGCTGCTTCCTGCACTCGGCAACCAGAGGGAATCTCAGCTGCTTCTATGACCGTACAGTCATACATCCTAATGGAGGAGTGGAGGAAGGAAGGACCTATGGGTTTGGAGTTGGGGCAGAGGAAGAACCCTCAGGGCTTGGGCAAGAGGCGGAGAAGAAGAGGAAATGCTCTCGTGGGGAAATAAGCTGTGTTAAAAAAATAGAAACTAGGCTGAGGTAACACTTAAAATTAAAAACTAACCAATTAACTTTAGCTTGGCATTATCAGCAATTTCACTTCTGATCATTTTTAGCAGAAACAGCCAACGAATGTGCTTAGCCAAATTGCCTCCCACCCCTCTTCAGAGGCCAGATGCCCCAACAGCTCCCTATTCAGCTGCTAAAACCACCATCTTCCCTTCACCAACAATAACTTCTGCAATGTAGTTTTGCCTTATCAGTAAGGCTACTGTTTTGTCATGGAGGTTGCGGAAGTCATGGAATCCATGACTTCCAAAGACCTCCGTGATTCCAGCCTGTGGCTTCTGGGAGCTGCAGGGTCCCCGCACCGTGGGCAGTGGCTGGGAGCTGCAGGGTACCCCTGGTGCCCAAGGCAGCGGGGAACCCCACAGGAGCTCCAAGCTGCTGCGGGCAGTGGGGGCCCCATGGGCAGCGGGGGGACTCTGGAGCTCCAAGCTCCCATGGGCGGTGGGGAACCCTGCAGCTCCAAGCCTCCACTGGCAGAGGCTTATAAACTGGAGAAGATTCCGAGATGAGCCATGAGAATGATTAAAGGCTTAGAAAATATGCCTTTGAGTCTATCTCTATAAGAGCTCAATCTATTTAGCTCAACGGGTCTCAAACTTCATTGCTTCATGACCCCCCCCCCTTCTGAAAATAAAATTTACTACATGACCACAGGAGCGGGGACCAAAGCCGCACCACTGCACACGGGGTAGCGAAAGCCCAAGCCCAAGCCCCACTACCCTGGAAGTGTGGGGTGGGGCAAAGCCAAAGCCCTAGGGCTTCAGCCCCAGGTTGGGGTGGGGCGGGTACTGTAACCAGAGCCCTGCAGCCCAGGGCTGAAGCTCTTGTGTATCGGCTTCAGCCCCAGGCCCCAAGAAGTCTAACGCCAGCCCTGGTGACCCCCATTAAAATGGGGTCCTGACCCACAGTTTGAGAACCACTGAAAGAAGGTTAAGGGGTGACTTGATTACAGTCTGCAAGTACCTACATGGGGAACATATATGTAATAATGGGCACCTGAATCTAGCAGAGAAAGGTATAACATGCACCAAGGGCTGGAAGTTGAAGGTAGTCAAATTCAGACTGAAAATAAGGTGTACATTTTTAACAATGAAGGCAATTAACCACTGGCACAATTTAATAAGGGTCGTGGTGGATTCTCCATTACTGACCATTTTTAAATAAAGATGGGCTGTTTTTTCTAAAACATAGACTCTAAGCATTGTTTAGAGGAAGGTCTGTGGCCTGGGTTATGCAGAAGATCAGACTAGAATGATTATAATGGGCCCTTCTGGGCTTGGAATCTATGCATGCCATTGATCAACACGCACCTTGCACTTAGACGCCCGGATGCTGCATCCTCAATAGACACTATTGAATGAATGCTAATTACAGAATCGTAGGTCTGGAAGGGACCTCGAGAGGTTTTTTTCCATAGTCGACTCCCCTGCACTCAAAGCAGGACTAAGTATTATCTAGACCATCCATGACAGGTGTTTACAAAGGCAGATATAGATTTATTGGGGCCCTGAGCACAAAGAACATTTGGGCCCCCCAACAGCCCTCCCACCATCGAGCCCCATCCCCTGCTTCTCCTGTTCCCCCAAGGCTCTGCCCACTGGCCTGATTGGAGCCAAGCCATGGTAAGAACTGCCCACGTAGCCTGGGCTGCTGGGGGGAGTCCTGGACCCTCCACCTGCCCTGGGTGGCATGCTGTGTGGGGGCAGGGACATGGGCTTCTCTCAGGCCCCCCAAGCCCACCGCTCAGGGCAGGTGGAGGGTCCGGGGCTCCCCACAGCTGCCCAGGCTCCCTGGGCGGCTCTTACCACAGTTAGGGTGACCATATGTCCTGTTTTAGTACCAGACATCCTGATTTTTTTTTTTTTTTTGCAAAACTTGGCATTTGTCCCGTTTGCTCTTGCCAACTGATGATCAGGTGGGACAAATGCCCTGTTTTGCTGAAAAAGTGGATTGGAGGCAAGAGGGGGTGAGCGACAGGGTTTGGGCCAGCCACACAAGGGATGCGGGGGCGGGGCTTGGGCCAGCTCCATATGGGAGAGCAAGGGAATATGCTCCCCCTACCACAGCCAGGCTCCAACTTCCAGGCCTGGCAGGGTGGCGGAGCCTCAGGGGAAGAGGAGGAGCAGGGGGCAGGGCCAGAGTTCTGATGTTCCTGCGGTGGGCCCCCAAATTGGCCGGGGCCCCCGGGCATGGGCCCCAGCTTCAAACTTGCACTCTAACACAAATCCTTAACAGGTTTCAGCTCATATGCTTTTATAGCAATAGATCAGTGCCAGTGACTGTCACCCAGTCCATGGATTTGGGAAGTTAGTCTCCCTTAACACTACCGAGGGCACTATTAAGGTTTTGCTTTGGAGTACAAGTCTGACATTAGGGAATGCACCAAAGCGACTTGGCCAAAGGTTACATAGTGTGCTAGTAGAAAAACTGGGAATAGGACTCAGAGTTCTGACACCCTGTTCCATCATTAGGGCCCTACCAAATTCACGACCATGGAAAAACGCGTCCCGGACCGTGCAATCTGGTCTCCACAGAGAAATCTGGCCTTTTAGGTACTTTTACCCCGTACTACACAGATTTCACAGGGGAGACCAGCGGTTTTCGAACTGAGGGTCCCGACCCAGAAGGGGGTTGCCGAGGGGGTTGCAAGGTTGTTGTAGGCGGGTTGTCGTATTGCCAGCCTTACTTCAGCACTGCCTTCAGAGCTGGGTGGCCAGAGCGTGGCGGTTACTGGACAAGGGCCCGGGTCTGAAGGCCGCAGCGCAGAAGGAAGGGTGGCGATACCGCACCAGGTCAGCCTTATTTCTGCGCTGCTGCTGGCGGCGGCGCTGCCTTCTGAGCTGCGCTCCCGGCCAGCAGCCAAAGTGACCATTTGGGCAGCTATGGCCTCATTCTAGGCCGGGGGGGTGTGCCTATGCAAATGAGATCGCCCCTGAAGTTCTTTTCCACAACTTGCCACACCTCATCACCAGATGTCAGGGTGGAGCTCAGCCTGACACTGCTTACATCTTATTCTTAAAATCCTATGGCCGTGAAATTGAGCGAAACGCACCGTGAATTTGGTAGGTCCCTACTCATTATTTAGTTGCCAGGCTCCAGTGGCCACATACCATATCCACATGCACAAACAGGAGGGACACTCCCGTGGCAGGAAATAACATGAAAGACGACTGCTACCTGCCTCGCTAACTGTCTCCCTCCTTCATTGCAATCCCAGGTTTGTGCAAAGGATGTCAGCTTCCCACTTACGTTCGTTCGGTAAGATCCGTTATGAAATTATTTTTACACTGGGGCTACTCTTAGCTGACGTCAACGACACAGAGCACGGGCCAAATAACATTAAAATCCTGGGTTTCACCCAAGTCATCACTAAGCAGATTTTATCTGTATCAGGAAAGGCGCCCCTCCCAATGGTGGTATGGAGTTAAAAGCACTGATGATTAAGGCAGAGGACATTTCTTAGGGATTAATAAGTGGGTAGAAGGAATGTATGTGGCCAGAGGCAAAGTCAAAGCCATTAGCCCCAGCAGGGCACTAAGCAAACATCCTGTGCTGAACTGGTTATCGCTATATTATAATCTGACAAAAGGAAATAAATCTATAGGTGTATGGTAGTCGCTCTTTTTTTTTAAAATGAGCCATGCCGACTCAATTAGTATGTACAGGCTAGTTCAAGAGGATTAATGCCCTGTACATTAGCCAACCAGACTGCTTGAATTATCTCTCGAAATTCAATTTGTTTCATAATAATTTATCAATAATGAGGCACTATAATGCCGTAGCCAGACAACATCATAAATACCAAGAAGCACAGCTCAGAAACGCAAATGAATTTTAGGTCTGCTTTAGAAGTGTGCTCAACACGCCTAGGGAGGCCCTTAAACTTCAATAAACCCTGGCAATCTCCTCTGCTCAGGCACCTCTCGTGGCCTAATATTTTCTTTCTTGGCTTTATATGTCAACCACATTAATCCTACACCAAAATGGGCAACCCTACAGTTAGGCAGCCAAATAGAAGCGGGACAATTTTCAACGTGGCTGAGCATGTGCAGCTCCAGCTGACTTGAGTGTGTGCTGGGGTTTGCTCAGCACTTTGGAAGAAGTTGCTGCCTTTATTTAGGTGCCTAAATAAGTAGAGCTTTCTGATAAAGCCCTAGGCTGCTAACTGGCTTGGGGGGCTTTTCCAAAATGTAGCCGAGGCCAAGGCCTGGCTTCCCAAAGGTATTTAGGTATTGTGATGTCAATGGGGGTTAGGTGCCTATGTACCGTTGAGGCTCTGGACCAAGGTTGCCTCAGTTTACTCACCTGGTTTGAAAATCTTGGCCTTAGAGCCCATCTAGACTTACCAATTAGCTGCTTGTTTGACAAAAAGTCAACATTTTCCATGGAAAGCAGAGAGTTTTTGTGAAAAATTTCATTTTCTTCAAAACCCAATGTTCCATCAAAAAAACAATTTCAGTGGCACGTTCACAAGCCCTACTCTTTAGTAAAAGGTAATAGACACTGAGAAACATGCACCCATATGCTCTACTCGTGGCTAGGTGCCCAAATTCACCTGCCTGGCTTCAGTTCCTCTTCTAGCTTAGCCTTTCATCGTTCATTTTCTTTGCTGCAGATTAACATCTCAGAATTGTTGGACAAATAAATAAAGGGTGCTTGCTTTTCTGTGGAGTACTTTGATTTTGTGCCATAACCTCTTGATGGTCAGATGCAAACATCACAATTTTTCCTTTCTATTGTTTCATGAAGGTTAGGCGCTTTTCCTCATTCTTTGGTAGAGGTGATGAATCATGAATAGTGGATAAGGTGAGAAGTGTTGAGGGTTGTTAGGCTTGGCTAAATTCCAAGGGCCAAGCTCAGCCCTCAGATACACAGTAACAGCTGTGAATGGGAGTGTACGTGGCGCTCATTCTAAAAACAACACAGAAGTGAAGGGCTTGAAGCAGAAATTACTGGGTGCGGCTCTATGGCCTTTGTAATGCGGGAAGTCAGACTAGATGATCATTATGGCGGCCTTCTCGCTTTAAAATCTATTCATCTGAAGGCACAAGCAGGCCTCAGGTTAGATAAGTATAGTCTTCGTGTGCACTTGGCACAGCTCAGGAAGGGGCTGGAGGGACAGAGGACTTTATACCACCTTTGCGCTCCCTCAGCCCTGGGGGCCACCGGTCCCAAGGCTGCTATAAACTACTAGCTGGTTCTGGCAACCAAAGATTACCACGGTACATGAACGAGGCCAGCCATACCGCGTTTCCACAGCAACATCCTCTGCAATGGTGACGTAGGAGCCACTATTGCACCTCAGCTCCACCCGGGGAGCTCCCGACACCTGGAGAATCGTCAAATGGCTGAAGTGCCTGCTTTGGGGCAGTTTTGTGCTCTCAGATGCGGGGCCGCAGGGTGGGGACATTGCAAAGCTGCCCTAGTGCAGTGCCAGATGTGGCCCATTGTCTGTGAAGAGCCAGTAGTATGCTCAGCCTTGACCAAACACTAACCTTGGAGAGTCCCCGCCCACAAGGAGTTTACAGGAACGCTAGCCGTTCGCTGCGGCTTGTGGTGACTAAGGCATTCTCCTCACCCTTTGTGTCTTGTTATGCAGTGGTGCAGTGCACTGTTTAAACATTAGTTATGGCCTGGAACCCACCTGCCTAAGTGACTGCCTCGCTCCTTGTGAGCCACTGCCATTACTGGGGTCAGCAGCACCACCTGGACAGGCGCTCCATCAGGAAAAAAGAGAGGGCTGCCTGCAGGGTGTTTTCCATTAGGGCCTCGTGCTTTTTGAATGTCCTTCCCCTGTGAGTCCATAACCGCCTGTGTCTGCTAACCTGCAGGTCGCACTTCAAGCCCCGGTTTTCTCCCTGGCTCTTAGGGAGTTGGGGAATGGACAAGACTGGGGTGCGTGGTGGTTGGGGCTGATAAAACTTTTGTTATATTTAGCTAGCCACTGGAGCCTGTTTATTTCCAGAGAAGTAATTGTGAGGAGTTTGTCGAGGGTGCCCAGCAGCAGGCCACGAAACATTCTTTCACTGAGCACGGTAAAAGTTTGAATAAATAACAATAAATAAAGGCTGTTAGCTTATACCCCAGGGTGGGCTGCCCTGCGCTAAGAGGTGGGGACCCCTAACTGCGCAATTGCTGATAATTTTGTAAAGTCTGTCAGGCGCTTTGGGACCTTTGAGTGAAAGTTGCTGTTTAAAGTGTCCCTTTTTATTATTCTTTTTCAGGGTAATTGGAACTAGCACCAAGACCACATTTCCCTCTGTCACTAGAGGCCGCACTTCCAGTCCCTGGGATGCTCTTGCTTTTCGCTGGAATGCAGCAGCTGTGTATTTTCAGTGACGACCCCGTGCCTCTGGGAGCCAGTTCCACCAGCATTCCCTGCACTGCCCGAGCTGGGTGCACTGCAGGGCCCAGCGTACAATTTACTGTCTCTGGTCTTTTACTGGGTCTTTGCTCACTGGGGAATTTCAGCAGCAGAGCAAAGGTGACTTTACAGACTCATTTAGAGAGTCATTTAGTAAATATTTAGATCGAGGTGGCCAACCTGTGGCTCCGGAGCCACATGCGGCTCTTCAGAAGTTAAGATGGGGCTCCTTGTCTAGGCACCGACTCTGGGGCTGCAGCTACAGACGCCAACTTTCCAATGTGCCGGGGGGTGCTCACTGCTTAACCCCTGGCTCTGCCACAGGCCCTGCCCCCGCTCCCCTCTCTCCCTGAGCCTGCCATGCCCTTGCTCCTCCCCCTTCCTCCCCCCCAGCCTCCTGCATGCCACAAAACAGCTGATCAGGAGGTGCAGGGAGGGAGGGGGAGGCGCTGATAGGCGGGGCTGCCAGTGAACGGGAGGTGCTGGGAGCAGGGGCTGGGGGGAGCTGATGGGAGGCTGCTGACATATTACTGTGGCTCTTTGGCAATGTACATTGGTAAAATCTGGCTCCTTCTCAGGCTCAGGTTGACCACCCCTGATTTAAATGGTTTTAATTAGTGTAAGAGTCTCAGTGATAGGTACTGTACCTGTATAGCTACGAGGCTCCGATGCAGCAAAGCACTTAAGCACATGCTTAAATCCCATTGGCTTCACTTAAGCACATGTGCAAGCGTTTGCTCAATTGGGCCCTGAATAGATAGAGGCTGAACTGCTGGCCCTTCTGTGATACAAATAAAACTCCCACGGCTTTCAATGGGAGCAGCATGCATGGAAGGACTCCATAAAGAGCCCCTGTAGCCACTCTCCTTTTCTTGCCAAGTCTGATTAGTGGTGATGGGCTGGGCCCCAAATCATTTTGTGTGGCTGCTAGAACTTGCTTGGTTCTTGTATGCCTGGACCTACCCCTTCCACCTTCTCCTCTCGTGCATCTCCTCCTCCCACGCATACTCAAGCTATAACATGCTCAAAATGTTCTCCTCAGCTGCTCATGCAGCACCCGCGAGCCCCTGCTGATTCTAACATAAGCTAGCTAAGCCTGACCTAAAATTGACCTTATTTCTGGTGTAGATGCAGGGTAATGCTTTAAGCACCATTTTAGTTCATCATTTCTAGAGTTGCAGGTGCCTACAACTTGACCAGTAAAATTGCACCCAGCTTTTACCCTTCATCTGCATGAGGGGAAAGGTCAAGTTTAGATGTGGTTTAGCTAGCTCACATTAGTTAAGACCAACCTAACCTCAATCACTCTTCCTAGGCAAGACACAGCATGATGTGACCTTGGCCATGGCAGTGAGCAACTTTGTGCCTCAGTTTCCTCCCCATAAAATGTGGTTAATAATCCCTAGGCACTCAGATGCCAAGGTGAGGAGCACTGTATAAGATGCATTTCAGCTGGGATTTTTCATTCTTTGCCCCCAGCTCTAGCATCTGCCTCGGGCAGATTAAAACTTTGCCTGGCTTTAAAGGAGCGTTTCTGGTCTTGCAAAAACATAAGAGCAAGTGGTGCTAAATATTCATGCAATAAAGACAAGCCACGCACACAACACACTATGCTTGCCAAGAGCTGGGGAATTCATGGAAACAGTCAATGCTTTTACAGTATTACTGGCGTGGAGTGAGGTACGGCTAAAAATTAAATGGAGAGAACAGTCGTAACTTCTAGGCAAACACGATGAATGAACAATGAGGAGCTAAACACATATTAGAGGACATAAATCTTTCATTCTCAGGCAGTCGAAGGACTTTGTTACCACAGGATTAGCTTTATTGTTTTGGTTGGAATGGCATGCAGATGGGGAGGTTACCGATGCGGATCCAGCTGCTGCAGGTGGTGAAAAACAGAGTGAACAGGATCCTACGCAGTGCAGCCGTGAAGGCTTTCTGATAATTAGGGATGACAACAACACTGGATAATGGAGCTACTGGCATGATACCATGTGGGTGAAAATGAAAAGAGACACAAACATTACAGTTTTTACAAAAATGAAATAACAGCAAATGTACATCTTCATCCATCTGTCTCTGTCTAGCCCTCCTCCCGCTGTATTCTTCACCCATCTTTTTCAACTATGTGTGTGTGTGTGTGTGTGTGCTGATCAATGTTTTTTCACTCACTTAAACCAGATCTGAACTTGGCCCACAAGGGCTAGATCCTCAGGTCCACCTGAGCTGTGATCCACACAGGACACAAGGGGGTGAGGGAAGCCAATGTGGTTTACATTGACTTTTGGACGCCCAGGCTTCTGGGGGCCAGCCAGGGACTGGTGCAGCCTGAGTTACAGACATCTCAGGGCTGCTCTGACTTACATTAGTAGTCATCTTCACAAGGTCAAAACTCAGACTTATTGTAGTGCAGATATTTCTGTCTACGGAAAATTAGGGGCAGTCATTGTCCCAACACTACTGTCCCTCAACACCACCCTCCACCCTTGCACTGGTGATGTATTCAGGATATTCCACTTATTCCATGTGTCTAGGAAGCATGAAAAGAAATGAGCTGCTCTGATCTTTCTGATGCTCACAGTCACGTAACTGTTTCCATTTTACAGTCTCACAAATCATACAGGAGCCAGAAATCTTTCTTCATGCCTTTTGGAACATTGCAAGATTGCAGGACTTGGATTTCCAGTATTCCCAAGCCTAGGTAAGCTATGTAGGTCTATCAGTTATTGGTAGGGACTCCAGATTCACCAAGTGAAGGCTGTAAAACTTCAAGATGACAAATTTTTAAAAAATAACCTTTCTGGTTGGCGATGATTGGCTTTATATGCTCTGTCTCAGCATGGACTAGTAAGCTGACTAATAAAACAAATCTTTTGCCCTTTGTGCCTCTTTTATCAGTTCTGTCTACTGTTAGTTCCCCAACTAGTGTGAGAAGAGTCAGCCAACGAGTGGCTGCCCTCAACTGGGCAGGTGCAATCCCTGCATACGCATTCTGCACATTATCACAATCAAGGTCTAAGCAAGACCATCATGACCATAGGCAGACGTTCTGGCGGGTGAATCAATAAAGCACCTATTCTGGCCAAGGCAGTACGAAGAGTACTAAGCTAATTTTAGCTAGCAGTGACAATATTTACTTATCTTATGCATCCTTTTGAGTCTCTGAGTAGTTTGGAAGGGTGGGACGACCGATTTGTGATCTGACTCATGGATGTTTAGAGCTCTTTCTTTGAGGGAAACAAACGCAATGTAGAAAGTGATCAGTTTACCTGAGCTGGAACATTGTTTTTTTCTTCAAATATCACAGCAACGGTTGGGTGCTTTTTCACTTTACCAATAGCCTGAGAAGCAGTTAGAAAACATTTTCCCTCCGAGTTTATGGAGAGACAGGGCTGTTAGCTCTGCAAAAGCAGCACTGTTTACAATCATATCCTAGGGCTACAAGTTCTTCATATTACCCTAATCTTCCTGTCTGGTTCATCACCACCAAAGTCTTGGTACCACATCCCACAAGCAGCTCTCACAAGGCTTTGATGTGCGATATTTCAGTGTGCGCACCTAAAGAGAAATGACAGAATCGATTAATTCCCCAAACTCTCCTAATGCTGAAAATCCAGCGCATTATATTTGCCAGTTGCACACGAGGCAGTAGCACATATCGTAACTGGAGGTCTTTATTAACTGCATGGCTCTCAAACAAATAGTGGGGGAAACGAGCCGAATCCTGCCCTCCCTTCTGAGCAGCAATGGCATGACCTCCAGTAGCAGGCTTTAGACCCTAGTTATTTTTACTGATGCTACTGAAGGGCCAGCAAGGGCCGTTTTATTCCCACATCTACGAGCTGATGCAAAGGGTCTTTTCATTCTCCTCTGGGACTGAGATTTGACCCTGTTCTTTGTTTATTCTTCTTTTGGGTTTGGTCAAAGGCTGTAAGATAGTGTTGATTTAAACTGGAAACACATGGATCACTTGGGCCTGATATTCTGTTTCCCAGAGTTTGGCTGGCTTTTGAGCTCCATCCCTCCAAAAGGGGACAGTCAAACGTCAGGTTAGGAATTACTTAGACTCCCTGGAGCCACAGCCGCGCTGATTCAGCCTTTTATCCTTCTGACCTAGCTACAGTGAATACCTCAGTGAAGGGCCTCAGCCTGCCATTCAGACAATGGCCTACACGGCCAGTGATGTTGTAACGTTAACAAAACATCAGTGTTGGCATTTACCCCCAGAGGTCCAGGGCCTGGAGGGTTTGTGTTTCCTGAGGCACACTCTCTCCCGCAGCACAGAGTGAGTGTGTTCCCAGTACTACCCCTTTATACACGCTCCCCTGGCTCTGTGGGACTATCTCCTCCTCACCCCTCCCTTTGGGTGACTGTCTTCCAAGGGGAGCTAGACCCGATCAGTCGCCGTGCTTCCCCACAAGTGCAGGGACTTCTGTTGTGCCAAGTCCCTGAGGTGGGGGTGGAGTGGGGGTACCAGCTCAGGAAGAAGAGTAATTTCCTCTTCTCTTCCACTATCATGGTTCTTATACCATTCCCAACCACAGAAACCTTCTGTTAGGGCTAGGCAAAATCTGGCCATGGGGGAAGGAAGGGTCTTTCAGCTAAGGCCTTAAAAAGAGATGTCGTGTTTGCTCTGCATGCACACTAAAGATGCACTGGGGCTTTCCCTGTGGTCTGTAACTAACATTGCCCCTCTCCTGTCTGTGGTTCGGCGTGCAAGGTGCTGTATTGCTTCTTCTCTTCCACCCCACATGGCTCTGTATTTCAGAGATCTGTCAGATATGTTGTCTGTGAAGCACTTTGCGAACCTCCCAACAGTCCCAACTTTTGCAGCTTGTCCTTCTTTGACCCCCCCTCTCCCAGCTCAAAGAGACTATTTCCTGCACCGAGGGCCAGCTGGAGGCGTCCGGGATGTGGGGGCCAAAAGGGCAGGTTGGACACTGCAGCGGGGGAGACCAGACAGCAAGCAGCCTGGTGGGCTGCTGCAGTGGGTGGGGCCCTGCAACCACCTTTAAATTATTCCAGCCTCCTTTGGCAAAATCCCTGTTCTCCAAAAGAACGTAGTATCTTCACTGGAATTCATTCATTTCCTTTTACAAGAGGTACCTGATCAGAATATTCCTGACGACGTGCTCATGTAACATGCCAGATTTCTTCATATCTGATGCATTAAGTTCAGCTATATTTATCTGGCTTGCAAAAACTGTCATGTGATACAACCATCATATTTCCAACAGAAACGGCAGAGCAATTTTACTAGCGCTGTGTTAAGGTGTAGAGCTGTAAAATGAGATTAGTGCAATAAAAAGGTTTACTGTGGCCATGAGAAACCAGAGGGAAGCAGTGCTAGATTAAAAGGCTCTTATCCGAAGGCATTGTGCCAAGAGGGTGTTGGCAGAGTAGTGTGTACCAACACTCCTGAGCCATGTCTTACCAGATTTCTGATCCAATCCTCCCCTCTGCCCAGCCACCTCTCCCCTCACCTGGGTCTTCCCACACACCCCAATGCACTGATCTACCTCATTCCATTAGTGCCTGTAAATCCTGTATATAGCACCAGGGAAATCTCAAGCTCAGAAGGTTATGTCTTCCTCTCTTTAGACAGAGCTAATGCTGTATTTATGCACCAAGGTGGAACTAGAGAGATTACTGGTGGCAAACACCAGCTTTGTAGGCAGAGGAGTCAACCATAGGAGGTGCAAGAATGACACTGTCATCTTTGCCAGTACCAGGGTGTGAACCAGGGACCTCCAGAGCTAAAAGCATGATCCTCTACATCCAGGTTGTGTAGCTAAAGGTGTAACAAACTCCGACTCTGTGTGGATTAGTCACCTAGTGAGGGCTATAACACACATTGACTGGTGGCTTACATCTGGATGTTCTGAGATGTTACTATTTCACCAAGCTGGCATGCAGAGAATAAGCTATTCCAAGCAGAGACTTCCAGCTGAAACAGTGTGGCTCCTACTGGCTGATCCTGAGGATAACTGCTCATCAGCTCACTTGCTAGGTCTGCTTCCTATAGACCATGAGAGTCCCAGGTCCTATTTCAGTTGTGGCAATGAGCAGGGTGCACAGCTAGAAGTATATCTAGCCACCAACTGAGGCACTCCACTTATTGTCTTATAGTTAGAGGCAGCTGGGTAAGTGAACAGGGCTGTGAACTTTCCAGCTATCTGGAACATGGTTTGAAATCATTCCAGCCATTTCAGATGATCTTTCCATTCTTGGCGGTACATAAATGCCTTCAGATAAGTAAATACAGTACAGCACCTCACTGTGCAGCATACGGATAAAGTCATGCACTGATCATTTTATTGTTGTAATTCCAAGCGGAAGGTGCCTGTATTGAAAAAATTCCATCCAAGGAAGCAAAATGTTTCCTCAGGAGACGCCCTCAGACACTATTTTTATTAAGTGGTATCCTGATGCTAAATCAGACTTCCCTGACCCCAGGACCATCACTGCAGTCTGATGTGTCCTCTCTTTACTTCAACCAGGAGGCCACCAATAAAAGCCAAGGATTTTCCTGCCCTAATGTCTGCAGAGCCCAACTGAGATTGGACGCTATTATACTAGCACTTACATACACATAATAAGTTACCGACCCTGCCCCAAAGAGCTTGCAGGCTAAACTAAAGAAGGATTATTATCAGCCCCATTTTACAGATGGGGAACAAGGCACACGGAACTTGCCCAAGGTCATTGGCGAAAGCTATGGTAGAGCTAGGAATTAAATGCCGATCTCCTGCCTCCCCATTCTCTTCCTTAACCGCAAGACCATCTTTCCTCCCATAGTATATAGGCCCATTGAGCCATACATTTTAAGGGCAGAAGGGACTATCACGCAGTTACCTCTGCGTTCAGCCCAATAACTTGTATTTGACTAAAGCATGTACTCTAGAAAGTCTTGAGCTGATGACAGCAAAAGAAGTTCCCTTGGTAGTTTGTTCGAATGGCTAATCGCCCTAATCTGAATGTGTCTGGCATTAACACCCAGCCATTGTTCTTGCTATACCTTTCTCTGATAAATTAAAGAGCCCTTTAGTACTCCACATTTTCTCCCCTTCCTCTTCAGAGCACCTTTGTTTCTTGTCTCTAGAAGGAGCAATTAAGTTGAAGCATCTATGCCTTACTTGGTGTTACTCTTCTTCCTCCTGAGTCATGGGGATGTTTTTCTTTCACCTGGTGCCAGGTTTGTCAATATATTATGTTTCCTTTCCCCGGCTGCAGCAGTTAGGAGGCAAAAGAAAATGGGAAAAGAAAGAAGGAAGTTTGTAAGTGTAGCACTTTCTGCAGGCTTTTTCGAGGGGAATGGTAGCCATATGGCTAAAGCTTAAGAGCAGGAGTCAGAACTGCTGAGACTGGCTGGACATCTCTGGAGTGCTGAACAGTTCCTGGCTGCCTGCCTCACCGGGTGACCGCACTGGGAGCTGCACATCATAGTCTAACTCCACCTCTTCATCAATGAGTTCGTCCTCTGGGTTAGGTCCTCTTTCCACCACCTCCAGCCAGGCCGAAGTATCCACGGGGCTGTTGGCAGCGGAGGTGGGGTCACCACTGAGGACAGTGTCCAGCTCCTTATAGAGGGGGCAGGTCTGTACCAGAGCAACAGTTTGCCTCCCTCGCCTTATGATACGCCTGCCTCCACTCCTTTATCTTTGCTCTGCACTGCAGCGTGTCCCAATTGTAGCCCTTTTCGCACAAGCCTCGAGAAATGTGCCCAGCTCAAGCGCAGCTGTGACTGCTCAGCCTCCTCTCCCCATATACTGAGCAGATCCGGCAGCTCCGCAGTGGCCCAAGCGGGGAGTGTTTGCTGCGATAACCTGCCATGGTCACCTGGGAAGATGTGATGAGACCTCTCCAGGCTGAGCAAACAGGAAATGGAATTTCAAAAATTCCCGGGGCTTCTATGGGGGAGGGGCAGATGGTTGTTTACCTGGATGCAGGGCAGTGGAGTTCATACTGCTGACCAGAGCGGTCAGGATAGGCATTGTGGGACACCTCCTGGAGGTCAATTAAAGTGATAAAATCAAATGTGGTGTCTAAACTGGCACTTAGTGGACAAACATTTTGAGGACAAAGGCTTATGTATCTCATCGGGGTGGATGTATTTTGTCGCCAAAACAGGGCATTTTTTGCCGCCAAAAGTCACATTCCAGTGTGTATACGTTCACCATTTTGTCAACAAAATCTGCCTTTAGTCAGCAAAATTTTGTGGTGTAGACAAGGCCTAAGAAGTGCGCCGGTATCCAGAGGACTGATGGGCATATTTTCAAATGTTGACATTATCCAGGCTGAGATGATTGTCTGTGGTTTGTGTCTACAGAGTCCAAGCCCCCAAAACTGGCTCTGTTCAATTGATTGTATGAAGAAAAGCCTTTTCTGTAACAGCTCTTCAAATTTGTTCAGCTGAATAGATCGGACAAGAGCAGGGCAGGTGATGCAGTTCACCAGCCACGCCTAAACTTCCTCTTTGAGTCGCTCACAACATTTCCAATGGGTGTTCACTCACAGCTTGTATCAAGTCAGTGTCCACTCTCCAGGGCAAATAACTACACTGGAATGACAGCACCTGAACCTCAGCCAACTGCTGAAAAAAGGGCCGCCAAGGTTGCTAAGAAATGGTGGAGGTGTCTTTGGCCAGTGCACCTAAAAGTGCCCTACACTCTCTGTGAGAAAACTGTTTTGTTTAGCTAAATCTTTAAGGTCCATTTCTCACAGTGATGGGTGCTCTCCATCTTGATTAAGGAGCAGAAACATTAGCTAAGGTCAGTCTTTGCTAATGACTAGGGATGTGTAAGCTATGCAGCTAGACATGGTTGGTGCTCCTGGACCAGTCAGCAGTAAGCAGCCATGGCTGGAAGTAGTCTCAGGCTGGGGCACCCGAACAACTGCCGGGGTGCTGTTGGCCGTAACTTCCTCCAGCAGGCAGGCTGAGGCTCATTGGCTTCAATGGAGTAACTCCTCATTTATCCTAGTGTGAGATCAGATTCAGACGGGTACAGCACACACTTAAGAGGGAGCCGTAATTGTCTACAAATGTTGGAAGAGTGTAAACTCCACAAAAGAATAATTTAGTGTGGTGTAAGGGATCTAACTAGGAATCAGGGACATATTCTTCACCGCGAGCTCTGGTATGTTTTTTCACTCTGTGAAAATCAAATCAGATTTCTCTGGATTTCATATCTCTACTGTGTATAGTAGTGCTTTGTTATCCTCACTATTAACAGTCATTACAATTCAAGGTGACACAAATGATGAACTTATAGGCTTATGCAATGCATGGAAACAGCATGAACAGCTTTTTCTGTTTGTTTGTTTACTCAGCACTTTAACAGGTTCATTTTTCATTCCGGAGATCTTTCTGAACTCTTGCTACTTGTAAATTATGGCAAGAGCTGTGTTTCTGTTGAAGTTATGACACTGGGACAAAACTTAAAAGTCTTGGGGACCGATTTCTAAAGAGTCTCCTCCTTTTTGCCTCCATAAAATGGCAGGTGCAAACTGCGAGTCTTGGTTAAGGCAGTCCGAAAAGCAGTTCCTTAGACCTCAGTCCTGTTCCCATTGAAATCAAGAGCAAAAGTCTCAGTGGTACAGGATCAGGCCTGCCAGACCAGTGATTCTGGTTCAAAAGTCACAGTTGTTTGTCTTCTCATCCTAGTCAGCATGCTTTGAAGAGTCCTTGGTCTGGGTAGCTAGTGAAGTGAAAGTTGGCAGTCTTTCCAGACCAACTGACTTTAAACTAGCTGTGCTATCAAGCACCGAGAAGATCTCCCACAGTCATGTGTGATTGTTACAAAACATACCCGGATTCAGCTTTGGGTTTTTTTATGACATATTTACCAGGACAATTATATATCATTAAAGATCATTTCAGTTTTTCCATTTATCCTGTCTGAACAAAACCAATACATGGTTTGGCTGTGTAGTGTTGGTATTTAAAATTAGTATGTCATGATGCATGAAATGTGCTTAAAGAAACAAAACAGGAAATCCTCCCTAGCATGCATGTTGCTGGGAAACCCTTCCTTGCATTAAGAGGCAGTATAGATGTGGCCTTTTTTTTTTTTTTTTGCCCTTTCCTTTCCCAGAACCTTTTAATTCTAAATCAAACCAGAGATACAAGAGTAAGAGGGAAAAGGGCAGATAAGCCAAAGACCCTTGAAACCTGAATGGGAAAACAATGAAAATGTCCACAGATAAAGAATGTTCCCAAAGCCCTGAATATATTGTATTAGCTGGCAATACTATAACCTCTACAATCTTCACTGGATGAAAATAGGAAAGTAATGATTATAGGGTCACTAGGCTGAGTTCAGGAAGCACAATGGCAGCACTCAAAACAAAATTGAAAGGACACAGGAAGCAATTGCCCTAAAAGACGGATTTCGAATCTAATTTCTGCTTCTGTGGCTAGCTTGTTAACAGAATGATGAAAACCCTGTCTGCCGTGAAAATATATTTACTATATGAGGGGAAAGCAGTTCTCTCTTGATTTTTGCCTTAAACATCAAGGGGAAAATTATATCAGATGCATGGTGACTTGGATAGAAAACAGATGCAATTGATAAGGTGCTTTGTGTTTCCAGTATGAGCAGACATGAGGTGAAACCATGAAACACTAAAGGCAGCAACGGTAATATCTTAGCAATGAACAAAATCTCTCTCTCTGTATGTATATCTAAGACACCCACATGCTGTCCAGTGGGGAGAGGGGGGAAGTGGCTGTAGAAGAACCTAAATATATAGAATCTAAACAAACAGAAGTGAAAATCAAGAAACATAGTGACCTATTACAGTCACAAAACTACGTGTACAATAGATGTCAGTACACAGTTACCTAGAGAGGGTATTTTTTATTTTTACCTCTGTACTGATAATTCTTAATGATAATATAATATACTGCTGGAACTATGACAAATGTTTTGAAAACTAATTTTAACAGTTTAGAACAAATTATTAGAAAGAGTTTTTCCTTCTGTGTACAACTTGCTAAGGACAAATTTTCTCAAAAGCAGCCACTGTTTTGGGGTGCCCAATTCAGGCCATCTATTCCAGTCTAATTAGTTCTCTCAAGTTTAGCACCCCAGAAGTGGAGTCACACAAAATTAGTGGTGACTCTCAGTGCATTATGGGAAGCTTTCAATCTGCTCTGAAGCAACAGATAGTAGCCACTGCTGGAGACAAGATACAGGATCTACTGGTCTCATATTCTAACCCAACTCTATGGTCCCATGTACATCACAATGATTCCTTTAAAAGTCTAAATCCTTTGAAGATAGGTTCTGCTACTCCCTCTGAAGAGAGCCCAATGAAATGTTCATTAGCCACATGCTCACAAATTATAGGTAGATTTAATTGGTTTTGAAACAAACAATGGACCAAATTCAGAGCGGATGTATAAGGTGGTGTAAATTCCCTCACACCAACAGACTCCCTTAGTCAGCTAGCCTAATTTGCATCCACACAACCAATATGTAATGCAGACTAACAGTGTAACATACACAATGCATAGATACAAACCATAAAAGAGGATGTTAGCTCAGGGGCCACTTTACATTACACTGTCTTTCACGTTCATCCATTGCCTCTGCATATAATTAAGACCAACTTGGGCTCCCTTGCATGTTACTGGGTCTAAGGGAATCTAAACAGATGTAAGGCCAAATTCTGCCCGACTTGTGTCCTCTGCAACTCCACTGAACTCAGTGGTGTTACACAGGGCAAAATGAGACCCTCCGTTAGCACGAGGCACCTAATTTACACCACATCTTATTTAATTCTCTGCATTGTCAGAACTACCAGATAGCAGCTCGTGTCGTACTAGATCACTAAATTGGGCATGCTCTCTTATTAATATGAATGTCTGACACGTCTATTAAGGATCACCACCTGATTTTTTACAAAAGGCAATCAATAATTAAGCTTCACAGCACCATATAAGGTGGGAAAGCGCAGGAGGTTAAAAGAAAACACAGATAAACTAAGTGACTCACCTGAGGTCACAAGTCAGTGTCAGGTCCAGGAACGCTCTACTACCATTCTCTTGCTCTAACCACTTGACTACACCTCTCTTAGCACATCATTCCCAAATTTCTACATTCAGTGCACATTTTTAATTTAAGCAGAGTGCGGATTTTGACAGGCCTGACTATAAAAGTTGCTCTCAATAGCCAGAGATTCAAGCAAGCTGGTGAACATTCAGCCTGAAGACAGGTTTCAGAGTAACAGCCATGTTAGTCTGTATTCGCAAAAAGAAAAGGAGTACTTGTGGCACCTTAGAGACTAACCAATTTATTTGAGCATAAGCTTTTGTGAGCTACAGCTCCGATGAAGTGAGCTGTAGCTCACGAAAGCTTATGCTCAAATAAATTGGTTAGTCTCTAAGGTGCCACAAGTACTCCTTTTATTCAGCCTGAACTTCACTTTACTTTTCCTTGCTATCAATATGAATCTGATACGACATTTTATTAAATGAGATGAGGATAATAAAAGGCACAGCATGTCAATAAATTTGCCCAGTATGTAATCAAATATGTACTTTAAACATGTACAATCTAGTTTTATGGGTCTATGAGAGTTAACTTTCATTTAACAAGGACAAGTATTCAACAGTTTCTTTTACATGCATATGGGAGCCTCTGTTCATCTGCATTCTATAAAGCCTTGTTATTCTCTCTTGGTTATCAGATCTGTGATATCTAACAGAAAAGAAAATGTGTGTGATATCTGCCAGCTGGAATCCATCTGTCTTTTCTCCGTGGGGATGCAGTTTCACAGTCTACATCCTATCTCACTGGCACACCCTCCCTACATGAGAAGCTAAGTGTAAAGTTTGGCTATGTTGATGGAAAAACAATATCTCTTTAGTGCATCACAACTATTTCCTTACCTACACAACAGTGGCATTCTTCTTGTTCTGGCATGCAAGATGTGTTGTTGCAATATATCACTAAACTTTCATTGAAAAAAGGAGCCTGGCAAAAGTTGTAAAGAGAGAGAGTGCACATTTCTGACCTGGACTTTGTGCATCTGTGGGGGGAAGGGAGGGCAGGGCAGGAGAGGGATGCACAAAAATACCAAAGGCCAGATCCTCAACTGGTGTAAATCACCCATGACTTCAATGGAACCCCACTGATTTATGCCAGCTGAGGATCTGGTCCCATACTCTTGGTGGAAGAAAAAGCCTTACTAAATAAGAGCCTAAGTCTGCTCCCACTGAAGTCATGTGGAGCTTTTACATTCACTTCAGTCCAAACTGTAAGGGTCTGAGGCTTTTCAGAGACTCAGCATCTCAGAGGATGGGACCCAGAATATAGCAACATTATTGCAAATCAGCCTGCCCAGTTTAAGTTTTCTCTACTTGCCAAAGTATGTGTTTCAGGTCCAATAGTTACGCCATTTCCATTAGAGAACAAACTGTGTCAGAGGAGAGCAGTAGACAATAGATTTTCGCAGCAGAGCTGGTAAATGGTGCCCATGCTATCCATTCCTTTCCCAGCAAGGCACACAGAAAATCCATAGTTATCTGCCTACATCACTGCACTCCTCAAGCTGTAAACAAGGACTTTTCTAGTTAAACAGGCTAAAGATTAGAGCTGATGCTGAAGACTGAGGCCTGATTCTCCTGGCATAAATCAAGAGTAAGATTACACTGGTGTGACAGACTAAAATGGGGCCTGAGATTTGGCCCTCCCTATGTGAAAGAACAAAGCTGATTACATTATAAGGACATTCAGCTACAGACTTTCCAAGTTTTGTTATAGTTCATAACACAAAGAACACTTGTATAATGTATTTCCTCTAAGGATCTCAGTGAATTTTACAAACATAAAGCTTCACAACACTCCCGTGACTTAGATATGTATTATTTTACACACTTTACAGATAAGGGGTATTTGAGATATAGAGAAGATAAGTGAGAAATAGACAAAGTCACATCTCATATCAGTGGCACAGCTAGGGATGGAATCCCATCGTCTCCGTCACTAGTCACACTCAGATTTTCACAGTCCTGGTGCACATTTGTGCACATACATTTGTGCATGCTTAACTTATGCACACAAGCACTGGATTTGAACGTGAATCTGGTATTTGCCTGTGCACATTATCACTTAGGTATCTAGTGAGGCACATACAAGCATAAATATCAGATCTGTGCATAAATATTGAGTCTTGTGTGTATAAATTAGCCAGGCACCAATGGGCTTCCTAACTTTAAAAAGGTTGGTCCGTTGTTGCAAATATAGGAAGTCACACCCATCCAGAAGGCAGGAAGAGGTGTGATTGCTGTGACCAGATCACTTTTTCCCCCTCCACTACAAAGGCCAATGATACTATACATTCATATACATATACACATGCAAGGAACATGGTGAATAAACAGAAAGAATTGGAAATCTTAGTACACAAGCTAAATTTAGACTTAATTGGCATCACTGTGACTTGGTGGAATAAATTTTATGAAGAAAATATTGGAAGAGAGGAATATAACTTGTTCAGGAAGGGCAGGCATTGAAAAAAGGGAGGAGGTGCTGCATTGTATATCTGGAATGTATACACTTCTTCTGAAGTCCCAAAGGAGGTATGAGCAGGCCAGCTGAAAGTCTCTGGGTGAAGATTAAAGGGGGGGGGGAAACAGGGAGTAGGGGGTCTACTACGACCACCAAATCAGAAGGACCTGGTGGATGAGGCATTTCGAAAACAAATAACAAATATCGAAAACACAAGTTCTGACAGTAATGGGAGGCTTTAACTACCCAGATAGTTGTTGGAAAAGTAGTATGTCAAAATCAGGGCTAGATTACCCAATAGGCAGACTAAGCACGTGCTTAGGGCACCAGCAAAGCAAGGGGCACCAAAAAAAATGAGATTTTTTTTTGAAAAACTTTGATAGTTGATATTTCAAAAAAAGCATCAAATTAGTCATCATGGGAAAAATCAGAATTTTGTTAGACTTCCTTACACTCCACTCCACACTCTTCCCCCATTTTTCTGTTCTCTTTTTATTACTTATCCCCACCTAAACCAGGGGGGCATCCTAGTAATGTAGATCGAAATAATGCAAGGAAATCAGATCCTGTCATGTATTGCAATAAATTTATGTTTTATTACTGATATATTCTTCTGAGTCATACGTACTTGTATCATACTTATCCAAGACAATATGTGATGAACTCATTAGTCTAATGAGTGACAAAGTTCGTTCAGCTATTGTGGATGAAATAAGTACTGCTGGGTACTTCAGTTAATCTGTCGACGCTATACCTGAACTTTCACATATTGATCAATTGAGTATTGTACTAAGATATGCGTCTCCCACAGATGGAAAACCAGTTGAACGATTTATAACAATCCTCAATTTGAAAAGCCACACTGGTGAAGAAATGGCAAATCAAGTACTGCATTATCTGTGCCAAGTTTGCAAAATAGATTTCTCAAAGTGCAGAGGTCAATCTTGTGACAACGCTGCCAACATGTCAGGGCGTTATCAAGGAATGCAGAAGAAGCTTTTGGAACAGAACAAATATGCCATATTCACACCAGGTGCTGCACACTCTCTCAATCTTGTTGGCCGCGGCGCTGTTGATTGTTGTCCGGTGGCAGTAAGTTTTTTCTCACCAGTCCAGTTACTTTATACATTTTTCTCTGCCTCAACACACTAATGGGCAGTTCTTAAAACATATTTGGGCAATGATCATGTGTTGAAATCTCTCTCTAATACTCGCTGGGAGGCACATGCAGTGGCAACAAGTGCAATTCTGGAGTCCTACTCAAAGATTGTGGATGCATTAGAAAGTAGAGCTGAAGACCATTCACAAAAGGGAGAAACTATACGAGAGGCAGAAAACATTGCAAACAAGACGCAAGAACTAGAGTTTGTGTTCATGTTGACCATGTGGAATGAAATTTTACAACACTTTTACCACACAAGTCAAGCTCCTCAAGAAAAATAATTGGATTTGAAAACATGTGCAGATCTCTGTCAATCATTAGCAGACCACTTACACACTTTGAGGAATGATTTCAAAAGATTTGAAGACATATCAAAAGATATCTTGCCCGATACTAACTACAAAGAAGCCCAGTCCCGCAAGCGAATCAGGAAAAAACAAGCAAATGATAGCAGTGCAATAGAAACGGCATTGAATCCTAGAGACAAATTTCACATATCTACTTACTACGCTATAATTGATACACTTGAAGCTCATGCAAAGAGGAAAGGTGAAGAGTACAAAGAAGTATCAAGTAGATTTTCTTTTCTAAACAATATGGACTTATCTGAAGAACAATATTTACAAGGTTCCCAAAAGCTAGTTGAGTCATACCCTGTTGACTTGAATATGAATCTCTGTGGAGAAGTACGGCAGTTCCACTGTTATATGTGTGAAAAGTTTAATGAAACAGGAAAAATGAAATTCAGTCACATTGATCTTCATGACGCAATGTTGAAAGACGGAATACAATGCGTATTTCCAAACGTAGAGATCGCACTACGTATTTTTCTAACATTGATGATTACTAACTGCTCTGCAGAACGCTCTTTTTGTCAGCTGAAAAGAATAAAAAACCCTCAGAGAACAACAATGTGTCAGGACAGATTTGATCCACTTTCCTTATTGTATATGGAAGCGACCATACTTCGTTGAGTCAGCTTCGATGAATTTATTCAAAATTTTGCAATCAGAAAATCTAGAAAGAAGCTATTTTAATTTCAGCATACATGTAAATTTTGTGTCATTTTGAAAAATAAAATTTTATTTTACGGTATAGTATTGTTTTTATTTTGAATTACATATGGGGGGGCACCATAGTCTTTTCAGTGCTTAGGGCCTCTAAAGGTCTTAATCCGGCCCTGGTCAAAATATAAAATGTCCAATAAGTGCTTGGGAAATATTGCAGACAACTTCTTGCTACAGAAGGTGGAGGAAGTAACCAGTGGGAAAACCATTTTATACTTGATTCTGACGAACAGGAAGGAATTGGTTGTGAATCTGAATGTGGCAAGGAATCTGAGTGAAAATGATCATGAAATAATAGATTTCATGATTCTAAGGCAATAAGGAGTGAGAACAGCCGAATTAAGGACAATGGACTTCAAAAAATTAGATTTTAGCAAACTCAGAAAACTAGTAGATAAGGTCCCATGGGAAGAAAATCTAAGGGGAAAAGATGTTCAGGAGAGCTGGTAGCTTCTCAAAGAGACAATATTAAAGGCACAACAGCAAGCTATCCCAAGATAAAGAAAAGATAGAAAGAACTGTAAGAGGCCAATATAGTTCCATCAGGAGCTTTTTAATGGCCTGAAAATCAAAAAGAAATCCTACAAAAAGTAGAAACATGGACAAATTGCTAAGGATGAATGTAAAGGAAAGTGCAATCATATAGGGACAAAATCAGAAAGGCTAAGGCACAAAATGAGTTACACCTAGCAAGGGACATGAAGGGCAATTAGAAGAGGAAGAGAAAGATGAAGGAAAGTGCAGGTCCACTACTCAGTGGGGAAGGAGAACTAACAACTGTTGACTTCAAGAAATATGAAGTGTTTAGGGCCTATTTTGTTTCAGTCTTCATTTAAAAGGTTAATTGTGACCAAATGCTTAATACAATTAATATTAACAACAAGGGGGTAAGAAAGGTAAGACAGAATAAAGAAAGAACAGATTAAAGAATATTTAGATTAGTTAGATGTATTCAAGTCAGCAGGGCCTGATGAAGTTCACCCTAAGGTATTTAAGGAACTAGCTGCAGCAATCTTGGAATCATTAGCAATTATCTTCTAGAGCTCATGGAAGAAGGACGCGGTCCCAGACGGACTGGAGAAGGCCAAATGTAGTACCTATCATTTAAAAGGGGAACAAAGAGGTTCCAGGGAATTATAGACCACTCAGACTAACTTTGATACCTGAAAGATACCGGAATAAATTATCAAACAATTTGTAATCACCTAGAGGATAGTGGGGTGATAAGTAATAGCCAACATGGATGTGTCAAGAACAAATCTTGCCAAACCCAACCTCCTTTCCTTCTTTGACAGGGTTCCTGGTCTAGGAGATAAGGGGAAGCAGTAGATGTGATATATCTTGATTTTAGTAAGGCTTCTGACAGTCCCACATGACATTCTCATAAGCAAATTTGGGAAATGTGATCTAGATGAAATTACTATAAGGTGGGTGTATAACTGATTGAAAGATTGTTTGTGAAGAGTAGCTATAAATGTTATGCTGTCAAACTGGGAAGGTGTATTTAGAGGGGGGTCCTGTGAATGGTACCAGTCAACATTTTTAATTAATAACTTGCATAATGGAGTAGAGAGTATGCTTATGAAATTGGTAGATAACACCAAGCTGGGAGGGGTTGCAAGCACTTTGGAGCACAGGACTAGAATTCAAAATAATTTTGACAAATTGGAGAATTGATCTGAAATCAACAAGATGAAATTAAATAAAGACAAGTGCAAAGTACTACAATTAGGAAGGAAAAATCAAATGCACAAATACAAAATGGGGAATAACTGGCTAGGCAGCAGTATAGCAGAAATGGAACTGTGGGGCATAGTTAATCCCATATTGAATATGAGCTAACAGATACGAAAAAGGCTAATATCATTCTGGGTTATATTAACAGGAGTATCATATGTATAATACGGGAGGTAATTGTCCCACTCTGCTTGGTGCTGACGAGGCCATGGCTGGACTGTCCAGATTTGGGCACCACAGTTTAAGAAAGATGTGGACAAATTGGAGAAAGTTCAGAGGAGAGCAAAAAATATGATAACATAGAATCATAGAATCATAGAATATCAGGGTTGGAAGGGACCCCAGAAGGTCATCTAGTCCAACCCCCTGCTCAAAGCAGGACCAATTCCCAGTTAAATCATCCCAGCCAGGGCTTTGTCAAGCCTGACCTTAAAAACCTCTAAGGAAGGAGATTCTACCACCTCCCTAGGTAACGCATTCCAGTGTTTCACCACCCTCTTAGTGAAAAAGTTTTTCCTAATATCCAATCTAAACCTCCCCCACTGCAACTTGAGACCATTACTCCTCGTTCTGTCATCTGCTACCATTGAGAACAGTCTAGAGCCATCCTCTTTGGAACCACCTCTCATGTAGTTGAAAGCAGCTATCAAATCCCCCCTCATTCTTCTCTTCTGCAGGCTAAACAAGCCCAGCTCCCTCAGCCTCTCCTCATAACTCATGTGTTCCAGTCCCCTAATCATTTTTGTTGCCCTTCGCTGGACTCTCTCCAATTTATCCACATCCTTCTTGAAGTGTGGGGCCCAAAACTGGACACAGTACTCCAGATGAGGCCTCACCAATGTCGAATAGAGGGGAACGATCACGTCCCTCGATCTGCTCGCTATGCCCCTACTTATACATCCCAAAATGCCATTGGCCTTCTTGGCAACAAGGGCACACTGCTGACTCATATCCAGCTTCTCGTCCACTGTCACCCCTAGGTCCTTTTCTGCAGAACTGCTGCCTAGCCATTCGGTCCCTAGTCTGTAGCTGTGTATTGGGTTCTTCCGTCCTAAGTGCAGGACCCTGCACTTATCCTTATTGAACCTCATCAGATTCCTTTTGGCCCAATCTTCCAATTGATCTAGGTCCTTCTGTATCCTATCCCTCCCCTCCAGCGTATCTACCACTCCTCCCAGTTTAGTATCATCCGCAAATTTGCTGAGAGTGCAATCCACACCATCCTCCAGATCATTTATGAAGATATTGAATAAAACCGGCCCCAGGACCAACCCTTGGGGCACTCCACTTGATACCGGCTGCCAACTAGACATGGAGCCATTGATCACTACCCGTTGAGCCCGACAATTTAGCCAGCTTTCTACCCACCTTATAGTGCATTCATCCAGCCCATACTTCCTTAACTTGCTGACAAGAATACTATGGGAGACCGTGTCAAAAGCTTTGCTAAAGTCAAGAAACAATACATCCACTGCTTTCCCTTCATCCACAGAACCAGTAATCTCATCATAAAAGGCGATTAGATTAGTCAGGCATGACCTTCCCTTGGTGAATCCATGCTGGCTGTTCCTGATCACTTTCCTCTCATGCAAGTGCTTCAGGATTGATTCTTTGAGGACCTGCTCCATGATTTTTCCAGGGACTGAGGTGAGGCTGACTGGCCTGTAGTTCCCAGGATCTTCCTTCTTCCCTTTTTTAAATATTGGCACTACATTAGCCTTTTTCCAGTCATCCGGGACTTCCCCGGTTCGCCACGAGTTTTCAAAGATAATGGCCAGTGGCTCTGCAATCACAGCCGCCAATTCCTTCAGCACTCTCGGATGCAACTCGTCCGGCCCCATGGACTTGTGCACGTCCAGCTTTTCTAAATAGTCCCTAACCGCCTCTATCTCCACAGAGGGCTGGCCATCTCTTCCGCATTTTGTGATGCCCAGCGCAGCAGTCTGGGAGCTGACCTTGTTAGTGAAAACAGAGGCAAAAAAAGCATTGAGTACATTAGCTTTTTCCACATCCTCTGTCACTAGGTTGCCTCCCTCATTCAGTAAGGGGCCCACACATTCCTTGGCTTTCTTCTTGTTGCCAACATACCTGAAGAAACCCTTCTTGTTACTCTTGACATCTCTGGCTAGCTGCAGCTCCAGGTGCGATTTGGCCCTCCTGATAACATTCCTACATGCCCGAGCAATATTTTTATACTCTTCCCTGGTCATATGTCCAACCTTCCACTTCTTGTAAGCTTCTTTTTTATGTTTAAGATCTGCTAGGATTTCACCATTAAGCCAAGCTGGTCGCCTGCCATATTTACTATTCTTTCGACTCATCGGGATGGTCGGTGTGCTAAACAGGTTTAGCACACATTACTTAAGTGGAAAAGTTTAAAAAAGTGGGTATACTTAGTCTTTAGAAATGAAGACTGGGTGGCGGGGGAACCTGATAACAGTCTTCAAATATGTTAAGGGCTGTTATAAAGAGGATGGTGACCAATTGTTCTCCATGTCCACTGAAGTAATGGGTTTAATCTGCTGCAAGGGAGATTTAAATTAGATATTAGGGAAAATATTCTAACTACAAGGGTAGTTACGTTTTGGAATAAGCATCCAAAGGAGGTTGTAGAATTCCCTTCATTGGAGGTTTTTAAGAACAGGTTGAAAAAAACCTGTCAGGGATGATCTCTATATACTTGGTCCTACCTCAATGCAGGGATCTGTACTAGATGACCCTGGCAGTCCCTTCCAACCCTATTTTTCTCTGAGTCTATATTTAAAATTAGGTCCATATTTTTTTAGAAATATATATAATATATATAACTTCATATTTATTTATTTCAGTGGCATCAAAGTGAGATTTTTTCTGCCTCTTGCTAATAAATTCTTATGCTTCTGGGGAAAGACGTTTCTAACTTACATTAGTGATACAGTGTGGGTTTGCTACCATTCCTATGGGGCAGAGGATGGAAAATAAGATGTTGTCTTTTGGATAAGAGTCTAGTCTGCTTTCACACTGTTTCACCTACCACACTAAATGTTTTCCTGAAAGTCTCAAAGGATAGTTTGCATGGTTGTATCAGAAATTTCTATTACCTCTGATCTCTCTCTTTTAACTCTGCTATAATACAATAATATTGTATTTTGTGTGTCTATGGTTTTAACCAGGGAGCCGAGAAGAACCCTGTGACACCAAGATCCATTTCCCTGGAACACTGAGCGGACCTGAGTGATTAGACTTTGTAATTAGAATGAAATCATAACTTGCCCATGATTAATCATCCCTTGGTCACCGAGGGAGAGAGTGCAGCTCTGCAGCCATACTACCTTGTACTGTGATCATTTTATATCCTGCAAGCAAAGCACTTTTAGCCTGGGTCAGCACTTGGATGGGAGACCTTCAAGGTAAGAAAGGAACATTAAGAGGTGGTGCAGGATGTCTGCTAAGTGATGCCCCTTGAATCAGCCCTGAATAATACCCCAGCATGGTATTAGAGAACACTGTGCTATATTTTGCATGAGGGCTAAAGACAAACTCCAGATCACTTGTGGCAGTTAAAGCATCTACAGCATCTCTTCTATGAGTACAGGTGCTAAACACAGCATTGTGGCCAGGTAGTTACATTGGCTCAGATCCTCAAAGACATTTGGGCTCCTAACTTCCATTGATTTAATGGATGATAGGAGCCTATATATCTTTGAGGATCTGGAGCACTCTGCCTGCTTCAATCCCACACACACATTCAGCTGGGTAAAATATTTTTCACTTCCCACCTAAAAACTGTTACATGATGCTGATGTGAACTGTTAGAGAACTGGACCCGATCTTCATAAATGTTGAGCACCTTCCACTCCCACGGATTTCAGTTCAAGTCAGTGGTGGTCAGTATGTTGTAGGAAGCACTCAGCTGGCTTACTGCATACCACCTTACTGCATATCACTCCTGAGGGTATTGTACTTCAGTGGTGGAAGAAGTGATCCTTATGCATCCTTTATAGTATAAGGATTAATTGGTTAATTCTTGTTAAGAGGTTTTTAAGTCTTCTAAAGAATAAAAGTGCAAAGTACATTTTATTAGTGTTCATTTTAATTGATGAATGTATTTATTGTAGACCCAGTCTTCATTCATCCCTGGAGAAACAATAGCCTTCTTTGAGAAAAACTGTGTATGTGCTGAAGGTGAGGGAGGTCAATGGATAGAGCTCAAAAATGATTCCCACGGGACCTCATTCTCAGATGGGTAAAAATGCATAAATTCCCTGTGAATAAAAGAGGGCTCAGACAAGGATGGAAATCAAACTGACAAGCAGCCCAGATCGCTCATGAGCAGTCTAATCACATGACAGACTGAGCGGCAACTCCAAAGTTGCCAGCCGTGGATTCTGCAATGGAGCCTTATATTCCAGATGGAGGAAACTCTAGCTTGGATTTGGATCCTGTCATGATTACTAGCCAAGGGAGGAGGGTTACACCATATCGAAGGTTATAAACAGCAACCAGCCTGCAGCTGAATTTGTTTAATAGATATGTGCTGGCTTGTCGCCCTGGGGTCTGATTTCCAATCTTTATCTACAGAACAACCACAGTCTGGGCAGTGACAGCGCAAGTTTCCCCACATTGCCTCAGCCCTCGCTGTGGGGCAACCTCTTCTAGACTCAGAGAAATGTAGGGTTGGGAGGGACCTGGAGAAGTCATCAAATCCAGCCCCCTGCACTCAGGCAGGGCCAAGTATACCTAGACCATCCATGACAGGTGTTTGTCTAACCTGTTCTTAGAAACCCCCAGAGACATGGCGGTGGATAAACAGCTGAACATGAGCTCCCAGTGTGCAGCTGTGACCAAAAGAACTGATGTGATCCTGAGATGCATAAACAGGGGAATATGGAGGAGAAGTTGAGAAGTTATTTTACCTCTATTTGCCACTAGTGTAACCACTGCTGGAATATTATGTCTAGTTCTGGTGCCCAGATTCAAGAGGCATGTTGATAAATTGGAGGTTCAGAGAAGAGCCACATGAATGATTAAAGAATTAGAAACATGCCTTTGAGCCTTTCACTATATGAGCTCAATTTATTTAGCTTCAGAAAGAGAAAGTTAAGTGGTGACTTGATTGCAGTCTATAAGTATCTACCTGGGAAACAAATATTTAATAATATACTCTTCAGTTTAGCACAGAAAGGTATAACATGATCCAATGGCTGGAAGTTGAAAGAAGACAAATTCAGACTGGACAGAAGGTGTAAATGTTTAGCTGTGAAAAGAATTAGCTGTTGGAACAATTTACCAAGGGTCATGGCAGATTCTCCATCACTGATAATTTCTTAGTCAGTATTGGATGTTTTTCTAAAAGCTATGTTCTAGGAATTATTTTTGAGAAGTTCTATGGCCTGTGTTATGCAGGAGGTCAGAGTAGATGATCACAATGGTCCTTTCTGCACTTGAAATCTATGACTCTATGAAAGAGGGCACAAGTAACCTTCCCCTCACCACCTACCTGGCCACAGAATTCCATCTTGCACTACCCACGCTGGCTTTGCAGAGGGGTGCACACCATACCACAGCAGCCAAAGTCCTCCTAAGATTCAATTGACCCTAACATTGCAACAATGATTTCAAGATCTCATAGTGTAGCAGTGTCCATCTGTACCAACTCCTTCTACCGCCTGCATCTTTAACTCAGTGTTCAGCCCCTCCCTGTTTACATTGGTTGCCTTTCTCTGAAAGGCAAAATCTAGAAACCCTTATTAAATGCATTTGGTGAGAAATGAAATAACGGACGTTTTTGAAAAGATGTTTTGAGGATGTGGGGATTTATTTTAATTATTTTCTGCCGAGAGTTGGTGCAGCCTAGGGTTGGCTTGATGGCAGTGATGGAGTAGAGTTGGCAGATGGGGTTACTCTTACAGAGTATATGATTTACATGGACAAAGGACATGATTTGAAACAGCCCAATGAAATCATTGTTAGAGCACATACTGTACACTAGTGAAAAGATTAAAAGTGCCTTCAACACTTTTGGCTGGGGTAAATAAGATGCTCCAGTTGCTGGGATCATAGAGTTTGGCCTTGTTAAAAGTAATGCTTGAACTCTACACTGCTATGGAAAGTTGCAAAGGCTAGGCCAGCAATGACCATGTGAAAGAGGGAAAGTCTTCCAAATATTGCTCTGGTTTATTCCCCCCAAATAGAAAATGGTTGCTTGTCTTGAAAGCTACTTTTTTGTGGGCTCTATGGTGGAGAAGGAGGATGGTCTCTGTTGGCCCTGGCTGGGGACTGAAGAGACACATGTTCAGTTCCTGACATCCTGTGTGACTTGGGCAAGCCAATTAGTCTCTCTGTGCCTCAGTTCCCCATCTGTTAAACGGGGATAATAACTTAGATTTTTTTTAAGAAGGGATCATTAGATGATCTAGTCTGGTCTCCTGGGCCAAAACTAGGATGTTTTAGTTTAGAGATTCTCCAACCTTATCATGGTATGGAACAAATCTTAGTAATGTAGTCACATTACAGTAATATGTGAGCATCTCACAATTTTTGAATGTACTTATCCTCACAACACCCCTGTGAGCTAGAACAGCACCCTGTTTTAAGATGGGGAACAGAGACACCCCATAGAGAGACTAAAGGACAGCTCTCAATAGGAGTTGGGTGAGTAGGTGCTTTTGAAAAATCCCACTATTTGCATCTTTAAGTGCATAAATACTTTCAAAAATCTAGCTCTAAGGAACTTGACCAAGGTCACTGAAGTTTGTGGCAGAGCAAGGAACAGAAGCCAGGTATCCCAAGCTAGCATCCTACTAACTGGGTCATCCTTGCTCACCTACTACTTGTTTAGATTTTAAGCTTTTCAGGACAGGGACTGCTGCTTATGTGTTTCTACAGTGCCCGGTACAGTGGAGCTCCGATCTCACCTAAGGTCTTTGGGCATTACCTCAATACAGATAATAATGATTCCAGGTACCACGGTGCAGCCACTTAAAATGACAATTTCATAGGCCAAAAACCATGTGAAAGGGTGATGTGTTCCCTATGACATTGTTTTTTTCCAACCTCTTTTTAAACAGTTATAAAACATGCAATAAATAATTAGCTTTAGATCCAAATTCAAACTTGGTATCTCAAGCCCAGCATTAACTAAAACACCCCAAAACCATAACCAGTGAATACTAAAGGTGCAATTCCCAAAACTCATGTTGATAAAACGTTCATTTCTATTTCACTCAGGTAGCTCCTGATTCTTCAACGTTCACACATGCTGAGGACCATTTACTCACAAGAGTAGTTACTGGGACTGCCCATGTGAGTAAAACTACTCAGTATGAGTGAGGGCTGCAGAACTGGGCCCATAGTAAGTGCATATGCAAAGCCAATAATGTTGACCATGACAAAACCACCAGCACACACAGCACTAAGAGCAGTGAGTGAAATTCACCCCTGGATAGAGGTGAGAGCTGCATGAGATCTATGCACCATGTAAGCTCCATTTCAAGGACTTACGTGTTGCATAAGCCTTGCACTCCACCTGTGCTGGGGTGAATTTCACCTAGTAATGCTACCATAGACTGCCCACTTTCAAAGCTGTTCACGCTTGTTTAGTGTTTAATCCAGGCTATTACGCCATTACAGTCTTGTTCTTCTGAGCGCTTAAAAAAAACCCCCAAAACTGTTTAAACAGGGTTTGAACTGGACCGTAATTCAGGCTCAAGATTCAGATGTTCGAGCGCTGGAGCCGAATGGCAAAACGCCAGGAACGCTTTCATAACTGGGTGGGTACTGAAATGCATGTGGGAAGCATGGCATGTTTAAAAAAGAATAGCAAGCAAATTGTCTAGCCCACAAGACACTGTACAACACAATGTTCTATACCACTTGCCAGCAGCCCCGATTACATGTTCTCTCAGGTTCTCATACTGTACATAGACCAGTCAACGGTTCATCCCGCAGGATTGCAGACGTGACAGATCCTGCTTGCAGGTACCAGCAGTATGTTCAGCTTGGGTTGATGCCCGTTCATGTTAGCTTTTTTTTAGGCTGGTTGCCCTTTGACTTGAAATGTGCAAGCAGGTGGCAGTAATGTTACTACCCTCCTTTCCTTCCTTCCTTCCTTCCTTCCTTGTAATGTTCTCTGTGGCAACAGCCTCCCATGCTTGACAAATAGAAGCGAATTTGCTGAGGGGAGAACAGGTGGGGAAAAGGTGTTTCGAGAAGAGCAGAGACGGTTGTGAGTCAGCTCTTTATGACTTGGATTATTATATAACCTAAAATTCAGCTGTGAATTATGCACGTGGAGGTGCAAAGAGCCAGGATGCGGAGGTGGGAGGATTTGAACAGCACAATAACAAGCAAATTCCACAGGAATATGTGTCTTTGCATGAGGCTAGTTGAACACAAGAGGCCTGTGGCACATGTCTGTGGTGGTGAATCCAGACTTGACAGAGTATAAGATGGTCCCTGCAGACTTCATTCTTTATTTAGGGTCACGGGGAATCTTCATTAGCAGCACCTACTAGGAATTTGTTGTTTCGGAATGAAAGCACCTGCATTTACAGCATCTTGAGCTCCAAAGAGTAACTAACCCCTCATCATAACAAGACATCACTTGTAAGTACAGATATATTTTAGAACAGGATTTTAAGGCACATCTTCTTATGGCCTAAGTCTCTTCTCACCTACACTAGTGTAAACCAGGAGTAACACCAATGAAGTTAATGGAGTAATACTGATGTAAAACTGACATAAGGGAGGATGATTTACAGATTTTAAGGCAAGAAGAGACTATTGATCATCTAATTTGACCCCCTGCATAACTCAGGGTGTAGAATACCACCCACTAATTCCTCATCAAGCTCCTAATGGATTGGGCCCTGACTACCACAGAGCCTGCCTTACTGTCCAGGACAGCTATGCTTCCCAGTGACATTACAGCTGAGACACCCAGCTCTAGCCCACTAATCACTGAGGGCAGAGTGTTGTCAGCAGCAGGACTGAGATGCTGAAACACTTTGCTAATAGAGATTGGACTGCACCTAAGCCTGACAGTGTTTAGGACCAAGTGTGAGTCAGATACACTTTTTCCAGGAAGCTTTTCCCCCAGGAACAGTGCCCATAAAACCAAAAACTCCTCACAACTCAAACAGCAGAATTTTACATGCCTACATCCTTGTTCATAAGGGAAATAGAGAGAAAGGACACCAGATTGCTGTGTCCCCTAAGCCTAAAGGCTGCTCTAACTTGCACTGAAAAGTCAGAAATACCCCAAAAGGCCACCCAGGATCAGTGTAAGAACCTGTGTTGGTGAAAATGCCTCCTCATCATCTGGCCACACTCTCAAAAGCCTCTATGCTGAAAGGAGAAATAGTCAGTAGCACGGAGTGCACTAATCTGACTGCACCTCAACCCAAGACTGGTCTGAGTGCTGCTTCAGCCCGTCCATCAGTAAGCTTTTAAGCAAACTAGATGCTCACTTTCCACTATACAGGATGGACTATTCCACTGATCTATGGTGTGACCTTGGGGAAGTCACTTATCTTCTGTATGCCTCAGGTCCCTCACTTGCACAATGAGGGAAACACTTCCTTATCACACAGAGATGATGTGAAAATATGTGCATTTTTGTGAGATGCTCAGACAACATCTGGCCATTTATTTGGGATCTTATGTGGCTCCCAACAATTTAGCAGCACAGTAACTTCAAGTATTTCTATCTTTACCCCCAAAACTCCTCAGTGAAGTAGAGGACTATCCCCATTTTACAGATGGGAACTGAGGCCCAGAGAGATTAAGGGATTGGCCCAAAGTTACTCAGGAAGTCTCTGACAGAGTTGGGAATTAAACCCAAATCACCTGAGTCACATTCCAGGGTAATAAGCGCAAGACAATCCTTCCACTTTCCATGATAGTGATTGCTACAGAAAAGCCTGTACACCGCTATACATGTCTGTGCAATCTGCTTTAGAGAGAACCTAGCTAACACGGAGCTCAGTAAGGCAGCTCATCACCCTCCTGCAGGATTTTACTGGCTCCCTTCCTACAGAAACAGTATTTTAATGAGTATTGGGCCTTTGTAGTATTTATTTAAAGAGAAAGATGTCCTCTGTCTTTAATCTATTTAAACCTGATTTCTCATTTAGCCCTCTAATCTGAGAAAAAGGAGTACATCCACTTTAATGCTGTGCCAAATAACTTCACCTAAACCTAGGTATCGCTGAACGTGGGAGAAAGGCAGTGTGAGGGCAAGAGAATCCAGCAGCCCTCGAGTTTACATAGCATATAAGAGTTTAACCCTCTCCTCACACTCCACAGACCTGGGGATGTGTAATGAAATGCGAGGCACTATTTGTATTTTGGTTTAAACAACATTGCACTGGTCTTTTGGCTTGATTCTCTAATACTCCCCTCTGTTTGCTTGAGTAAAATACTGTGTTGCTTTGCTTGCATTGATTGTGACTGAGTGGAAAGGGATCGATGTGAGATCCTTATTAATCAGGAGAGCTGGGCAAAAATGTCAAATTTTGAAACTTTTTCCACAGAAAGGACATGCTTTTTGTGAAAAAAATATCCCATTTTTCAATCAGCTGTATTAATGGGCCCGATTCTCCCACTGGGTTATGGCCCCTTTGTGCCTCTCAGGGGGGAACGCCCTAATGTACAATCCAACTGCAAATGCCCAACAGAGAATTCCTCTGGTGTAGCACTGCTTCCGGCCCCTGCACCTTTGCTCACAATACTCCTCCCATAAGGACATGTCAAGGGAAAGAAGCAGCATGTTGGGAGGGTAGATTCAGGGATGGCATGGTGGAGCTCTACTCCAAATAGAAGTCCAGCAGTGGCACAGGCTCCATTAAGGACCCTACATAATGGTGCAAGATAGAGACGCCTGGAAGCTGCTCTAAGTCATGTCAGGGTTGGGGCTGGGCCTGAGAAGCTGAGAACCAGAACTAGTTCCTTAAGTCCCTCCCACTTTCTCCAGTGCTGGAGAATCAATCCAGGAATCAGAGAGATCTAGAATTGGAGGTAAAGAAATGCTCAGCTCATACCAAATCAAGAGATGTGAACATCCAAGGACAGAGAAATAATACAAGGGACCTGGTTGGAGGTTAAAAACAGAAGAAAATATAACATAGTATGATTCAGTTTGGACAAGTACAAAGTTAATACCCAGGGACACAAAGAGTGGAAGAGGGAACCTCAGAAAGGGATTAATCAGTCCAAAGCCTACCATGCACAGGAGCAGAAAAGAGAAGGCAGGTCAGTTTGGGGTTGGTTAATCAGGGGTCTTATGTCAAGGTGCAATCATAAAATGATATTGTAGCTACTTTCTATTCAGCGCCAGTGTGACCAAGCCTGGACTATCACCCAAAATGAATCCCAAATCAAGATAAAAATGTATAACCAACTCCACTAATTTCAGCTGCACACATTTGTTCTGCAGTGAGTCCCACAGTTCAATGACACTTTCTATGAATAATATTTCCTTTTAGTGGTTTCAAATTTTCTACTTTTTACATTCAGTGAATGTCCCCTTATTCTTACGCTTCAAGAGGGGGAGAAATGAAGTCCTGGTTGACTTATCTTCTCTAGACCATTCCTTACTGTATATATTTTTATCCAGTCCCCTCTTATTCGTCAACTTTCTACTGGCAGGAATGTTTGTTGAAATAGCAACTAGAATACCCAGGGAAAAAGGGACCCTGGTGGCTCCAGTCAGCACCACTGACCAGGCCATTAAAAGTCCAGTCAGCAGTGCTGAGAGCTAAGGCAGGCTAGTCCCTACCTGTCCTGGCTCCGCACTGCACCCCGGAAGCGGCCAGTGATCTGGCTCCTAGGCAGAGGGGGCTCCAGGGCTCCGGGCGCTGCCCCCACCCCAAACACTGGCTCCACACTTCCACTGTCCGGGAACCAAGCCAATGGGGGCTGGAAGGTGCCTCAGGGCGAGAGCAGCGCATGGAGACTCCTGGCCCCCCTGCCTAGGAGCCAGATCTCCTGGCCACTTCTGGGGTGCAGCGCAGTGCCAGGACAGGCAGGGAGCCTGCCTTAGCCCCACTGTGCGACTTACCAGGAGCCACCCGAGGTAACCCCAAGCCCCAACCCCCTGCCCCATCCCTGAATCCCCCCCCCAAACTTGCAGCCCCCTGTACCCCAAATGCCTCATCCCCAGCCCCAGCCCATAGCCTGTAACCCGTCCTGCACCCCAACCCCCTGCCTCAACCTGCAGCCCCCTCCTGCACTCTGAATCCCCCAGCCCCACTCCCCATCCTGGAGCCCCTCCTGCACCCCAAGTGTCTCATCCCTGGCCCCACCCCAGAGCCTGCACCCCCAGCTGGAGCACTCACCCCCTCCCACAGCCAAACTCCCTGCCCTAGCCTGGAGCCCTCTCCCACACCCTGAACCCCTCATTTCTGGCCCCACCCCAGAGCCCACACCCCCAGTTAGAGCCTTACACCCTTCCCTGCACTCCAGCCCTCTGCCCCAGTTCAGTGAAAGTGAGTGAGGGTGGAGGAGAGCGAGCCACAGTGGGAGGGCGAATGTAGTGAGCAGGGGCAGGGCCTTGGGGAAGGGGCATTCAATTTTGTGTGATTAGACCATTGGCAACCCTAAAAGTAAGTTGGGTGATACTTATAGTACAGGATTCAATTCTGATTGAAGATAAAAGGAGCTTACAATCAACAGGAAATTACTTGCATTCCAGGTGCACCCATGTTCACAAGTGGAGTGGAGTCAAATAGTCTAACCATGCCCCAGCCCCGGAGCACCCACGGAGTCGGCGCCTATGAGGGAATGGCAAGGGTTTTTTTCAGTATTAAAGTATTGAACACCCAACCTAATATTACACCCATTGAAATCCATAGCAAAACTTCTATTACTTTAATGGAAGCAAGGTGAGACCCATAAACAGCAGCACTCAGAGTTTCTAGGGTACTGGCACAGCTGAACAAGTCTCTCCCTTGTTTCCTCCCCCAGGAATTGTTAAACCCAGACAAGATTTTAATAGGTTGAACTCCGAGTGTCCATTCCTGGTTCCCACCCTAGCCTGTTACTCCACTCCCTCCAGCCTGATGCAGATAACTTAAGGCGCTCAAGGGGAGAAGTGCTGCCCAGCGGTGCAAGCAGACAGAAGAACTGTCTCACATTAAAATGTTACCAGCTGAGAGGGAACAGGTAACTATCTCCATCCAGAACAGGGGCCAAACTCATCCCTGGCACATGCAGGCCATTGGAACTGTACCTGTCTACAGAAATTTGGGCAGAGATGCCTGAGATTAAATGTGTATAAAAATGCATTTCAAATTGATTGTGCACACATTTTTAAGCTTCTTTTATTTCTATTGCTGCTGAGAGCACAGGAGAGCAGTAACTCTAATTGGATCTGACAGCGCTAAGTGTTTGGCTGGACAGACAGATCATGGCCAGGACAGAGAGCAGGTTTGTTCCTCTGTGTGTGTCACCTTGTAACTATAAGGAACAGGGCTGACCTTATGATTGGCGGGCCCTTAAGTCCCCCAGCCTTGCTCCATACTCAAAGCCAGTGACTGTAAACAACTGTTCCACACTGTAGTCATGGGCCCATTACAGCGGCCAGCATCTCTCTCCCCCCACAGTACATTCAGTTGACCTTTTGGGACAGGGATGCCCTCTTTCCAAGTCCTCTACTCTCGGTAACCACTTATGCGACCTACCTCTAACTGCACCCACCCTCTCTCTCTTCTAGGGTGACCAGTCAGCAAGTGTGAAAAATCAGGACAGGAGGTGAGGGGGTAGTAGAAGCCTATATAAGAAAAAGGCCCAAAGATCCGGACTGTCCCTATAAAATCGGGACATCTGGTCACCCTACTCTCTTCACTCAGAACAGCAACATTCTGAACCAAACTCATTTACTCATGTTTAAGTTACAGCAATAGGAAGCAAAAGTCACTGTGACACAGGTGTATATGTAGGAGAGAAGTGACACTCTCTCTCTCTCCTTCCTCTCCCTTCCCTTTACCTATCTGTCCATTCTTGGATAATAGATGTAGAGCAGTATTATCCACGTCGGATCTTGCCCCAATTAGCACCCCACTGCAAGTTCATAGACTTCATTCTAGCCCATTTAAGTCAAAGTCAGGGCAGCAAATAGCCCTTATATCTGCAGCAAACAGAATGCAGCATGTGTTTAGAGTTGTTGGGTCAGAAGGCTAAAATAAAGCACCCCACTCAACCCTTGAGTTTATAGTCTATGAGTGATACTAAGAATAGGTCTGTGAACAACTGACTGGACTTAATTGCCTTGAGAAATACCAACAACTCCCCTTACACCATTACCATATCTAGATGGCCCTTGCAACTTCTCTGCATCAGCAGAAAAGTATCTACCACCTAAAGTGATTAAATGCTCCTCATAAATGTCAAATCTTTTCCTGTGCAAGCCTTCAAATTCCTGCATGAACTAGAGTTTAAAATCAGCCCCCACCCATGTTTTTGTATTCAGTGTGTCCTACATGAAGCCCCTTCCTGACGTACTAAGATTTCATTTGCTGCTTGTGTTATTTGCTAATTGATTCCTGGCACATCTAGTGGTTCCTCTACTCTATTCGCAGTAACTATTCTGACGAAGATGTCCTTTGGTCTTTGCATGCATGGAAAATTCATTTTACGTTCAGAGTCTATTGAAAATTGCATGCGGAAATCCTTATCTGAGCTAATCTTAGGTTTGCATTTTCCAGCTTGGTAATAGCTGGTTAGGAAAATATTTCTATTCTCCATTGGACCATTCATGTATATGTACAAAAATATAATTCTTTTATAGGAACAACTGTATTCAGTAAATCATTTTGGGGTGAGATCTATGGCCCCAATCTTGAAAACATTCATGTGACCAGTCCCTCACACTTCAGTGTGACTACTCATAGGACTAAAGATAAGCACACATGTACGTACTTACAGGATCAGGGCCTTTCCATGCAAACTATATTAAATCTTTTCAGCCGGTTATTGAGGCAATGGTAAATTAAGAAACAATAAGAAGTCAAACTATTTTCTAAACCTAGTGGGCAAAATTCTGTCTTAACACTCAGTTTATGTAACTGCCCCTGAAGTCAACAAAGTTGAGCCAGTTGTAAACAGGGGAGAATTTTATTCATTATTTATTTTGTGGTATACATTGTGCATAGCCTCAGGCGCTAGGCACATGCACAGTTTAATCACTGAACACTTATCTCCCAAAATAATTCACACTGGCTCCATGTCTACACCAGATTACTCCCTGAACTACAAAAACTGATTCTGCCACTCACACCCAATTCAACCTTCCACTCAGAAAAAAAACTGGGTAAATAGGTAGGGTTTGTAACGTGCCACGAAGATCAATACACTTGGGCTGTGTCAGACCAATGGCAGAGTAAGTTCCAGTCACAGGCCAGTCCCTGAGGACACCACCCCCACCTCCCCTCAGTGCCTGATGTACAAATTTGGGACAGTCAGCTCAAACATCTTAGCAGATTTCAGCTACTGGGGTAGAACATATGGAGAAAGGCAGGTCTTTACATTCGAAAAGGATTGGATCACACCCCACCGTTTGAAAGGCGTCGAGAAGTGAATTGGAAGCCAGCACTGTCTGTGGAATGTGGACATAATATGCTCCATGCGAGGAAGGGATGGGCTGCCACATTCCGCACCGGGTGGAGTTCGAGCAGCCTTTGGCTATAGCCCTAGCAAGTAGGACATATTGTAATAATTCCCTCTGCAGGTAACAGGTAACAAGAGTAAGGGCTCTGTAAGGAAAGAAAGGTCACAATGTCCTCGCCAGGCACAGGTGAAAGTGAGCACTCAACCACAGCTGCTCTGTGAAGATCCAGAAGAAGCCAGGAAGCCAACACAGTGCCCGAGTTGTGAACTCAAGTAACAAAAAGGCAGGCATAACCCCTCAGGGTTATGGAGGGGTATCACTTCTGCCGTTTCCTGCAGGGGTTTCCCATAGCAAGCCAAAGCAGTTCATTCAGTTTAAAAAGTACACACATTTCAGAGCTATCCCCAGTATTTAAAATAGGGAACAGCTCTCGAATCAGTCATCTTCCCAGAACCGGAACTCATTTTTAAGGGCATTCGCAGCATATATGTGTGTGTGGAGACATGCCACTGTCAGATGGACAGTTGTGGCCCTACCTTATGTATGGGGCAGCTAAAAGCAGGAAGAGTATTGAAATACGTCTTTTATAATCGGCAACTTTGTATGTAGTTCTCTCTCTCTCTCAGTTTCTATCTGCCTATCTACATAAATAATCAGAAATTTGAAGTGTGTGTCTGACAGACCCCTCAGGCTATAATTTTACATCCAGCCGTTATTCTCATAAGAGTCTCAGTAAATCCAAGGTTAGAGACGGTGAAGGCTGGAATAGACCCAGTGAAGAATGTGCCCATATGGTATACTACTAAGTGATACATAAATGTATTGATTAGACAAGTTGTCTACAGGATATCTTTATTCTGGATAGAAATATAAAGGCAGACAAGGAAACAAAAGAAGAAATGATGTAAAATCAACATGCAGATAACAGAGGCCCTGAATTGGATATTAATTTCTATCTAAGTATATTATTGTCCAAAGCATCACATTGATCACTCGAGAAAACTGGTTAATTCAGTTTAAAACTGTAGCTTGAATGCACTTCCTAAATAAACCTTGAACAAGATAATCATATGTTATCGCTATGACAACCAGAATAGAACATTTACAAACCCAAACAATACTATTCTTCCTACTAGAATATTAACACTAGCAAAAACCTGTTCTGATTTCTGGCGTTTTCAATGTAAATTGGAGAAGAAACGATATGACCAAATGTTATGACTCATTAGGAAGCAAACCGGCACAAGCTTTTGCAATTTTTCTTTAACTGACTTAAACAATTGTAGAGTGGGATTGGGTATTGTGGTCTACACCTGTACAAGAGACAGAAACTTCAACGTTCTAATACTGTCTCTGCCACTCCCTCATTGCATGATCCTGGGCAAATCGCTTAATTTCACTGCACCTCAGTTTCCCCATCTATTAGGATAATACTTACCTTAATTAATTCATTAAAGTTTTTAAAGTGCTCTGGAGAAGAAAGTACTCTGAGGTTCAACATATTTTTGTTAGCAATGCAGTATGCTGACCCAATATTCAGCAGTCTAAGTACAATATCTAGCTAGGCATTTATACTGCATTCATCACTGTGGATCTGAGCCCTAAAGGGATTCGCTGTGAAACACAAGCCGTCAACTGATTCCAAGTTCTCAAAGTGGACTCCTTTAACAGATATACTAAACGGCAGCACATTACTATTAACCTGCAAGCCTTACTTTAGCTTTCTGTAAGGTCTGACATTACTTTTAAAGTTCTTTTACTGACTTCTAAGACCGTCAGCAGGCTTTCCATGTCATCCTCGCCTAATCTAACTCCATTTTATACCCTCACCTGTTCATTACACTGGCTGGCCAGTTCATTTGTCCTGCTTATAAGTTTACAACAACAGAAGCTAGAGCTTTCTCTAAAGATGCCAACTGCAGAATACACTTTCCGTTATTACCAATATGTGATAGTTTCAGAATTACAGAAGGAGCTGATAGCAACCTCTATATTAAGGATTCTTGCTACCTTTTCTTTAAGAAGCTCTCACAGCTCCACTGTTTGCATCAGACCTTTGATATTCAGCAGAGAGAACATCTGCAAGCTAGGAAAGTGCCTGTTCTTTGTCCCTTGAAATTCTAGTCAGCTTCTGATGGGTGTAAACTGTTAAACATCACCATTTTCCTTCCCTTGTTTGTGTTCCTCAGGAGAATTTTGGCAGCATGCCCCAATAATAACAGGACACACAAACATGCCAAAACGCCAGGCACACACCATCACCCCAATAGCGGCAACCTGTGGCAACTCTGAACTGGGAACAACTGGGAGTTGCCAGGACAGCTGTGGTGAGGGGAGAGGGAGAGCCAGTTTCTAGTAAAATAAAATAAAATAAAATAAAATAAGTGCAAAAAGTTGCACTGCTATCCTATTTCTCCTTCCCAGAAATAGGCAGAGCAGTCACACAAATATAAAATATTTCAGGGAATCCCCCTCCTTCCCATTGTTCCCTCCCCTTTGGGCTGTCTGGGTAAGGGTATCAAGGATGTTTAGAGTGACCATATGTCCCATTTTGGACAGGACAGTCCCTTTTTTAAGCCCTGGCCATCCCGATCTTTTTGGCAAAACTGGGCATTGGTGCCTTTTGCTTTTGTCAACTGACCATCAGTTGGCAAGAGCAAAGTGGACAAAAGCTGTTTTGCCAAAAAAGTGGGGTGTAACCCCTGGTAGGGTGCAGAGGAACATGTGGGGGAGGGACGGGGGGGAAGCGGAAATGCCAGGCCTGCGCAGGAGAGAGGGCTCGGGAGAGTGGCTTGGGCCAGCCTCATGCGGGCAGGCAGCAGGGAGTCTTGGGCCAGCCCCACATGTGGGGGGGAGGGCTCGGGCTGGAGTCTCAAGCAGGCAGAGGGTAGAGGGGGACCTCAGGCCAGCCTGAAGCAGGTGAGTGGCAAGGGGGACTAGAGTCACCCCTGTGCACGGGGGGGAGAGGGGAGAAAGGGGAGCCTCGGGCCAGCCCCATGGAGGCAGGAGGCAGAAAGGGCTGGGGTGGCTCCTGGGGGGGGGGGGGGCTTTGAGCAGTGTCCCATGTTCGCATTGGGAAAATATGGTCACCCTTGCCAGTTGCTGAATATACACGTTCATTTGTTTATGAGCAGACTAGGCATTTCTTCCTAGAAGCAAAGACATCCTCTCTGTAGGATTATAGCCACACGTCTGAATTCATTAGCATCACAGAGAAAATTCTGGAGTAAACTGTCAGCCTGGTGCCCAGGGATTTATTTGCACAACTCCCATTGATGCAAATAGGGTAAACCTCCCTGCATTTTCAATGGGCCTAGATTTTCATTCATGGAGTTTTGGGCTTTCAGCTCTACCACTCCCAGTCAGCAAGCTTCTCAGGGTCAGGTCTAGTCGGTTCTTAACTGGGAGATATCCAAGGAAAACCCCAGGGTATTGCAGAATATGGTGTTAGAGATTCAGTAAGGATCTTCCTTCTTAGTCGTTACAGAACCAATGCCCCAGCATGACACGAAGGGGCACGGTAGAGAAAGTAGGACACCAAACTGAGTTTTCAACTGCTTATGGTGCTTATTAAGGATCCTAACTGCATTTTTCACAAAGCAAGGATGTTAACCTTAGTGTCCTGGCCATCTTCGAATTTGTTTGATTACTGAAGTTGTGTAAAGTGATAAGCATCCTGCAGTTTTTCTCTTAGTCCGGAAACATACTGCAACTGTGTCTAATAGCTTTTTCCAACCTCTGATACCCCAAAGCACAGGTCTATGGGTAATCTTGGGTCTCACCCCAAAAATGTAACCCTTCTGCCAGGTGGAGCCGGCAGCAACCAGGGCCGAGTTCAATATCTGGGTGTTCCTTTTCAACAATACGACACAGAACCAGTTCGAGCCCCCACCCAGTAGCCTGGGAAAATTACACACCACCTCTGGTTTCAGAGTAGCAACCGTGTTAGTTTGTATTCACAAAAAGAAAAGGAGTCCTTGTGGCACCTTAGAGACTAACCAATTTATTGCATAAGCTTTCGTGAGCTACAGTTCACTTCATCGGATGCATTCAGTGGAAAATACAGTGGGTGCCTCGGAGAGGCAATACTTCACCACTCGCATGCACAGAGTCTGAGCGTAGAAAAGAAACTTTTAATAAAAGGAGAGAAGTAACTTGGCGTTAATTTGAAAAACACAATTGACTCAATTGTGTGTCCTAGGCCCTACACTGCTAACAATTAATGCATATTCTCCTTAAGTGGAGGCAGTGTGGTCATACAAGTAGAATATAGACTGTCAGGAGACCTAGAGTCTATGCCCAACTCTGCTGCTAACTTGCTTTGTGACCTTGGGCCAGTCACTTTACCTCTCTGTGACTCTCTCTCCTCCCATCCTTTGTCTTTGTCTATTTAGACTGTAAGCTTTTTGGGGCACGGACTGTCTTTCACTGTATGTTTATACAGCTCCTAGAACAACAGGGTGCCAGTCCCTGCTGGGGCCTCTAGATGCTATTGTAGTAATAATATTTCGTGTAGTAGGAGCCCGTACTTTCAGAGAAATGGGATACGACTTCATTCCCTGGAGTTGTTGTGGAATTCCTTATGTGGCCGCATATTACTTACATGTGTTCATGCTCAAATAAATTGGTTAGTCTCTAAGGTGCCACAAGCACTCCTTCTCTTTATGTGAGAAATGGTTTGCTGGTTATTGGGCACTGTGACAGCTCAAAGTAGGCTGGCACAACTGATACCTCGGTGGTGCTATACCTACGGGTGCTGGGGGTGCTCCTGCACCCCCTCGCATGAAGCAGTAATAACAAACCCAAATACATGGTTTTCATCATCGGCACTCCCACCATTAAAATTGTTCCAGCACCCCTGCCCGCACTGCCATTTCCCATGTGTTTGCAGGTACCAGCATTTCTCCTAGGTGATTCAGTTCATTTTTGGTTTATATATTCTCCTTTACACACACTTGTACTCAAGAGCAGAGATGGGTCAAAAATGAACACAGCACGTATTGGTGCCCCTCGCTGAACTCCAGAGTCCCTGCTGTTCTGGGCATTAACATTCAGATAGTTTGCTCATCCAATCTATTTTTGAACAGCTTGACACTCCAGTCTGAACACCAAGATCCTTAGAACCCTTACTCCAGGAGGAGCATCCTAGCCATTGTCCATCACTAATAAGCAGATGGCAGGCTTCATCCCACAAGGGCTCGTTACTATCGTGACATGAAAGCATGGCAGTCATTAGGACACCTGCGTGGAGACTGGATATTTGGAAGACACCTGTAAGCACCTATCAGAATCAGATATTTCCATTCCCAACTCATCACTTCTCGAGGAAGGTCATTACACATTATACTTCAAGCTCAGGTATTTGCTAATGCAGAAAATACCCAGGAAGTTAAACGCTTTGATCTCAAAATACTTGTAAGTGAGGTGTTATGAAAGGATGAAGGAAATGTTTAAAATGGATCTAGGGAAACAGCTGTTTGGCTTCTTCCCTCAGCTATCATTAAATCAGTCACTAGCCTAACTTAGCAGTTAGTACAGGTGATGTTCCAGAAGGCTAATCCTGTTTTTGCATTATTTTTCCTACATAAATTTATTTCGCTTGCACAGCTTTTAGACATTGGTACAAACTTTATATTCTTTACCACTGCATCACGGCCCTCTGTGCAGTATAAGGGGTTCTGCATATCAGTTAACAAGGAATCAGACAGGCTGCTGACATCCTGGAGAGTTTGTGTCATTAGCTGATTAGAAACTTGAATTTGGGGGACATTTATTCCTGCCCTTTTACAAAAAATTAAAAATCTTTTCTTCATTCATCAGTACTTGATGGAACATTAGCCTTGGTTAAAATATAAATTTCTTTTCAAGGACTTTTTTCAATTGTTCAATTTTTATTTTAGTTGTCTTCATACCATTTTCTGATTGTAATACCCGGGCTGTCGTCAGCCAAATCCATTCAGCATACACTGCTGAATGTTGCAAAACGTTACACGCCCAAGCTACTAACCCAATAGCCTGGAGCCAGCTTTCACCTTACATAACAGGGGGAGTAGCCATACCAAAATGGCTCGTTATGGCTAATTGATGACAGTTGAAGCAGGATTAGACCAGCTCTGGTTTACAGGATAATTCAGAATTGGGGCTTGAACAACAATGCAAAATGCAGCTTTTGGAATAATAAAACAACCTAATTTAGGATCTGAAGTCACTGAGACATTCCTTTGTCTTTACATTATGAGCCCCAACATTCATTTGTTCCAGCAAACCCCTACTGCAAGATACCTAATTAGCCAGCCCTCTCTCTCCTAGCTATTACTTCCTACCAAGTAGCAGAAGCAAATGCTTTAAGGGCCTGTTCACAGACACAAATGACTGCTTGGAGCCCTGTGCACAGAATAAACTGGAGCTATCCTGATTTCTATCTTATATTGTCATTATCGCGATCATAACTGATCAGCTCACAATCACGAGTGGATTTTACTTTCACAACACCTGTGAGATATGAACGTACCTGCTGCAATATAATTAAGCATACCAACCTCAACATCTGGTTTTACATAACATTCTTGCAAATGAAAGTCAGATGTGAGTCAGTGCCATGTACTTCTGATCATAAAAATGCTTTTGTCATGAGGGCTGAGAATAGAAAGTCTACACACATGAAAAGTAACTTAGCTGTTTAATAACCTTGTGACTCCAAGAGAAGGCAAAACATTTATGCTGCCATGGATCTAATTTGAGGATATTTAGCTTTTGCTACACATTTTGCAGACAAATTGACATTTTACCCAGCACAAACGAGTTGCTAACCTTCAATGTAGGACCTTTGTATTGTAAAGTCTACTGATGAATCAAAAGTTTTGCTAAAAGGTAGTCGCCGTCTACCTTCATAGCTTGGCTTATATATGTACATAATATTGTGGAAATCGTGCTCTGTAATACTTTTGTCAATCTTGTGTAACCCTTCTGCCAGGCCAAGTTGATAGCAGCAAGGGCCGGGTTCAGTACACAGGGGTTCCCTCTCATCAAAGCAAATGCAAAACTGGCTCGAGCCCCCACCCAGTGACCTGGGAAAATCTTACACACCCCCTGGGCGCCTCAAAGAGGCAATACTTCCCCTCTCGCAAGCACAGAGTCTTGGTGTAGTAGAGAATCTTTAATAACATGAGGTAAACAACATCAGCATTAAATTGGGGAAACACCACAACTAGTGTTCATTAACCAAACCATGAGCAACGACCCATCCCAGAAAAATTTGGCCACATCCTTTCCCTCAGGTTCTTGAGTCCCAGAACCCAAACGTCTCTTGAGTCCAGCAATCCACAAATCACCCAAAGTCCAAAAAGTCCAGCCCCAGAGTTCAAAAGTTCATCTGCAGAGTGTTACTCCCCAGTCTGGCTTAAATGTGCCTGGGTGTGGGGGAAAGAAGTAAGGGGCACCTTACGTGTCCTGAAGCTGACTGCCCCACAGGGCTCTGCTCCGCTCCACCACGACCGGCTCCGCTCTGCTCAGCTTGCCGTCTCACGAACAACTCCGCTCAGCTCGCCGTCTCACGAACAAACCGCTGTCTTACAAACAGCTCTGCTCACCCCTCCATCTCACAAATAGCTCCGCTGCATACTAGATCTTCCGGCTCCCCACTACTTGACACAGCGCTCAGTGATTTCAGCTCTCAGTAGTGGGAGCCTTAGTGCTGGTGCACCATAAGACTGAAGTGAATTCAGCACAGTACCTGTAACAAAACTCTTAATAGACCCAAAATTAGCTCTGACATTCCACAGTGGAGAGAGACAGAGGTGCAATTGGTGCTTCAGGCCCTCACAAAGGGGCCTACACCACCAGGCACTAATACCTGTCTCAAGTCTTTCTCAATTCACAGAGTTTTGGAACCCATGTCCCTTGCCTAGTGAGTGCTACTCAGTTGATGGTGAGTCTTCCATCATAACAAAAAGGCCAAGTACAGTTCCAAGCACAGTTCCCATAATCAGGGCAATAACAATTTATTCTTCCCGCCCCAATAACAGAGACACTGGGGATCCCACAACAGCCAAAGTGATCATTTGGGCAGTTATGGCCTCATTCTAGGCGGGGTGGGTGTGCCTATGCAAATGAGATCAGCCCCTGAAGTTCTTTTCCACAACTTGCCACACCTCACCACCAGATGTCAGGGTGGAGCCCACCCTGTCTCTGCTTACACTTGTATTCCTACACTAAGCTGCTTGCTATAAAGGTTCAGGATAACCTGAGTCACGTAAGTTACATTTCCTATAAAATATTGTGCATAGCATATTAATTAGTTTGTCACTACTTGCACACTATTGCATATAAACCAGATGGGTTAAACCCTCCAAACTGACCCCTTGATCCCTCTAATTTAGGGGTCAGATTTGGGAATCTGGAGCAATTTCTGTTGTGTTAGGATTGCCACAAGTACTCCTTTTCTTTTTAGGATTGCTGCAGAATCTAAACAGCAGGGAGCTAATTTTCATTATAGATTTGTGGGAGGGAAATACTGCAAGGACACTGTGCTCATTACTTGTCCTGCCTACCCAACACAAGGGTAGCAGACTGTGCCACATTATCTTTTTTATCTGTACCATGCACAAAATCCACTATTTCAATCATTGCACATTAGGCAACAGATCTGATTATCTTGTCCAGAATATCTGGTAACATTACATTTGATAGAAGTAAAATTAATTTGAGCCACCATGTAAGTACAGGTTTCCGAATAGCAGCCGTGTTAGTCTGTATTCACAAAAAGAAAAGGAGGACTTGTGGCACCTTAGAGACTAACCAATTTATTTGAGCATAAGCTTTCGTGAGCTAAAGCTCACTTTGTGCATGGTACAGATAAAAATCCTTAATAAAGTACACACATGCCTCACATATCATTAGTTAACTCGAATTATCGATCTGTACTTTGTCACACTGTCTCAGTACTTTGGTTTCCAGTTTGTATGTTCCACACAGACAACTTCATGGAACTGGGAAAAGTATTGGATATTTATATGAATATCAAGCACATCCAGAGTTATGATAGGGAGGATGAAAAAGAAAACTAGAATTTTGCATGGGATATAAATCCTCAAGATGCAAGGCATAATCCAAACTCTAGCCAGGGGGTATTAGGAAGACGCTTTCCTTGCAAACATGTTGTTTCTTAACTACCTACTGTAGGATTACTTACACCTTCTTCTGGCACATCTGTGCTGGCCACTGTCAGAGATAGAATTCTGGACTAGATGGACTTGGGTCTGGTCCAGCCTGGCAACTCCTATGTTCCTACAAGTGTTTCTGTTTAGAGAACAATTTCCCTTTCCTTCTCCCTACCCCCCAAGAAAAAAAATGGAGGGAATCAGAATAAACTTCTTTCAGGGCGTGGCTGCCTTGTCATGCCCCTTCTGGTCAAATGTGGTGTGGCTGGCACTTCCAGCTTCAGTTTCCCTCCCACAGACACTAGTCTGTGGTGAAGAAGGGGCTTAAGCCTTCTGGCCAACTCACAAACAACCTTAACCCCTCCCAGAGTAGCGAAAGTCCAAACTAAAAAGTCCCGAACAAACTAAAGGTGCTTCTGCGCTTGGGGGCTTCTCTTCAGACCGCTCTCTGGGACCTGCTTCCTGCACCTGTCTGGGCAACTTTTGAGATACTTTCTGGATTCTAAGCTAGAGCTCTAGCTAGGGTTGCCACTTTTGAAATGTAAAAAAAGAAAAAAAAAAGGCACATCCCCCCACCACAAGGCAAGCCTGCAGCAACCCCAACCCCCAACCACAAGGCAACTCTGCCACTCCCCACTCCAACAGCCACTTCTAGTATCTAGAGAGATAACATATACAGCTAACACTGATAACATTGCAGGTCTCCTCATTCTCATGCAGGGGTGAAAGTAAGTTAGAGGACTTACCGGTATGCCGGAGTCCTGAGCAGGGGGCATGGCCTCAACCGGAAGAGGCAGGGTCTTAAATCCCCTGGCCCTTTAAATCTTGATTTAAAAGGCCAGGGCCCCAGCTGCGGTAGTGGCGGCTGGGAGCACGGGGCCCTTTAAATCACCCCCGAGCTACCAGCTGCAGAGCCGGCTGGGAGCCCCGGGGCTCGGGGGTCATTTTAAGGGCTCAGGGCTCCAGATGCCACTACTGCAGCAGAGCCCCGGGCCCTTTAAATCACTGAGGAGCCCTGGGGGCTCCCGGCTGCCACCACTACCCCGGGGCTCTAGGCTCTGGCAGAGCTTTAAAGGGCCTTCGGCTCTGCTGTGGTAGCAGCTGCCGGAGCCCCGAGCCCTTTAAATCCCTGCCTGAGCCCTGCTGCCCAAGCCCTGGGGTAGCGGTGGCCAGGCTCCATCGGGGATTTAAAGGGCCCCGGGGCTCCAGTCGCCGCTACCGCCCCGGCCCTTTAAATGCCCGCCGGAGCCCCACCGCCGCTACCCCAGGGCTTTGGCAGCAGGGCTCTGGTGGGGATTTAAAGGGCCGGGGCAGTAGGGATGGCTGGAGCTCTGGGGCTCTTTAAATCTCCGCCAGAGGCCCCCACCCCCCCCACCCCGACCCCTACCCCAGGGCTCGGGCAGCAGGGCTCAGGTGGGGATTTAAAGGGCTTGGGGCTCCAGCCACCGCTACTGCCCTGGCCCTTTAAATCCCCTCCAAAGCCCTGCCACTGCTCCCACCCCAACCCCAGGGCTTCGGCAGCAGGGCTCAGGCGGGGATTTAAAGGGCCCCAGGGCAGTAGCGGCGGCTGGAGCTCCGGGGCCCTTTAAATCCCCGCCAGAGCCCTGCCACAGCCACTACCCCAAGGCTCAGGCAGCAGGGCTCAGGCGGGGATTTAAAGGGCCCTGGGGCAGTAGCGGCGGCTGGTGCTCCGGGGCCCTTTAAATCCCGGCCTGAGCCCTGCTGCCCGAGCCCTGGGTTAGCAGCGGCGGGGCTCTGGTGGGGATTTAAAGGGCCCCGGGGCAGTAGCGGCGGCTGGAGCTCCGGGGACCTTTAAATCCCTGCCGCAGCCCCGCTGCCGCTACCCCAGGGCTTTAAACTGCCCTCTCTGAAAGCCGGTCCTGGTATGGCGCACCGGCTCTTACCGGGTATTACTTTCACCTCTGCTCTCATGTGACTCAAACCCTCTCTCACACATACGGTGCATTTGCATGTTGGTGGACAGACAGTTGCTGAATTTTCAACAATTTTGATCTGTTATTGCTTCAACTGTGGAACTGGAACCACTGCAGCATCTTTAGCTGGACACAGAAATTTTAACATTAGCTATCCCAGTGTATTGTGATAATAATGCTAATCTTTAGACCCATGTAAAAAAACCCGCAGATTAAATTATTTTTCTGGCAACTGGCAAACCCATAAAAAAAACAGGCCAGGCCAGTCAAATACCGGTCAGATGGTAACCATAGTGTTAGCCCCAGATTGGTTCCCCTGCCATAGTCTTTCCCCTGTAGACCCTGGCTAAGGCCCTCCACAGGAAAGAGGGAAGGAGCAAGCCAGCTCCCTGTAGCTCCAACTCTCAACTTATCTCACTCTCAGTCCTTTCATAAGGCCCTGGTGTCCATTAAGCATCACCTGACCCTTCTTAGTCCTGCCCCATCAGGTTTGGAAAGCATTTAATTAACTAAAAGAAAAGGAGTACTTGTGGCACCTTAGAGACTAACCAATTTATTTGAGCATGAGCTTTCGTGAGCTACAGCTCACTTCATCGGATGCGTACTGTGGAAAGTGTAGAAGATCTTTTTATACACACAAAGCATGAAAAAATGGGTGTTTACCACTACAAAAGGTTTTCTCTCTCCCCACCCCACTCTCCTGCTGGTAATAGCTTATCTAAAGTGATCACTCTCCTTACAATGTGTATGATAATCAAGTTGGGCCATTTCCAGCACAAATACAGGTTTTCTCCCCCTCCCCCCCCAACACAAACCCACTCTCCTGTTGGTAATAGCTTATCTAAAGTGATCACTCTCCTTACAATGTGTATGATAATCAAGGTGGGCCATTTCCAGCAGTGAGCTGTAGCTCACGAAAGCTTATGCTCAAATAAATTGGTTAGTCTCTAAGGTGCCACAAGTACTCCTTTTCTTTTTGCGAATACAGACTAACACAGCTGTTACTCTGAAACCTATCATTTAATTAACTGTGGCACAAGTGTGGCTGGCCCCCTTTCCCCTTAAAGGAGCCAGTCACCCTGTGACAATGCTCCTCATACAAGAGCAAAGCAATATGCAAAAGGCCTCTGGGCTTTAACCAGCCTTCAGGAGCAGATGGTGTAAACTACCATCATGATACCATTCCCCAAACTCAAAGGTATTACATCCTGTAATGAGAGGCATTTCAGATCTCATCTTAATATCTAGACTCTGAATCCCCACCCAAATTTCCCAGGGGTGTCGTCACTGAGTAGCAGGAGCTGGGTCATTGCCTCGTCTATGGAAACCCCCACACCCACTTACTTGTTTATCTCCCCTGAAAGCAGGACTTGTGTGAGTAAACAGTCCAACAGGGATACAAATACAAAATCCAGCCCAAAAGCTGAAGTCTGCTCCTCCTTAGTACATGGGCACAGGCACTGGCCATATGACAGGGTTGTCAATCCTCCAGGATTGCCCTGGAGTCTCCAGGAATTAAAGATTATTCTTTAATTAAATATTATGTAATGTGAAGAAACCTCCAGGAATACATCCAACCAAAACTGGCAACCCTAATTGCACTTGCCACTTCCCACTGTCTCCCTTAGTAGTCAGGAGCCTGATCAGAGGCACCTTCAAAGCATAGTGCAATACCCAACTCTTTACACAGGCTTTGCCCCATTAATAAGACTATACGAACCATCTAGGTAGCCTCAACTCAGGAAACAGCCCAGAATAAGGAATGTAGAAATTGCCTTAACAAAATCAGACCAGTGCTTCATCTAGTCTCTACAGTGGCCAGTTCCAGTTGCTTTAGAGGAAGGTACAAGCACCCCCCGATGAGTAGTTATGGAATAGCCCGCCCATAGGGGAACATTCTCCCTAATCCCATTAATAAGAGGTTGGTTTATGCCCTGAAGCAATAGGATTTTATCCCTGCCAAATTATTTGTTTAATAATCCTGTCCAATGTAATTGTGGATGTTCCATATAAATGTCTAATCCTTAACTTAATCCTACTAAGCCTTTAGCCTCAGTAATATCTTGTAGCAACGAGTTCCACAGGGTCATGAAGATGCAGTGTGTAAAAATTTCCTTTCATCTGTTTTAATTATGCTTCCTTTCAATTTCACCAAATACCCCTTGCCCATTGCTTATGAGAAACGGAGAAGGAGCAGCGCTGCAAGTAAGAAGAACCTGGCAGTGGAACAGACTGACAAGCCTAGCAGCTGAAGCACCCTCAAGCAGACAGACAGTAGGCTAGAAGAAGCATTAAAGGCAGGGCCGGATTAACTCATAAGCTAATAAGGGTATAGCCTTAGGCCCTCCTGTAGGCCCTCCATTCCATATTGAAGTAACAGCTGAGTGACGGTAGCGAAGCCCATCGGGAAAATTTTTTGTCTCATTGGATATTGCTTTGTACAAATTAATCCATCAAGATTGTGAATTCAATTTATGATGGTTGTGATTTTGTCTTTGTGGGCTAAGTAAGTGTTTGTGGGCCCAAGCAATATTGAACTTTGTACACAGTAAGCCTACACTGGACAATAGAAACCATGTCGAAGAAAGGAAGATGGCAGAAATTGAAGGAGGCCAAAGAAAGACGGCAAAGACAAGATGTAGTGCTGAAAGGTACTCCTTCTCTCCTAGCTTTTTTTTCTTCTACTAAGTCTGCGGGCGAGGAAGTCCAGGTGAATGCCAGCCCAAGTGAACCTGCTGCGTCTGCACCTGATCAAAAGGAGCAGCCTCCTGTGACTTCTCTAACGGCAGTCTCACCCCACTCCTCTGGAGACTTTCCCAGTGGTAGTAATTCAAAAATATCCTTCTCCAGTGATCCAGGCAAGTGGGGCATGACTTCTCAAGATCTCATTGCACACTGGACTGAGAAGGGCCCACAGAAATGCCAGAATCTAGATGCTGACTTTTCATTGACAAAGCGAGAGTGCACCGATCAGAATCGTTATCTGACCAAATCAATGTTTGAAAATGTGAAGCCTAACAAACAGATTTGCAAGCGAGAATGGCTCATCTATTCACCTTCTAAGAAGAAAGTGCACTGGTTTTATTGCCACCTGTTTTCTGATACCAAAAGGTGGGGAATGTTCTGCGAAGGCTTAAATAATTGGAAGAATACTGCATACGTTGCCAATCATGCAGTGAGTGAGCAGAATACATTGTCAGTTAGCAGCTACCATGCCCAAAAGAAAGTTAGTAGCAGAACTGATATGCAAATGGAAAACCAATTTTTGGAAGCTCGTGCTTATTGGAAAAACGTTCTCAGATGTGTTGTTGAAACCATAGATTTTCTTGCTAAGCATGGTCTGCCATTCCATGGCTCAGATGAGATTGTTGGATTGAAACACAATGGCAATTACCTTGGTGTTCTAGAGCTAATCGCCAAGTTCAACCCTTTCTTAGCTCAGCACATCAATGAACACACAAATCATGGAAAAGGCCATACAACATACCTATCAACAACTATTTGTGATTAATTCATTGCACAGCTGGCAAAGAAGATGCTATCAACCATTGTAGATGAGATCAAAGACGTGGAGTATTTTTCAGTGTCCGTTGACTCAGCACCGGATGTGTCATATGTAGATTAGCTGACTGTCATCTTGTGTTATACGGTACCCAGAGGACCAGTTGAGCATTTCATGACCCTCATAAACATCACCAACCACAAAGGGAAGACACTTGCCTTGTACCTACTTGAGTTCCTCACCGAAAATGGGATTGACATCAGACTTTGTCATGGCCAAAGCTATGATTATGCAAGTAATATGAATGGCAAATATTCAGGGATACAGACAAAGATAAAAGAGCAAAATGCTTTATTTGATTACATACCATGTGCTACGCACACACTCAACCACAGTCTGCTGTGGATTGTTGTGTTGAAACAGTTTCTTTTTTTTGGATTTGTCCAAGAATCGTACAGTTTTTTCTCTGCATCAATCAGTTGTTGGATGATTCTTAGAGATTCACTACCAAAGAGATGTCCAGTGCCCATACCACTCTCAGGGACATGGTGGAGTGCCAACACTGAAGCTGTGAATGCAGTTGTTCTGGGATACCTCAACATCCTCGAAGTGCTAGAGAGCATCAAGGATGACGAATCTCAAAAATTAGCAACAAGAAAAGATGCGAAGATCCCGAGTGATGCAATGCGCACTTTGGAAACTGGTATTTTGTATGAAGTCTGAAATGATATACTTCAGCCATTCAGCAGGTGCAGTCTAAGCTTACAAAGTGCTCAGATTGACCTTTCCACCAGTCTATACCTAATGAGGAGTCTTGGAACTGTTCTTCAATGAATATGGGATAGTTTTGATGAGTATGAAATTCAGGGGGTTGCAAGGACAGCTAACCATGAGTATAAGTCAGCCAAATGCTGCAAAAGACAGAAGACATGCAACAATGCAACTGCCCACACATTCAGTAACAAGGAGGCCTTCAGCATTAATACCTTCATCACAATCATCAGCAAACTGAAGAGTTCATTAGAACATCGGATTGAAACTTATTAAAATATTGACAAACCCTTTCGTGTACTAACAAATTTTTTGCCTAACATTTCAAATTCTGAAGTCAGCAAAGGTATCAAATGTCTGTTTCAGAAGTACCCAGATGATCTCCCAGTAGATTTTACTAAAGAATTTCTTCAGTTTGTTGAATTCACATCACTCTCAGATGCAAAGAGAAAAGATGACAAAAGCAAATCTATTTGGATGTACTGAGTTATCACGTACTGAGTTATGAATCCAATGTGATAGAATGTTTCCCGAGTGTTGAAACTGCATTATGGCTGTATTATGATCACTAACTGTAGTGGAGAAGGTTCCTTCTCTCTTCTAATAAGGATCAAAAATGTCCTCTGATCCACCATGACTCAGAGCATCTCAGTGCTTTGTTCCTCTTGAGCACTGAGAATGAAATTGTCAGGTCTTTGAATTAAGATGACATCATTCATGACTTTACCACAGCTAAAGCTCGGGGGCAGGAAATTGTTTGAAGAATTGAGTTTAGTGAGCATAGAATACATGTGTTAATTTTATATAAATAAATAATATGTAAATATGTATGTAGATAAATTTTTGATGACTTCATAATTTTTTGCAATATGTAATTCATACTTAGGCCCTTCCCTCCCATTAGCCTAGGCTCCTCATAACTGTAATCCGGCCCTGATTAAAAGGAATAGAATAATAAGTCATCCTGCAGAATGCTGGGGTTTCGGCTGTGTGATCTAAATAATTGTTTTGACCCTACTATCTATGGAATAAATCCTGAATGGGCAGAACAAATGCAACTTGTGATGGAAGGCTCTCAGCACCTCTCAAGATCTGGATTGGTAAATCCTGTCCCTCCCCACAAAGAGAGCGACAAAATTCCCATTGACTTTGGTTAAGGCAGGATTTCACTTCTGGCCAACACGTATGAAAATTCAGAGACTGAGATTCTGGAAAACAACTCTGCCTTGAAAAACATACGAGCCCTCTGATGTTCAATTTGAGTATCCTTTTTGGTCAGTTTAACCAAGAAGAAATTTACTTTCAGTGATCACCAGTAAAAACCAACTGAGTGTTCATTACTCACAGTTCTGCAAGAGTTACCCTCGTTAGGCTGTGAGTACTGTGTTTCCTCATTCAAATCTATCTGCCTTCCAAGCACTGACATATTTACTTATGGACCAAGACCGAGGGTAATATTAGACAAGGAGTAAAGGGATACATGGAAGATGTATTGCTTCCGGTTTTGATTTGATCTCACTCCATTGTGTGTTTTGTTATGGCCCACTGGATGGCTCTCTAATCGCTGGGAACAAAATAGAGAGGGTGGGGCAACTACTTTCTTTCCTGCCACTAACTAAACCAACACATTTAGTAGAGTTTAGTCCTAGCCATGATATTTAGATCTGGATCTAAACTTCCCCAAAGTCTGAATGCGTTTGGATCTTGGGTTTTCAGGTGCAGCCCTTTGCTACTTTTAGAGTTGGCTGAGGGCAGCAAAGGGTTGCAACATCATGGATTTTTATAACCAAAATGGCTGGAGCTGTAAAAAAAAAAAAAAAAAAAAACCTATGGGAAATGATATTGTGTCATTACAAAAAAAATTGTTTTTCCATCCCTTTCTGTTCAACAGATACAATTGTTCAAAATAATAATGAGCTATAAGATTGCATGACAGTATGAGCTTCCTCTTTATTAACAGACAAAATGTTCTTTTTCCAGAGGAAGAAAACAGTTGTGCCCCAAGTGAGATATCACTGCCCCCCACAGGAGGATGTACTCTACTCTGGTGCCACGGAAAGACCTGACAGTGATTTAAATACACACAGAACACTTGCAGGGTGTTTTTGGCTGGTTTGGGTTTTGTCTTTTTTAAAGGAAAAGTAATAATTAGTGACATGAAAGGCAAGTGAGGGCGTGAAATAGAAAATCAAGGGCTGCTGTGGATCTTGAAAGTCACTCGTAGCCCACTGGTCAGTGCACGTTATACATCCTCCCCCTGTGCCTGATCCTCAAAGGATGTGATTCTCTCATGGCACCAAGTTACTGAGGCTGGCTCTTTACCTCAGGCTGTAGCATCTCATGTTTAGGCCAGGGAGGGACTTGGTTTGATGCCTTGTGCTCAGGGCCGGCTCTAGGGTTTTTTGCCGCCCCAAGCTCCGAGAGCGCAACTGCCCAAGCAGCAGTGTGGTGGGAGCAGCTCAGGCTAGCTGCCTGAATATGTGCCCAGGGTTAGGAAGGATTGTACTCACAGATGGCTAGTCTGCCAGCTCATGTAGATCTAACAGCGTGAGGAATCACATCTCCCAGCTGCCATGTAGACATGCCCTCAGAGGCCATGCCAGGACACCCAGGGCCGGACTTTGCCCTCACTTACACTGGTGTCTCTCCATTGACTTTAATGGAGTTACCCCTGTATAAATGAAAGAAGACTTAGAGTACAGCCTCTCTTCCCCCCGGACGTTAGAAAGCATGTTGTGGGACACACAGACCTGAGGAGGGTTCACAGTAAGATCTGCAAAGAACAACAGCTCCTGGAAGCATTTTATTCAAGTAGAGGTTTCACCTGGTGTGTTGCTAACACATGGACCTGAAAGATGCTGTATGGAGTCTCAGCTGCAGTAATGTGCTCCAGAAACACACAGCATGCACACCCTCACACAAGTCCAGATGCCTAACGGGGAAGTCCATATTAATTATTGTTTGTATTCTTTACATATACAATGCCATAGGTGTGTATGACGGACAGATACAAAACATGGCCCCTGCCCTAAGTCACCCAGGGCCAGATTTTCAAAGGTATTTGGGCACCTTAAGATGCAGATAGATGCTAGTGGGTGAGTTAGGTGCCAAACTCCCATTAACTTTCAATGGGAGTTAGGCACCCAGCCTAGGTACGTCTCCAAAGCCCATTTAAGTCTATGAGAGTCTTATCATGGACTTCAATGAGCTTTAGAGCCAAACTCTGCCCTGGTAAATCTATTGCGACTCCTCTTTTGACTTCAGCGGGCATCACTCCTATATACACCGGGACTGAATTTGGCTCACAGTTAATTTACAATATAGGGAGAATTGTCTCCACAATTTGAGAGCAGATTTTCCCCTTTCCTCTGTGGAAGAAGGAGGTCACTCCATAGCACTTGAGAGCTCTCCCTCCTGTCACAATCTACTTTAAGCACTGATTCTTTCCCTCAAGTTTGTTCTTTCTTTTAAAGAGATCCATTATTAGAGATCTTCTCCAACTCCTGATATGATTTTTAAGAGCAGGTTAGACAAACACCTTTCAGGGATGGTCTAGATAATACTTAGTCCTGCATGAGTGAAGAGGACTGGACTAGATGATCTCTCAAGGTCCCTTCCAGTTCTATGATTCTATGAGTCGTGTTATGCTCTGCCTACCAGACCCATAACAACTCCCTTTGTATAAATAATGTATATTAACAATCCTAACAATAATAACTTAATTACATTCATGTGTGTGTGTGTTGTCTTTCAACGGAAGGAACCCAAAGCACTTTACAGACCCATCACTGAAATGCAGCAATTTGTGAAACACAACAGCTAACCGTGCAGAGCAACAATAGTCTAGGATACAAAGTGAAAGTTACCAAAGCCATTTGGCAGGGGAGATTTTAAGTGAGCTAAATTGTGAAAGGTGCTCTGGGTTCTTTAATGACCAAAAGTGCCACAGACTTTTATTTTTAATTTCATCTGAAAAAGTAACTCAACCAGTGAGGTGTCCCTTAGCACCATGCTGGAGGTCATGGCTACAGGGGGGAAAAGCACCTAGTGAAGCATCAATACCACTTGCTACAGCCAGTTGGGTTTTCCTGCTAGGTCTCCTGTCCAAGTGTGACCAAGCCTAGCCACCACACTTCCCTTAACTCATGAGATCTGACTGTGCCACATAACCCAAGCTGTATCTGTATCTCTTACAGTGCATGTTATTGAGAACAGTGGACATTTCACTGTCATATACATTGTTTTGGGTTTTTGCCTTTTGCTTCAGTATTCCTGGCTCAAATTTTCAAAGCAGTCTTGAGGATTTAGACACATTCACGCTCAAATTGGAAGATGTGTCTAAATCCTTCCATACCAGATGTACAGTGGTTAATTTGTAATGGCAAGAAGCCCACAATGGCAAGTTCCCGTGTCCTGTCCAAGAGGCGATGGCAATCTCTGATTGCAAACATGAACCTATGAACCTCAAATAACATTTGAGTCTCAGACTAAACTGTATGTTTGGTTTCATAATGATAATATCTTCCTCTGTGTTTTTTCCATTGCTCAATTAACTATTGTTTAGCCCAGCATGACTTTATTCATAAGTAAGTTCATTAATAGATCCAAACTTTGGACTAATTTGAGACCATATGATACAATGGCATTAATCTTTCTGACGAACATCATTAATATCATTTACCCTTTAAATGCTCCCATTACGTTCCCCAGGCTAGTATAAAACTTTGTAGCATGGTACTGAATGGATTCATCTAGCTAAAGCAACTACAATTCATGTCTGCATAATTTTGCTGTTATTTGCATCTTGTTTATTTACATCACTTGTCGGCCATTATCAGGATTTTTTCTGTGAGCATACATGTCCTCTTTTACAGTAAAATGAGCAGCACAGGCTAAATCCTGCAGTCCTTACCCAGGCTAACCTCCCTCTGAAGTCAAAGGGAGCTTGGCCAGAGCAAGGACCATAGGAACGGGCCCCACAATAGTAAGATATTAAGTTGTATGCTCTCTACTTAGTTTAAGGATGCTGCATTAATTAACACTTTTTTCTTTTTCTTTTCTTTTTTTAACCAAACAAGAGCTGGATCCAAAGCTCATTGAAGTCAATGGAACTACTCCCAGTGAATTCAGTGGGCTTTGGATCAGGCCCCAATTGGAGTATCTTTTGATTGCCTACCACTGATCCTGCCAGCCTTATGAAGACAAAATTTCTATCTTCCTCCCATTGAAGATTCTGAACTTTCCAGGGTTGGGGAAATGGTGTTGCTGAGCCTTTAACATTATAAACTGAAAAGAATCGGAAACAGGGCTTTCCAGCCCTGGCATGCTCTCCTTTCTCCATTGACTAATGTGATGGGGCAAGGCCAGATGGCTATGGAAAAGTAATGAGAGATAGATATATTAGCTCCAGGCTAAACAAATCCCTGGTACCAGGATAAGTGAAATGGCAGCTGCTCCAGGTCAATTAAGACACCTGGGGCCAATTAAGAACTTTCCAGAAGGCAGGGAGAAGGCTAGGTTGATTGGGACACCTGAAGCCAATCAGGGGCTGGCTGAAACTAGTTAAAAGCCTCCCAGTTAGTCAGGTGGGTGTGCATGTCAGGAGCTGTGGGAGGAAGTTGTGCTGTTGGAGAGACTGAGCAGTACACACCATGTCAGGCACAAGGAAGGAGGCCCTGAGGTAAGGGTGAAGTGGAGCTTGAGGAAGTGAGGGCTGCTGTGGGGAAAGTAGCTTAGGGAATTGTACATGTTATGTTTCTAAAAGGTCAGCTACCATAGCTGATACTATTAGGGTCCCTGAGCTGTAGCCCGGGGTAGAGGGTGGGCCTGGGCTCCCCCTCTTCCCCCCTGACCTTTGCCCTCTGATTAATCACTGAGACTGGGAGACAACAGAGACTGTGCAAGGAAGGATAACTTCTCCTCACCTCCCTTGCTGGCTTATGATGAAAATGGCTCAGTAGACTGTGACCCTTGTCTCTAGAGAGAGAAGGGTTATGTGGAGGGTCACAGTGAGCCTCTGAGGCTAGCAAAATCTGCCGGGAAATGCGGGACCCACGGAGGCAAGGACAGAGCTTTGTCACACTAAGTATACCTGTGGCATTCTAGTGGGGATATAGACTATTTTGTATTCCCTTAGTGTGGCCCAGTGGAATAGGCATTGGGCTTGGACCCTGAAAACCTGGATTCTGTTCCTTGATTATCTTATGTGATGAGGGGCAAGTCACTCCATCTCACTTTGTGCCCCAGTTTCTTCCTCTGTAAGATGGTAACTCAATGACACTTACCTCTGTTGTAAAACACGTTGAAATCTATAGTGAAAAAATGCTATGTAGAAGCAAGGTATTTTAAACAAAGATCCCACATACAGAGAAAAATTAGTATGTGCATGGAGCAGAATACTAGGGCATTTGGGTTTGATTTCTAACTTGCTCCTGTTTTGTTCATGGAGGTGAGCAGGCACCAGAGTTATGAAGAAGTTAGATAACAACACTGGATTTGGATGAAATTTGGCAAAATATTTCATGTTAGTGCACGAGCACCCACACTGCTCGGACTTTTCAAACCACAGAGATGGCCTTGGTCCTTGTCCAGAAGCCCATAGACTGTATAAGTGTGTCCATTCACAACATAGGGTCAGGTTTTCAAAAGAACACGGGCAGATTTTCAAATTTTGGGACCCACAGTTGGGCCACATTTTTGAAAGAGCTCAGCTCCAAATTCTGGCATGGAAATTAGAGCCATATTTCTGATATTGCTTTGCACTCAGACACTCCCATTGTGACACTTCTGGCCAGATTTTCCAAGGACCCCAACCTGGGCATAATTCTCATATAGTTTACATTAAAAAAAAAATCTCCAAATACCACCTTTTTCTGCATTCTCAGTCCTGGCTTTGTAAGTATTTTGGAGCCATATTGTTTTAGTTTTGCTTTAAATGGTTGGTGCATTTTTTTGTGTGGCCCAGAGACCTTTGGGAATGTGAGTTCCCATATTACTAGAGAAAGAGAGAGAGATTATTTCACCGATAGGGGTCTTTGCTGACTCTCTTGCAGGGAAAATAATGGGTCAGATTCACTCCTGCAGCCTAAGGAGGGTGCTAATTGCACCCCTTCTGCACCTCCTGAAGCAGCTGTGTCTGATGGAGGGTTCATCCCAGTGGGGCTGTTCTGCCAGGAAAGTGCAGCTTTAACATTCAGCTAGGGTATCATAGGAGCCCTCTCTGCAAATGCAACTTAGGAGAGGCGCTGAATCAGGGCGTCACCCTTTCTGCTCCTGATTCAGGCCAACCTATGAACCAGCTGGCTCGTGGTCCCATGGCAGCGCAGGAGTTGCAGGAAGCTCACGCTGCTGTACTCTTATTCCTAGGTGGCTTCTCTCCCAGGACAATCTCACCAGAGAACAGGCCCCCATGCATAGTGTTCCCAGTGGACCCTACCAGGTGAGAACCAGATGACCCAGGATAAATGTACAACTGCGCTGCATGGGGCATAATTATGTGGGTGAAGGGGCACAGCCTCTTAACCATCTCATCATTAGGGGCAACCCCAGTACCCAAACCCTGTGCCCAGGGTAAGGGAGAGTCTTCTGGTTAAGGCACAAGAATGAACATAAACAAACCTGGTTTCTATTCCCAGTTCTCTCACAAACTCCCTCTGGGACCTTGGGGAAGTCACTTGGGCCCAGCTTCTCAAAGGTATTCATGCTCCTAACTTCTACTGACTTAATCTCTCTGTGCCTCAGTTCCCATCTGTACAATGGCGATAACAGTACTTGCTTTCTCCCACCCCTGACTGTCCTGTGTATTTAATTCTATGGGATAGGGATTATCTTTGGCTATGTGTTTGTACAGAGCCTAGCCCCGCAGAGACTCTGATTTTGGTTGGGGCCTGTAGGCACAAATGCAGTGCACATAAATAATAACAATACTGAATTGTGCAGGACGTGAATTTTGCATAGTTCATGTGTTCTAGCTCCGGGCACATCAGGACTTCTACCTAGTGCTATTTACGTAGCATTCAGTGTTGTGGATGATACTGGCACATCAAAGTGAGAGGAGGACTTGGCAAGTTTTAAGCATGCCGACGAGTACCAGTTAGGAATATTACAAAATTCTTTCCCATTAAAGTTCAGCCACACCTCAGCCCTAGGCCACACTGAACCTCCCACATACTGAAAACACACACTGCCTAGGAAGACGCCCCACAGCTCTCAAACAATGTGTCTGGTTTAAATATTCCTTTAGCTCCTTTCCCCAAATTTTCCTCTAAAGGTTCGAGTCTCTCTGTGTCTCTGACTCCTCTGCCCATCTGTCTCTCTCTCTCTCCCCATCTTCCTTCCCACAGTCGTGGGAACAGACCTCATCACTTGAGAAAAATGCCCTTTTCATACCCCCTGCTGTTGCTTGAAGCAGACAAAAAAAAAAAAACAACAACAAAAAACGAAGCCTTTTGAGCAGAGAATCCTTGTCAGGACACGAAATAATACTGACCTCAGTGAAGTCTGCAAGTACAGCCAGAGAGGTGCTGCAGGCTCTGTGTGCTTTTTCCAGATACCTGCATGATTACAATACAGTACATGGAATATCATTTCCTCTCTATTTACATTTACGACAATGGCTTTGGACCACACATTATAAAAAATGAAGTTCTGGCACTTGGCTTTCATTACATGGCTCATTACTGCTCTAACGCTATCCACTCAAGACAGAAGAAAGAGCAATTTGTCTCCCTTCTAAATAGCTCCCCAGCCTTCTCCCGCCCCATTACAAATTTACCCTTTTTTAAAAAACATACCACCACCACTGTATGACATTCAGAACCCTCCACTCATGGGTGGTCTGTGATAATGAAGGTGGAATATCTGGGAACAACATTTGAACATGCTTTGCTCCTAATTGAGTTTTTCCAGCTTTTGGGGTAATTGTTGCTACCAATTAGCCCCCTTTATTGTTAGCTGGAGGGAAATGATGCTTCTTCAGTCCTCTGACAGAGGTATACTGTATGCACTACTATGTGTATTCAAATGTTGTGAGAGAAAAACTACCCCCCGCTTCAAAAATGATGGGCTGGAACCTCATTGTGAGACAAATATTTCCCAAGGAAATGCACTGCAAAGCTTCATAGGGGTCTACATTTCAAATACAAAGGAAGTAGACAGATTTAAAAAAATAAAAAATATCAGAAAAGTACCGAGGACAGTGCAGACACGTGGAGGAGTCAGCAAGATTCAAAGAGGGGGTGTTCATTTATCTGGATAACAAGAATACCCATTTATCACAATTAATTATATCAGATTCTGGAAGGGATATTGAACTTCACTTTTCAGGCCGCAAGCCAATCTCCAGCTGTTAGAGAACAGGATAAGACCTAATGTGGGAGGCAGAATATCCCACATCAGCCTATTGTAGGAATCTTACACTGGCCTCTGAAGCACCAGACACGCCCTGGAACAGTGAGTGGGGGAGAAACTCAGCTAGCGGATCCTCAACGATTTTCTTTCCCCATTCCACCTCCAGCATGTTTTTCCCCAGGGAAGGGGGCCATCTAGCCAGGCCGTATGTCTAGTTTTAAACCAGACAGTCCTGCTTTTCTAAGGTTTGTTCCTCCCCCCCCCCACCCCCCCCACCCCCCCTCCCACACACCCCATCCAGGACTGAGACAAAACCACATGTGGTTTTGTCTGGTATTGCATGGGGGATGCCACTGTGATGAGTGCACTGCCCTGCCCCCAATGGCATGACCTCACTCGCTCTTCAAAATGGAGTCCCTGTACAGCGCGACGTCATGCACATGTGCTGGCGGGCACACTCCCACGCCGTTCCCAGAAGTACCGGAATGCCCAGTATTCTGGGAATGCACGCGTGACCACCGTAGGGCCGTCTGGCCCGTGGCATGAAAGGCCCCTTGCAAAGGATAAATCAGTCAGAAACCAGGCCAGATAAGGCAATCTGGGGCCGTAGGCACATCATGAAACAGCTTCTCCCGCACAGTTCTGTCCCTGGCCCTGCTCTTTACTTAGAGTGACACTGGTATTGGGACCCCTTCTCCCCACCAGGAGCAGCAGCAAGAGCCCTCTCTTTCCTGCTGGAGAGGCAAAGTGGCAGCGGGCCCAGGGGGAGCAGCATGTACTCTAGCCGCTGGGGCATATCACTTGGGTGGGTAGCCTGGGCCTGCTGTACTCTTCTCATGTCAGGCACAGAGCACCCTGATGGGATGGTATCTGAGAGCCTCCCAGACCAGTGGTTCTTGGAGTTAACACTGTGTTGAGATGTGTGGTGCACTTATATCTACTCAGAGCTGTTGTTTCAGGCTCTCTGCAGACTCAGACATCTCTGCATCAGTTACACTCAGATCATGTTTTCAGTCTATTCTTTGCAACCATGATGGCTGAAAACTTACACTTTTTTTAAATGAAAGCTGAGAATCTGATGTAATCACGTAACACCAGGCACTGAGGCACTAGGCACTGGCCTAGATTGCCTTTGCCTTAATTCAGTCCTGCGACAAAGTTTCTTTCAGTGGTGTGCAAAAAGTTATTACTGCATTAGAGCAAGGGCTAACATGAATATAGCTTGGAGAGTCTTGCAGCAAAAACATATAATAGACCAAGACTAACGAGGGCGCTGTCCTGTGTAGGGAATTGGGAGCAATCACTCAGGACATTAGGGACATACAGAACTAAGCCCCAAGGGAACAAACACACTAAGCAAAATTAAATTATATACATTAGGCGAGAAATTCTCCTGACCAGCCTAAATCTGAGACAGAGATAAATTAGGCCCTTGCAAATAATCCACAATACAAAGTGACCTGGTGACACTGAATATATATACAAATTCCTACATGCTTTTGAAGAAGGGCAGCTCCCTCCCACCATGGGTAATGCCTCTATCGTCTGGCTAAAGAAAGCAGGCGTAGAACCTCTCATATGCGAGAAAGCTACAGACCAATATCATCAGTAACCCTATGACAAAAAACTGTGGCTGTAAGGTGCTGGCAGAGTTAGTTACCAGTGGGATCCAGGTTAAGTTATCTAGAACATCCACACTAAGGAGACTATGAAAGGGAAATACCAGGAAAATGCTACAGACCACATCCTCATCTGGTGAGAGATGCACTGAAGCATATGAAGCTACGTCACTTTTACACCAGCTGAGGATCTGGCCTTAATATTACATGGCAAATAAAGCTGTGTTCAGTTGCTATGGCAAATTCTATGACTGATGTGGGAAAAGCACTGGATAAAATGAAGCAGGGCCCCCTGGCATAGGGAAGACTTTTCTAAAACGGGCAAAAGTGTTCTTTAATACGCCTACAGCTGGAACAGAGATAATGATGGTGAGCAGGACACTTCAAAGAGAAACATAACAAAGGTGTCCCTCGGCCACAGTAACTCACAGACCACCCAGGCACAGAAGGGACTCATTTGGGGGAGACAGAGGCCAAAGAAAGGTCAGAGGCTGACGATCAACTGTTAACAACATTAAAAATTCCCAAACAACCCATTTGGCATGCAATAGAATGTGGGCATGTCAACATTGATGCCCTTACACTATAAATATGGTAAAACAAAACTGAAAGGGTTAAGATTTATTTGGAGAAATTCACACTTTCAGATAGCTGAGGGTCAGGTTACACCCACCTGTTAATAAAATATATAGCCCTAGTGCAGGCCCCTTATGGACCCAGCTCAGAAGGATTGGAAGAGACGTGTCTCTCCTTCCACTGTCAATATGGGGACGAGCAGTGGATTCTCAGCTATGGCGCATCAATGGTCTGCAGAGCAGTCCCTGGTGATACACATTGTGTTGGCTAGTCACATGGTGCTGGCTCATGCTCTTTGTTTCCAGATAAAACATAACTGAAAGGAGGAGGAGATCAAGTGAAGACCAAAAGAAGGCAGTGTGATTCACTTGTATTCAATCACACTAAACGGAGCTAAAAATTGGCAATATAACAACCTGCCACTAGCAGTCGCAAGACAGTAGGTGCTGCACATAAATACACTCCCTGTCTCCAAAAGCTTACAAGGTAAGTACTAATATCCTCATTTTATAGCGTGGGAGCAGAGGCAGAGAGAGTTAAAGTGACTTTCGCAAGACCACACAGGCAATCTGTGGTAGCACGGGGAAGGGAACTGAGGTCATCCAAGTTGCAGTCCAGTGTCTTAACCACAAGACCATCTTTCCTTTCAGATATGTAAACACTTTAAAAGATATTTTCCTACTAATGCTTTTCCACATAAGCAATGATCATAGGATATTTTGGGAGGCGAGGTGGCCTATGTAACTGCAGATGGACAGTGATCTGCATGATTGCAAATCAGAGAGGAAGTGTCCACCGGACAATCTCTCCACTGAGATGTGGTCCACACTGTGGAAACTATTGATTACTTCAGGGCAATAAGGGGCATGTTTCCTATAGTGTGGCCAAAAGACGGCAATGAACTCCTGATGCATTTCATCTGAAAGTGTAAGAGATCTAGGTTTAGAATTTAAAAGGTGTAGCTAGATACAGACAGGGTTTCCTAAGATGGAACCTTCTTACTTGGCCTTTCACATTCATTACCAGCTACAATGGGTCTTCAAAAAGGATAACCAAAATCCATTATGGTTCCAGGTAGAAAAAAAGTCTTTTTCAGAGACCACAGTATTGTAAATGGACCAGCATCTGTTACAACAAAGATTTAGTGACCTTAACAAATATACAGGCTATAAAATCCTGAAGGAAACCTGTAAAAAGTGGGGAGAGAGTGACTCAAATTATCTGAAGACCCTAGTATGATTTTCCATAAAGTTCTGGAAAGGAATTGGTAATATGGTCAATCAGACACACTGGATCAGATCAATGGTCCATCTAGTCCAGGGGTTCTCAAACTGGGGGTCGGGACCCCTCAGGGAGTCATGAGGTTATTATATGGGGGGTCGCAAGGTTATTATATGGGGGGGTCGTGAGCGGTCAGCCTCCACCCCAAACCCTGCTTTGCCTCCAGCATTTATAATGGTGTTAAATATATTTAAAAGTGCTTTTAATTTATAAGGGGGGGGGTCGCACTCAGACGCTTGCTATGTGAAAGGGGTCACCAGTACAAAAGTTTGAGAACCACTGGTCTAGTCCATTATTCTGTTTTCAAGAGCAGCCAGCACCAGGTGCTTCGGAGGAAGGGGAAAGTAACCTCACAGTAGGCAGACATAGGATAATATGCCCACCATAACGCTCTCTTTCTAACCACTAATCGTTAGAGACTGTCTTAGCCCCAGGTGAAGGAGGTTTTATATTCCTTCCAAAACTCTTGTTTTGATAGCATTAATACAATACCTCTGCATATACTTGTTATCTATATAAAACGTCCAGTCCCAATTTGAATCTGACTAATGTCTTAGCCTCCATCTAACTAAAAGTCATGTGTAAAATATAAGGAGAAATCAGAAATATTTCCAATACCTCCAAAGCAGAACCAGATCCAGGAAAATAGGATCCTCTATGGATATAACTGGGGAGATGACGAGGTGATGCTTCCAAGAAATAAGAGGCAAAAAGGCCTAAATAGCCTATGTAGAGGTAGTAATCGCCTGCAGAACATTCAATTCTGTGGGATGAGGAACTGGTGGACAATTCTGAACAGAATATTGGTCTCATATATGCAAAAGCAGCCTTTTCGTTCTCAAATAGCTTAAATTGAAGATCATTAATATAATTTTTCTCTGATTCCAGGGATGTTGGCCAAATTTGCAGAAGAGAGCTCCAGGAAATGTTGGAGGTGTAGAAAAGACCCTGAATTATTAGTGTACATATGATGGAAACACTCTAAAAACTGGGGGAGGAGGGGGGAGGGGAATTAAACCAGATTATCAACTGATGTAAATTGGTATCACTTTATTGTAGTCAATGGAGCTAGGCAAGTTTACACCAGTTGAAGATCTGACCTACTCATTACAGATTTCTGAACTGTTGGAGACAGAGATAGATACGGGCTCAGAGTTAGGATTACTGGTTGTAAAAAATGAGGAGATGGTGGCAAAATGGAGGAAAATGGATAAGGAACCTTTAGACCTGATGCTAACATCCATACAGTATATTTTATAAAGGAATTATCAGCCAAATACAGTTCCTTCACAGCAGAAATAGCTCACATTTCTGCTGGACGTGCTGGAAAAGGGACCTTGGTTTTACGCTTCTCCTTATGAGGTAGTATAGGGCACTCATGATGAAGTATGGGAAAATGTATATGAATAAAAAAGTGAACTCAATCCCAGATGTCAAGTTAAAGTAGAAGCTGGTTCGTGATGCTTAAAGCTAAATACCAGGTCATTGGATACTGTTGGATTTGAAATGTATGTAATGAGTCACAAAAAAGTCACTGTATATAATGCAAACAATGTGTAAGTGTTCTCTCTCCTCTCAGTAGAAACATATATTAAATACCAAACCATGCTGTAGAATTAAAGCTGCATTTAAAAATCCCATGAAATTTTGGGTTTTTTTAATTGAACTTTCTTACTTACACTTTTAATGCCACAGAGCCAGTAGAGCAGTACCATACATTTGGAATTCAGGTCGATATGCTTGGTTCTTTTTGCCAATGAACTCAAACACAAAACTCTCATTAGCTTCAATGGGAGCAAGGTTGGACCCTCTTGTTTTTAATTTAATTTGTTGTAACAGTAGAGCCAAATCCTGCTTGCCTTACTTATCCCAGGAGTCCCAAAGAACAATGACCTTAGTAAGGTTATAGGTATGAGTAACGCAGCTGGGGCTTAGCCAATAGTTCTCCTAATTTACCTTCTTTAAAAAGAGGGAAAATGCTTTGTGATTTGCTGGAAACATAGATGGGCCCCAAACAAAACTCCAGATTCAAACTTATGTTTTGGAGAAGTTCAGGTACAAAGTTCAGGCTGAACCAAAACCTCAGCTCTGAGCAGCCTTAAACTTTGTGGAAGTTTGGATCCATCCATTTTTGTTAGAAAGCATGCTCCTTCTCACAAAGTGCTAATATCACCAGCAAACCAAGATGAGCTGCAAATAGCCACACTGAAGATCCCTCCTGCACTACCTGAGCAAATGAATCACCCCTTAACTCATCTGCCTTTAAGATGGAACAGGATATTTATCTTAAAATGAAAAAAGGCCTAACTTGGGAAAATTAAACATTAAAATTAAATTTAACCTTAAAAAATAGCTTGCCCACAGTTTGCCGATTGGTGTGATTGTTGTCAGAGTGAACATTGTAGAGGCTCACTGAGCCACAGCTTCTTCCAGTGTAAACATATCTGCTGGCCAGACATGTCCCACTCTGGGTTCTGTAGCAGGTGACAGGCAGCTCATTACAACGTGAGCGTGAGCATGAGCTCCTAGGAAGTCAGCTTCCTGGGTGTAATTGTTGGAAATGGATTAGCCGAGAAAGATACCATGCAGAGGCCCAGATTTAACAGTATTTATTCACCACAACAGAAAGACTACGGTGGCCCCTGCACCGAGTTCAGTTCATTCTAAACTGCTTCATTCCCTACTGCATTGTATCTTCGGGTTCCCCTGTGCAGAGTCCTGCTCAGTCAGGTGCACCCATACTCACTCTCAGTCATGGAACCCCATCCTGCAAACCCTTACTCATTGGACTACCCCCACTGAAGTCAATGGGATTATTCTGACTAATGTTATTGATTATTTGTATTGCAATAGTGTTTAGGAGCCCCAGGCATAGAGCAGGACCCCCACTGTGCTAGGAGCTGTACACACACAGAACCAGATAACAGCCCCTGACCCAAAGAGCTTGCAGTCTAATTAAGGATTATTCACAAGACTAAGAATTTGCAGGACTGGGGCCATCAGTGCAGTAGACCAAGTTTCTATTGTCCTAGCTCCTTTGGTGGGCCTAATCATTGGAGACTCTGAGTTCCTGGAAGGTATTGAGCACCTTCCTCTCCCAGAGACTTCAGTGGTAGTTGCGGGCACATAGCCTCTCTGTATGTATCTATCTTTTTACTCTATGTTCCATTCTATGCATTCCATGAAGTGGGCTGTAGCCCACGAAAGCTTATGCTCTAATAAATTCGTTAGTCTCTAAGGTGCCACACCTCCTCCTGTTCTTTTTGCGGATACAGACTAACACAGCTGCTACTCTGAAACACAAATATTGTCACACCTGTTTTTAGATGAGTAAATCATAGAATATCAGGGTTGGAAGGGACCTCAGGAGGTCATCCAACCCCCTGCTCAGAGCAGGACCAATCCCCCACAGTTGCCCCAGATCCCTAAATGGCCCCCTCAAGGATTGAACTCACAACCCTGGGTTTAGCAGGCCAATGCTCAAACCACTGAGCTATCCCTCCCTCCCCCAAACTGAGGCTTGGAAGGGTAGAGTGACTTGTCCAAGGGTACCCAGACACTCAGTAGCAGGAATATATCCCAGGAATTCTGACTCCTACTTTCTTGTCCTAGCCACCAGGCTATCTGTGTCTGAAAAAGAAAAGTGGATATTCAAAGTGCAGCCAAAAATCCTGTGTTGCTCTGCTTCCTGGGAAGCATTTGCTGTCCTCCTGTTTGTGGTTATTTATATCTGCAGCTCTGTCATTCACTGCAGGTGGTTCTGTTTAACACCTCCATGTAAGGAGAAGGCTAAGGTCCCAGCAGGACCTTTCTGTAGTAATGATCCTCTTAACCTACTAATGTAATCTCCATAATTTAGTGCCCTTGTATCCCTACCCCAGCATTAAACATTAATCCCGATCCCGCCACCCACCACTGGAGACATCTGCTGCAATCACATGTGATACGTTTGGTGTTATTTGGCATTTAGGGAGCTCAGTCTATGCAGTGGTCCATGCTATGTTGTTTTGGGAACAGGGAATGGCACAAAAGGTCTGTGCACAGATCAGTTACGAAATCACCCTTTAAATTTGCCTTTTAGAAAGTCTATTATCGCAATGTAGTTCAATGAAGCACTAAGATTTTTCCATCGCCCGAGGATGCAACTGGCACAGCACTTTCCTTGATGATCAACCTTGTTAGCTCCGAGGACCTATTATTTTGGCACCCTCATTGGATGGCGAGAAGAAAGGCAAAGGGAGTTCTTGGAAGTAAAGACCCTGCCACTGTTCAGGTTTGAATAAAGAGGGTCACAGCTCCCCAAGGCTCCTCTCCCTCTCTTTTCCCTTTCTTAGGCCACATAAATAGAAGAGTAACATAACCCAGAAAGCTGTCTAAATCAAGCAGCAATCAAAACACCAAAGCTTCTGCAACACATGCAGAGACAGACACATTAGTAAACGTATGCTGCTCTATGTACCCTTCTTTAATCCTACTCAACAAGCTATTTCCTTGTCTTCACCAGGCCTGTATCCTCTATTGCATAATACCTGAAACAATAATTTTCCTTTGGAATGAGAAGCTGGGGGATGAGTTTTTATCCACACAATAGATTCCCCAATGGGAAAATACTTAGAGGCACCAATGAGGGAATGCTTTGGGTTCCATTGGTCCAAGTTCTGAGCTGGTGTAAGGCGATCCAACTCCACTAAAGTCAATGGAGCTTCACTTGCTTATCTGAGCTCTGAATTTGGCCCAGTATTCTTAGGGCCTGATTCTGATAGGTTCTACTTGATTTGCGAAAGAGTTTCCCCTCAAGTGGTGACATGGAAATCAGCCATGAGTAGGGGGATCCGAGTCTGGCCCTTCATCTGCAAACAGTCCTAGATTTGTGATGGGAATTCTAAATTCCACCTTCTCATCCTCACTTTCCAAAGCCTTCACAGCTCTGCCTCTCCCTACCTATCTGTGCTTGTTTCTTTTCACATCTCTTGCTCCTCAACTCCACCAACGCTGACAGTCTTGACAAGCCACCAGCCAAGCCCACACCAGTCTTCACACATTCTCCCACGTTGCATGGAACATCTCCAAGGGCCAAACTGATCCAAAATGGCAACTGCCCACTTAGCCTCCACGTCCCGTCTCTTCTTTTATGCCTACAAGAAAGGAAAGGTTGAAGGGCGACGCCAGGCATAGCTGAGGTGTTCGATTCATTGTTTAAAAATGTACAAAATGTGTATAACTTATTAAAATGTTACATAGTTTATTGTGTTCCACTGTCCCCAGTTCCATAGGCTGCATGTGTTAGTAGATTGTAAATTCTTCAGAGCAAGCAACTTCTCGTGAGTTCAGACAGCACATAGAACATTGGGGCTGTAGCTCACGAAAGCTCATGCTCAAATCAATTGGTTAGTCTCTACAGTGCCACAAGTCCTCCTTTTCTTTTTGCGGACACAGACTAACACGGCTGCTACTCTGAAATTTGTATTACAGTAGCTCCTAGAGACTCCAGCCAAGATTAGGAGCCTCTTATGCTAGGTTCTGTACCTATATATAGTAACGGGCAATCTCTGACCCAATAGCATGCAATCAAAATAGACAAAAGGTGGGAGAAATGATCATCTCCATTTTACACCTGAGACATAGACAGATTGAGTGAGTTGCCCAACGTCACACAGGAGCCCTGTGGAATATCTAGGAATCAAACCCACATCCCCTCATTTCCAGGCTAATCCCTCAACCACAGGGATTTCCCCATGCTTCACCTGGAGCAAAGGAAGTCAATAGAAAGCACAATTGTTGCATTGGTGAGCCCCATTTGCAAATTCATTAGTGTCTGTGATTTACAACCACATAAAGCCAGAGCCCGGAGTCCTGGGTGACAGTCTGACCATATCCCAGGCCCAGCCATTTTTTCCATTATATTTTTTAACCCAAATATTGTCCAGAAGATTGTTCCCTTCAGTTTGCCCCAAGTAAAGGGCAGTCGGTTACTGCAATGTCCCAGGAGCAGAGCAGGAATTCTAATCCTGCTCACCCTTTGTTCTGGGAAGCAGTATGTTGCTTCACATTATGTCATGGAGCGGCATACTCCCCCTGTGCACCCAGTCAACTGCGACGGCCAGAAAAGGGAGAGGGTTGAAGTCAAGGCTCCTCCTGCTCCCTGCTCCTCTCAGACCCCTCCCCACCCACTTGCTCTCAATGAAAAGAGGCAAGTGAGCATCAACAGGTTTCTTCTCGCCTGCCGAAGTCATAACTGAGCAGGGCAGTAAGGGAGGCCTTACTCCCCCACATAGGCAAGTAAGAACCAGGACGTCCTGACCCCTAACATTTAGCACACCGTGGGGAGCAAAAGTACCTGCTTTTCTTGTCTCCGTCCACAACAGCAACTTGTTGCATTGTCAACCTACTTCAAAAGAAAACGTTGGACCTCATCTTCAAGATTATTTCACATCAAGCGGCTGCTCCCAAACCACAGAAAGGCAGTCTCTTTTTTATGTTGGGTCTTTAAATCCTTTTCCTCTGCAGCACACAAGAACAAAAGTATCTCCGATTCACCGTTGGGAAGATCAGAACTCATGTGATATTAGCAAAATAAAACTTGTAAAAATGGGTTTAGTGCACACACACACACACAATTTTTCAGCATGAAAAGTCAGTGACAGCAACCCCAGGGCAGAAAGAAACAATTTCTGTGCCAATAAGTTATGTGGGTTTTACCACCTTTTCGAGTCTGTTCTGCTAATGCCTAAGGACTCCGATTCTGCAACTTTCACTCAGATTGAATAGCATTTTCCTGAGCAAGCAGTGCCATTTACCACTCTGGGAAAATTCACATGAGTAAGTGCTACTCAGCATGAATGAGACTTGCAGGGATCAGATCCTTTAAAAAGTATGTAGTTCCCATGGTAGCAATGTGCAGGGTCTGGGTAATTCATGGTGCTTGTGTTCCATCAGCATTATAGACACACACACACCTAATGATACTCACTGAAATTTATATAGAGCTTTTCTTGCTATAGATCCCAAAGCATTCAGAAAACATTGCAAACTGATTGCAAATTATATGTACAGGATTCACTTCATCCTCTGCTGAAGTACAGCTGCCATTCACTGGCGTGGAAGAGGGCAACCTTTAAATAGCACATAGCAACACTACCCAACAGTTGAGAATAGAGAGTAAATGATACCTCAACCAATGGACACCAGAAGAGGGCTTTTGATAGAATGTAATTATCCTATTTTTATTTAGCAAGGCCATCATAGGATAATATCCTCTAATTTTATTAGAAGACTCCAAGGATGTAAAGTGACCATGAGTGGTCAGGATCTCGCTTTTAGGTCTCATCAAACAGCACCTCACGCAGCGCAGCGGCCCCTAGCGCCATGCGGGCGAATTGTTTAATGATGCTAAGGGAAGAATGCTGCCCATTGACTTACCAGTACCACTTCCTGCAACGTTCTGAGTTTTCACCAATGTGTCATGAGTTTAGGGAAATGCCTCACTGCTGCTGAAACCTTGAGGTGTTGGGGGAAAAGATCAGCAAAGAAAATTGTTCTCCTCTTTATATATGTCTCTGAGAACCACACAATGGATGCTGATAGTCTGCTTTCCCTATGCAATACTTGGACCCTAGATGCAGTACTGCCAACTCCCAAAGTTCACAAATCACGAGTCAGGCCCCACAAGTCATGGGATTCACCCAGAAATTGAGAGGGTTTTTTTAAAGATCAAATTGCGGGGTTTGGTTTGTCTCTTGATTTTTGACTTCTGCTGCCTGCCCCTGAGCCCAATGTATGAGAGACAGTAAGTGCTGCCCACCCTCCCAGATTTACAGAGCAAGGTGATTTGGGCCCCTGGCTACACGTGTTTTCGCTGGCTATCCAAGAGTGCAGAGCTTCCAGCTTCTCCCCAAACTTCTGATTGAATCAAATCTGTGTCCTCCCACCCCTCCGCATCTACCACTCCCCCAACCCAGTGATGAATTATGCAGCTATCCCAGCCCCTAGCTCCGTTGCTCCTGCAGCTCCGGGGGTTATGTATCCCCTTCTCTCGTCCAGGGCCTGGTGTTGCAGGGGTGAGGATGGGGTTGGGAAGGGGAAGGGGAGAGGAGGAGACAGCAGACTTATCCATTGCGCACAGAAAGGGAGGGGAGAGGAGAAAGCAGAGAAGCTGAGAGCTGCTGGGATCTTTCAATTCTCTCTTCCCCCCTCCAGTGAAAGTGGTTATCCACTGCTCCTTCTCCCTCTTTCCTGCTCAAAAACTACTCTCAGCTGCCGAGGGAAGGCGGGAGAGCTGGGCCAGTCCTGACTGGCTGCTCTTCCCCAGGAGGCGGGCAAGTGGGGCTGCCGCACTTCATTTCATCCGGAGGCTAGTCTCCAGCCCTGACCCAAAATCGCAACCCTACTAGTGTGGAAACTGAGAGTGTTGGCAAGGCTGTGAACGCTGCTTTTAACCTGGGATCTCCAAGCTCCGTAGACACATAAATGCATTAGGTATTACCATTACACCAATCACGACTAAAGCTCGATAGAGAGATTGATGACATAATGTCAAAACACGTGTCTCCATCGACATCTGGATTTGGTTCACCAGGCCACAAAGTCCTTTGCACTGATATCACCCGACTCAAATCAATGTGCAAAATATTTTTCTTCTAATCTATAATTGTTGCCCTACAATTTTCAAGCAGTTATTGATCTGGGGTGCTTCAGAGCTGAGCAGGCGGTCTCTCAGAATCAGTCCCCATTGAGATGTCAGAAACTGGGTACTCATTAACTAAGGAAATGAAAATCAACAGTTACTTTCACAACTTCAGGCCACTGTGTATTAATCCATTTCACAGAGGGGCAGACAGGTCCGAGGAGACGGAGTGATTTCCCAGGTGTGACACAGGAAGTCTGTGGCAGAGTTGGGCACAGAATCCAGGAGTCTCACCGCCCCCTACTCTAATGAGTAGATACTACTTCCTAGATGAAAACCTGTTTTTTATAACACTGTCTCACACCTTTACGTGCGGGTGTGGGTGAGAGACAGGGTAAATTATAAAATTACAGATGTATTTTCATAATGACATATGTGTCTCTGATCTATCTTTCTTAAACTCTTCTTTTTTCTATTTTACAGAGGCCTAGCTTTTTTTTTCAACCTTAACTGTTTGAATTAGTGTAAACTCAGAAGCATTCCCTGAAGTTAGCCTCCTGCCACATGCAATTAGATTGGGTATTGAGATCAGCTGGATTGATTGATTGGTTCAGTCTGTGGCTGATAAAAGCCCTCTTTGCTTGCCCCGTTGCCCTATGCGACCTTGGTTGAACTAGCATGGCCCCAGTGGCTACCATATCAGGTTGTGTGAATGCAATCTAAATTCAGTAAGCACGCCTAATGAATGCTCCTTGTGTTTATTTGACTCCCAGGAGATGCATGTTGACCTAAGTAGTAAATCTCCTCACTACATAGGAATTATGCAGGCCGGTTCTTTACCAAATGGATAAGGCCCAAGATACCTCATACTCCAGGGGAAACATGTCTTGGTGTCAAATTAAAGCAACGACAGCTCTGAAACAAAAGCAAACTTCCTTCTGGAAGAGTCAAGCGCTACTGTTACCTCTGCAGCTTTTAAAAGTACCTTCAGGTTATTGATAGAACTGATTAGTTTAAAATAGCTTGCCCATTCCTTTTCCTGCTTCCGCTCATGCTCAAATGCTAAACAGATGACCACTGTTGCTGCTGTTTCCCTCCCTGACAAACCACAGCCACAAGCAGCTTTCCTTAGGATATTTTACTATTAGCTTTTTAGTAGTAAAACAATGCAGCCTACTTGCTAACTGCCTTCCGGGTCCTACTGAATTCCCAGTTTTACAGGGGCTTGATTAGAAATACATTTTATTTGTTTAATCCTGTGGCCGTGGGACGTTCCTTGACATCTGAATACCACAGGGATTGGTGCAACATAAACGAGCAGATCCACAGATTAGATACAAACTCCTAAGACTTCAATGAAAGTTTTGCCAACATTTAAACTACAGACCTGGGTACCCTTTTATCACATAGATGAGTTGTACATTTAAATGATTGCTTTAATATGCTGGCATGTATAGCAATGGTAAGGCTGAAGCTAGATTCCCACTTTAAGCCTCATTTTTAAACAGCCACACGTGAAGGCCCCAGTTCTCCAACAACTTGCATTTTGCTTACCTTCATGAGCCTGAATAGTGTCATTGACATCAGTGGGACTACTCAGGTGCATAAAATAAAGCAAGGGCTTAAGTCTTTGCAGAATCAAGGCCTAATTCCTCCAAAATTACAAAGCTCTTCTTCATGTCTGGGAAAGGTACTCAGAGCTAAATATAAGATGGAACGGATTGTTTAGCATAAGTAGTTAACATATATTTCAAGGGACCATTCAAGGTGAAGTAGCCTATTTCCCCAACCAGAGAAGAGCTTGAAAGCTTCTCTCTCTTACCAACAGAAGTTGGACCAACAAAAGATATTATCTCATCTACCTTCTCTCTCATATATCACTAACAAGGTCAGCTCCCAGACTGCTGCGCTGGGCATCACAAAATGCGGAAGAGATGGCCAGCCCTCTGTGGAGATAGAGGCGGTTAGGGACTATTTAGAAAAGCTGGACGTGCACAAGTCCATGGGGCCGGACGAGTTGCATCCGAGAGTGCTGAAGGAATTGGCGGCTGTGATTGCAGAGCCACTGGCCATTATCTTTGAAAACTCGTGGCGAACCGGGGAAGTCCCGGATGACTGGAAAAAGGCTAATGTAGCGCCAATCTTTAAAAAAGGGAAGAAGGAAGATCCTGGGAACTACAGGCCAGTCAGCCTCACCTCAGTCCCTGGAAAAATCATGGAGCAGGTCCTCAAAGAATCAATCCTGAAGCACTTGCATGAGAGGAAAGTGATCAGGAACAGCCAGCATGGATTCACCAAGGGAAGGTCATGCCTGACTAATCTAATCGCCTTTTATGATGAGATTACTGGTTCTGTGGATGAAGGGAAAGCAGTGGATGTATTGTTTCTTGACTTTAGCAAAGCTTTTGACACGGTCTCCCATAGTATTCTTGTCAGCAAGTTAAGGAAGTATGGGCTGGATGAATGCACTATAAGGTGGGTAGAAAGCTGGCTAAATTGTCGGGCTCAACGGGTAGTGATCAATGGCTCCATGTCTAGTTGGCAGCCGGTATCAAGTAGAGTGCCCCAGGGGTCGGTCCTGGGGCCGGTTTTATTCAATATCTTCATAAATGATCTGGAGGATGGTGTGGATTGCACTCTCAGCAAATTTGCGGATGATACTAAACTGGGAGGAGTGGTAGATACGCTGGAGGGGAGGGATAGGATACAGAAGGACCTAGACAAATTGGAGGATTGGGCCAAAAGGAATCTGATGAGGTTCAATAAGGATAAGTGCAGGGTTCTGCACTTAGGACGGAAGAACCCAATGCACAGCTACAGACTAGGGACCGAATGGCTAGGCAGCAGTTCTGCAGAAAAGGACCTAGGGGTGACAGTGGACGAGAAGCTGGATATGAGTCAGCAGTGTGCCCTTGTTGCCAAGAAGGCCAATGGCATTTTGGGATGTATAAGTAGGGGCATAGCGAGCAGATCGAGGGACGTGATCGTTCCCCTCTATTCGACATTGGTGAGGCCTCATCTGGAGTACTGTGTCCAGTTTTGGGCCCCACACTTCAAGAAGGATGTGGATAAATTGGAGAGAGTCCAGCGAAGGGCAACAAAAATGATTAGGGGACTGGAACACATGAGTTATGAGGAGAGGCTGAGGGAGCTGGGCTTGTTTAGCCTGCAGAAGAGAAGAATGAGGGGGGATTTGATAGCTGCTTTCAACTACCTGAAAGGGGGTTCCAAAGAGGATGGCTCTAGACTGTTCTCAATGGTAGCAGATGACAGAACGAGGAGTAATGGTCTCAAGTTGCAGTGGGGGAGGTTTAGATTGGATATTAGGAAAAACTTTTTCACTAAGAGGGTGGTGAAACACTGGAATGCGTTACCTAGGGAGGTGGTAGAATCTCCTTCCTTAGAGGTTTTTAAGGTCAGGCTTGACAAGGCCCTGGCTGGGATGATTTAACTGGGAATTGGTCCTGCTTTGAGCAGGGGGTTGGACTAGATGACCTTCTGGGGTCCCTTCCAACCCTGATATTCTATGATTCTATGATTCTATATCCTGGGACAAACATGGCTACAACACTGCATTTAATAGAAGCTGACTTCCTCTTCACTTTCTAGGCTTTGCTGCAGTAACTGCTGAGTGGAGCTGGAGGTAGCAGACCAGGAGTAGAGTGTAGCGAACTGGGGGGAGGGGGGCAAATGAGAGAGGGGTACTGGGAGGGCATGGGAATAATGAAAGGAGGCATGGACAGAGATATTCAGGAGATCACAGTGGGGCATGGATAGGATCACGGGCCAGAGAGACAGATAGGGGCATAGAAAGGGGTTCAAAGTATTAGGGAGCTCAGAGAGATGCAGGGTTCATGAAGGTATAGGGAGAAGCCAGGAGGTGCAAAGGCCGGGAGGAGGAGGAACTCAAGTGTTCGTTTGCAGACTTTGCAACATTTGGTGTTGATTAATTTGTAGAATTTTTGTTTAGAAAGTGTAATATTTGGGTGGGATGCAAATTGGATTCCATTGTAAAACCTACTTTCAGCCTTTAACTCTTCTTAAACTAAGGTTTCTTTTTAAGACTATTAACATTAGATGCATATGTGCGCTTGTAGCCACACACATACTGCAAAGCTTTTTCTACAACAAAGAATCAAATGCACAGAATGTTATCAGAGTCAGACCGACTTTTGGGGAATAAAAGCACCCCAAAATGGATGGGCATTAGAATAGAAACAAAAGGAGAAATTGTACACTGACCCTGAACTTATTTTAGGGGGGGAGGGAGAGAGAGGGAAAAATGAAAAGAATAAATCCCTCATTTTTCCAGCATAAAAACCTGTGTTGTTTTCTGTAGGCAAAGAGGTCTTAGATCTTTGTCTTTCCCACTGATAGTGAGGTATTCAGCTTTAACAAAACCATAGGAATATGTTTTCCCAGGGTATCCCAGACCTTTTACTATTCAACAGCAGAAAAAAATGAATTAATATTGTTCTGTTAAACCGCTGGTTTCACAAACAGAGAGGACTTAAGGATTTTCTTCTTTTAAAAATGTTTTACTTTGCATGTCTTAACTGTATCAATCCCAGCCCCAAGTCCTGGAAAATAATCGCTGCGGGGGTTCCATGTGTATTTAAAATATATAGACACACCAACTGAAAAACCTCAGTATGAAATTATTTCACTGAGTGAGATAAATCGAGAGAGACTCTTGTATGATCCTTTCTGGCTAGTTGCTGGAACATGCTGTAATGTGTGCGTTCTCTCTATTATACATGCCCTTGGTTTCTCAGGCTGCTCTGAAAGACAAAAAGAAAGTTGGTAATCATACACTGACAGATGGCTCGTTGGTGACTTACTCTTTATTTATAGGGAGGCAACTGCAATTCATCAGCATTTTTTTTTTTAGCTACATCATGGTGAACCTCCAAGTCCAAATCTATTTCTAAGAAATATTGTGCAGTAAAGATCTATTAATAGTGAGCCATGGGATAGCTGGAAGCTTATTTTTTCATCAAGCATACTCCACAGTTTGATACACTTTCCTCCAATTTCTTTTCACTCTTACATGGCATATCTTCCTAGAATTTGTCCTCATGGATTTTATATTATAATGTTACATAGGCACTGCTCTACTTAAGCTTTTTCTAATTCCTCCCTCTTTCAGTGCGTTATTTTAACTCCACTTGTTTAATGTAATTTACTTTACAAGTTATCAGCAAGTGACAATTTTCTTTACTATAAATGTAAATATTGCTTTATTTGTTTACACTGGGGCAAATTCTCCTTAGTTATGATTGCATAACCCTACTCAAGCATGTGTTTAAAGGTAAAGTCATATGTAATCATACTGAATGGAACTGAACATCAAACAGGATTGCATACATGCTTAAAGTCAAGCATGTGCTTAAGGCCCAGATTTTTAAAGGCATATGGGCATTGCTGCGCTCAGCATCACAACACTTAACTGATTTAGGAGTCCAAATCTCATTTTCAAAAGGGATCTAGGCACTTAGGAGTCTAAATCCCTTTGGAAAATGAGATTAAGGCTCCTAAATCAGTTAGGCATTGCGACGCTGGGTGCAGCAATGCCTAAATACCTTTAAAAAGCTGGTTTCAGAGTAACAGCCGTGTTAGTCTGTATTCGCAAAAAGAAAAGGAGTACTTGTGGCACCTTAGAGACTAACCAATTTATTAGAGCATAAGCGTTCGTGAGCTACAGCTCACTTCATCAGATGCATATCGTGGAAACTGCAGCAGACTTTATATATACAGAGAGAATATGAACCAATACCTCCTCCCACCCCACTGTCCTGCTGGTAATAGCTTATCTAAAGTGATCATCAGGTGGGCCATTTCCAGCACAAATCCAGGTTTTCTCACCCTCCACCCCCCCACACAAATTCACTCTCCTCACAAGTACTCCTTTTCTTTTTTTAAAAAGCTGGGCCTAATTGCTTTACTGGACAGAGGCTTGTATTTCAACTGCAAGAGTGGTCCTCTACAACAAAAAGAAAAGGAGTACTAGTAACACCTTAGAGACTAACCAATTTATAACAAAGTAAGTGTGTGCTATAGTCAAGCTTATTCTTAGTGCTCCAGTTCCTTTCACCCATGTCGTATTTATCTGGAGCTCAGGAACAGTAATTTCTCCCAGATTCCCTAATAACATGAAAGGCTGTTATTCACAGTGATGGAAATTCTTTGTTTCTCCTTCATGAGACAGCATTTTACCAAGCTAAGAGCCTTAAAGTGGGTGGCCTAAAACAGAACTGAGGAGCACTAAATCTAAGGACATAGAGTGCGAGCCCTATTCTTCTTTCAGAAACATGGGGGGATGCATCCATTGACATTTTTCCTTTAGCACTTGTTCTGCATATCTATCACTAATTTCCTTTTCCTTCTCTCTTTTCTTTGCCAGCACAAGAAGCCCCGAAGTTCTACAGTTACTAGAGTTGGTTGGAGGGGGGAAAGAGGGCAATTTTCATGGGGTTTTTTAAAAAAATGTTCTACTTTTTTTTTTTAAGTTTTCAAAATTTGAAACATTTTTGACCATCTCTCCAGTTGATCAAAAATAGGGAATTTTTTCAAACGTTTAAAATTTCATACCTAACCCCGCTCTTATACTTACTAAGTTTTAATGCTCTTTAATCTCTCTCTCTCACACACACACACACACACACACACACACACAAATCTGGATCCAAACTCCCCCAAAGTTTTGAGCAGTTTGGGCCTGGGGTTTTGGTTTGGTCCATTATGGGTCTGTGAAGTTCAGATCCAGATCAAAGCTTATCTGAAATTTGAGAGGAAGTGTAAATCTGGGGGCTTGGTTCAGGCCCGTCTCCAGCTCACCCAATATTAAGTGCAGTATGTGAGTGTCACTTGGAAACTAATGCGTCTTTCACCAGATTAGCATTACCACAATATCTGTCTTGGAGATCAAGTTACACAGGGGAAAGCTGGAGGAAGAACATCCTCTTCTTACAAATGTTTTGGATGTATTGTATTGTTGTCCTTCTCTCCAGGAGGATTATATTGACTTCCTCAGATGCACACTAGATTTTAGCAAAGAGGATCACTGCTGTCAACAACTGCCTTGCAAAAAGGCCTCTTTCTGACAGCTGAGTCAACGTAGTAGATAAGTTAGTTAGTTCTTGTGAAAGACATTGGATTGACACCAGTGGAAACAAAAGCCCCTCTATTTATTACATTATCATCCAGAGAATGAGCACTGCACAAGGAGAGGCAGAACAAGCTCCCCCACCCAGTCCCATCAAGGTGCTCCCGTAATGCTATTCCAAGCCTTGGCCACCTATGAGGGTGCATGTGAGGTGGACACTGTCAGGTTTCCTTCTCCACTCTGAGGTACTGACGTGGGGACCCGCATGAAAGACCCCACAAGCTTATTCTTACCAGCTTAGGTTAAAACTTTCCCAAAGCACAGATTCCTTTCTTGCCTTGGGATCTCTGCCACCACCAAGTGATTTAACAAACAATCAGGGAAAGGGCCACTTGGAGTCCCATTCCCCCAAAATATTTCCCCAAGCCTACACCCCCTTTCCTGGGGAAGGCTTGAGCATATATCCTCACCAATTGGTTACAAAGGGACTACAGACTCAACCCCCTAGGTCTTAGAACAATGGAAAAATTAGTCAGGTTCTTAAAAGAAGGATTTTTTTAAAGAGAAAAAGGTAAAAGAATCACCTCTGTAAACTTAGGCTGGTAGTTAACCTTACAGAGTAGCAGAAAATTCAACGAGCACAGAGGAACCCCCTCTAGCCTTAGTTTCAAAGTTACAACAAAACAGGGATAAACCTCCCTCTAGCAAAGGGAAAATTCACAAGTCGAGAAAACAAAGGTAAACTAATATGCCTTGCCTGGCTGTTACTTACAAGTTTGAAATATGAGGGACGTGTTTTAGAAAGATTTGGAGAACATGGATTGATGTCCAGTCCCTCTTAGTCCCAAGAGCGAATGGCCACAGAAACAAAGAACCCAAAACAAAACCTCTCCCCACCCACCAGATTTGAAAGTATCTTTTGTCCCCATTGGTTCCTTTGGTCAGGTGCCAACCAGGTTACTTGAGCTTCTTAACCCCTTACAGGTAAGGAGGAATTTAGGCTACCCCTATGGTTATGACAGACACTTATTAGGATCCAGTCTCAGACCACCTACTCATGTCACAGTGGCCCCTGGATAGCCATTAGATGGTAAGAATGTGTAGCTATAGTCAGAAGCATGACTCTGTAAAGATGGCACCTTCTTATTCAACCTAAGGGGCCAGAACGTCACCTAGAACCTCTGCCATTGATGGTACCAATTTACTGCAGTTGAGGAGCTGGCCCAATGCATCTGTCCAGTGTGTGGCTTCAAGTCATGCCTGTGTCAAACAAGTTATTACTTCTGATAGCACTGTTAAGGGAGAGGGGGGCACTCTTAGCAGTGCAAAGAGACAGCGGATAGGATTGGATTCTGCCTAACGCTTGGTCAGCAAAGTTATTAATGACGTTATAGGCTGAGATTGTCAAAGATGCTTAAAGGATTTGGACATTTAATTCCCATTAAAATGAATGGAAATTGGGTGTCCAAATCTTTTTGGTGGCTTTGGAAATTTCAGCCCTGATGGCAATTCTTTATTAGCGTATGATGGTGTGAGAGGCAGAGAGAACACAGGGCCCAGGCAGAAGCTCCAGTGTGGTGGTGAAAGAAGAAGCAGCACAAGAATCTGAGATCATAATTTTAACTAAGTCACTTTTCTGACTACGATAGTCTGAATTTTCATTTAGATTAAGGCCCCTTTACATAGCTCTGGCCCTGTAAAGGAGCTTTCTTTACACTGCCAGAGTGGCGTAAATTGACTTTAATATAAATGAGGATCAGGCTGAATCACTCTAAAGCCAGCTGCTCCTTTAGCATAGTATCTGTCTCCATATTAATTGATAGGCAGTCTGTGCCCTGTGATTTATAATAAAAGGGAATGAGGGGCTCTGAACAAATCCAAAGAAGAGCTATTGATTTGCAAATAGTTTAAAAGAACATTCTGGGGTCACAGGATGACCCCTTTTCAGCTCTGACATTTTATATCAGGAAGAATCCTATTGAGTGGGGAGTTTTCACGCTAAACAGTGTTTTGTCTTGTTTCATAAATAAGTTGAATAGCTTAATTGACTGACACTCACCACACTTTCTCAGCTTCCTCAGACTCAGAAGTACACTGCTGTTTCCTGCCATAAATAATCTGAACTTTTAATCAGCTGCCAGGGACAAAAAGGAACTGAAAATTCTTCATACAAGTGCTGCAATCTGGCCGATAAGTAACTGTGGCTTGTTAAAAAATAGCAGGTATTTGATATAACCAGGTATTAATTTTCTTCCTGTGGTAGCAATAGCCATTTCAGATCAGGATGATCCCAAAACAACACATACCCAGGGGAGCTCACAGGGATGAAGAGACCAGTTTGGTCCAGCAGATGGTACTCAGATGGATGGTGTTAGAGATGCAGGGTGTGAAGCACGCAAGTAAAATGAATGTTCTGCTGAGCCATCTCACTAACTAACTAGGGAATGACACCACTATAAAGGAGAAGATTTGGGAGTATCACTTCAAGAAGGATTCTGATAAGATCTAATGTAAATTCAGGGTCACTCCATTGGCTTTGTTGGAATCGCTTACAGATGAGCACCAGGGGAGCTGAGCAAGGGTGCTGGAACAATTTGTACAGTGGGGCTGCTGAGAGCCATTGAACCAAACTGTAAACCCTGTAGATGATGGAAACCACTTCAAGCCAGGGAGTGCAGCACCCTTAGTTCCAGGACCTATGGAACTGAGATCAGAATTTAGCTTGTATTTGTAAGCAACGTCCATGGCTAGAGAAAGTGAGCATGTGTGCACTGGCTTCTGAACTTCTTTTTTAATCAGTGAGTAAGAGGAATGATTTTTCTGAGAGAAGAGCAGCTGAGAAACCTCTGTTAACCCCTCAAGTGCTACTCTCATGGCATGGCCAAGGTCATGCTTTATGTAGACAATGCCCATGGCAGCTGAAAAGTTAATGAGGTTAAGCACAACTTTCACTTATTCTTGTTCCAGTTTCTGCTTCCCGCTCGCTCAGTAGGAAGAGGTTTGAAGAGACAGACAAACAGATCTCCCATTCATTTATAAATCGAAGCCACAGCTCAGCAGAGTGGTCTAGTGGTTAGAACAGGTGAATGTAAGTCAAAATACCTGGATTATCTTCTCAGCCTTCCACTGACTTGCTATGAGATCTTTTATATATCTATAGTAGAATATGGTTGTTTTTCTTCCACAGCAAGAGAAAGCAGTTAAATTTGGTTTTTGGCTTTGATTCAGTCTCCCTCAAAAGAAATCTCTCCAAAGATGACCACCATATGCATACTCATCTGTAATTAATAAACATTTGGAAGGAAACTTTCCCATTCACTATAAAACATTATAGATGATCCCTTATTCCCGAGACATTTGCAAGCCTTGTCTTGTCAGAATTGAATTTACTACAGCTGATTACCCTGAGAATGCACTGACCTTCTTAGCTCCTGCTGTGGGATTTTTTTTTCCTCATGGCAGATAATATGGGGAGCAGAAATTGGGGACTCGGTGGTGGGATTATGTGATGCTAATGAGACAAAGCTTATTGTTGATGTTAGCAGTTATTACAAAAAAAAGTACATTATTCAGGACCGACAGACATCAGTTCATTATGCCAGGAAAGAAAGAATACATTTTGACAGCAGTAGCATCTATTTAAAATCTGGACCACATCTGGGGTCTCTCTGATGTAGAGCATATCTGATCAATCAGCATTATGGCTGTTCAGTTCCCAGACAAGTTAGAAGAAATTCATTATACTTTTGAAGTCTGCTCCTCTTTCGTCTGTTGCAAAATGAATAAGATTTTGTCACTGGATCTCTTTTACTAGTGAAAAAAGGTATGATAATTAAAATAACTAGCTGGCTTCATATCTGAAGACATGAATAACTCTGAAATACTGGACATTTGCATACTGCGCTCACGTTATATGCCTCAGCCATTAATTGTTTTCTAGTTGATAAAATACTAAAGCTCCGAACCAGCAAACACCCTAAGCCTGCTTAAAGTCAATGGTAATACATTGCTTAACATTTAATGTGTGCATAAATGCTTGTAGGACTGGGGCCTAAGTAATCTCCTGCAAGATCTGCTCCCAAGTTTATAGCTGAAGCTATGTTTATAATTTGCCATCAAGATGTAGCAAGAGCTCTTGTAGTTTGAACAATAATGGTTCCAGTACCTTGGGTGCCAAGACAAGACAGCAAACATGCCCATATATTTGCAATGCTGTTTATTTTCAGCATCTCAACCCCCATTCGTACATTCATGTGGCCTGACTAAGCCACCAATAATCAGCCTTACATAAAAATGAGTAAAAGAAATTTAGACTGAAGACCAGGAATTGTTTCTTAATATGTTGAAAGCCACCACAACCTATGGTAAGTTCTTCCAAAGGTTACCCTCACGGTTAAAAATTTGCAGCTTATTTCTAGTTCGAAGTTGTCTAGCTTCCACTTCCAGCCATTGGACCTCAGCAGTAGAGCTGCGTGGAGAACGGAAATCCTCTGTGAAACCGAATTACAACTTTTCAAAATCTGGTTTCATTCTGATTCAGAATGAAAACCAAACATTTCAAGGGTGGTTGTGGAATCCCCATCATTGTAGGTTTTTTAAGAACAGGTTAGACAAACACACATTGGGGTTGATAATTAAATTAATAGGCAGCAGGTTTAAAACAAACCTAAGCAAGTACTTTTTCACACAATGCACAGTCAGCCTGTGGAACTCATTGGCAGGGAATGTTGGGAAAATCAAAAGTATAGCTGGGTTCAAAAGAGAAGTAGATAAGTTCATGGCTATTAGCCAAGATGATCAGGGATGCAACCCCATGCTCTGGGTGAATCTAAGCCTCTCACTGTCCGAAGCTGGGAATGGACAACAGGGGATGGATCACTCGATAATCGCCCTGTTCTGTTCATTCCCTCTGAGACACCTGGCATTGGCCACTGTCAGAAGACAGGGTACTTGGCTAGATGGATCCTTGGTCTGACCCAGTATGGCTATTCTTATGTTCTTACAGCCCTACATTTCTATGATTCTATAAAGAAGAGATTTAAGTAGGCAATATGGGAGGAAAAGAACCAAGAGAAGTCTCCAGAAACAGATAAGTACTTTATATGAATTGGGGAGTGGGGTATAGGCATTGCAGTGGGAACAGGAGAACATGTTCAGGGACATGCCTAGATCAGTCTTTACCATAACTGCCTCTGGCTTCCCAGGCTTCCTCCTGGCTCAGGACCCATTGGCTTCAGGCCTCTCAGGCTTCTCTTAGCCTTTAGCCCAGGAGAGGAAATACCCAGCTACCTCTCATCTGGGTCTCTACCCTCGTTCTCCTTCTCACTGCCCTGTGCTCCTTCCTTTATGAAGACCCAGCTCCGTCCAATCTGGGAGTGATCACCATTTCTGGCTAATAGCCACCCTCCACTGGTGCCACTCAGTGGCCTAATTGGGCTCAAGCTCCTGTTAACCCGTGGTTGACCATTATGGGGTTCATACGACCCATCACGCTCCCTCACAAGGGTATCAGATGGTGCCCTGGGGAGAGTGCAATCAGTAACTATGAGCTGTATTGAATTCCCTCACGCTGTGCTCTCATCACACACACTAGAGGTTGCAAATCAGACTAGTGTGAAAGAGCTGAATTCAGTGGGGTAAAACCCCTTCCCCCAAGCTCAGGAGGACAACACATGGAGGCTTCTCACTGGGACTAGTTGCTGCATTGAATCTGGACCGTAGGGTTCACCCTCTGGCAACCGTCCAATGTGTACCTACAGGTTGCGTGTAAGGGGGGGAAGAGGGCATAACTCTTATGCAGGATAGACAGCAGTGCCCAGTCACTCCTGGCAAGCAGCAGGGAAGCAGTCACACTGTGCACTACAAAGGACTTAGTCTTGTGTTGGTCACAACAGTGAGGCAGAAGCTTGTGTTTCCAATGGCACCTTGGCTTCAAGTACTCAGGTGGAAAGGAATGAAGGGGGAGAATCCCAGAGACATTTCACCCATGAGAGGGAAATCCATGTGCAATTTCATAAACATCTCCATGCTCCGTCATCCCCCTGGGTTTGTGCCCAGCAACTCTGTGGGAAGGGAACATAGATCTCCTTGATCTTACAGACCATCCTGGCTTAACCCCCACCTCTGGGAAGGCTGAGGTGGGAAATGCTGAAGCTCTTCAGAATGTTACACATGGGGGCGCTGCCGATTTATCCCATTGCTGAATGTAGTTGCATGGAATAGAAAATGCACTGTCTGAAACATTGCCAGCTCTGTGGGTTCGAACACCAGGCATCAGATCCCCTCCCAATCATGTGTCTGGTGTAGAAATCAACAGATTACAAATCTGTACAAATCAGATTGTTGTTCTTCTACCTTTCAGCTTTTCAGGAGACCAATCAGGGAATTACAGGTTTCTGCCTACGCCACGGCTGGGCAGGTGGTGAATTCCCAGGCAGGTTCTGTGCCGGCTGAGTTCCCAGATGGCTGGACATGAAAAGTTTCAAAGTCCCAGCAAGCACATTGGAAATCCATGTTGACCTACTGGTCCCCTGTCTTACCCTGTACAGACAGATTATGAGTGGAAGTGGAGGAAGGGCTCCCCATGTGACTAGGGACCATTATATTTTCAGGGTGATCTGGCGCAGGTGGAAGCAGGGGCCAGAACCTGCTAGTAATGGAGGGATGGTATGCAAAAGACAAGACTACCCTGGTTATCCAGAGGTCATTACACCTCCAGGGCACCATGGAGCACATGAAGAACTGGTGTCCACTGGTCCCAGGCAGATGGTGCGTGAAAGGCAGCACCACTCTGGGCATCTTGTGGCCCTTAAGCAATTTCAAAATCTCCAGGTTTCAGAGTAACAGCCGTGTTAGTCTGTATTCGCAAAAAGAAAAGGAGTACTTGTGGCACCTTAGAGACTAACCAATTTATTTGAGCATGAGCTTTCGTGAGCTACAGCTCACTTCATCGGATGCATACCGTCTGCTGCAGTTTCCACGGTATGCATCCGATGAAGTGAGCTGTAGCTCACGAAAGCTCATGCTCAAATAAATTGGTTAGTCTCTAAGGTGCCACAAGCACTCCTTTTCTTTTTGAAAATCTCGAGGGGGGCTATTTGAAGTTCCACACTTATCTAATGGTCCCCTGGGCAGGCCTGGATAGACAGTTGGAACCTGGTAACACTTCAAAGTGCCCATTCATCTGCGGTACCCCATTTGCTGTCATTTGGGGGTTCCAGAGGCTGCAGGTATCTGAGAAAGTTCCCTAAACCCCCCCAGAAATAAGTAAAAGTCCTAATGTTTCCATAGAGGAACTGATTCTACAGATGTTTTCAGAGACTATTTGAATGAGGAATGTGGGAAGGGAGATAGGACCAAGCAGAGCGTAGAAAAGGGGCCCAGGAAGGGGAACGACTATAGACTGGGGTAAAAGGGGAGACACAGATTGGATGAGCCTCAAGGAGGGGGGAACTGGGACTGACTGGGCAAGGAGACTGGAACTAGAATAAGAAGTCTGAGAAGTGGAGATTATGGCTGAGTAGGTGAGACATAGCCATGCTCAGACATGCCCTGGCTAGCATATTACCCCTCTGTCCAACCATCATCTCAATATCTCACCAAAGAGGGGCATGTGCCACCTTTGCCAAAAGCTAAGAACTATCTGATTGCAATAGCTATTGCAAGAGATAAATTTAGAGTTATGTAATGTGGGATATTGTGTTCCAAACCAGATTGGAAGTGAAATTGGTCACCTGAAGTGGGGGAGTTTCAGAGCCAACTCAATGAACACTGAGAACAATCGAAATCCATGGACCCAGCCTAAGCCCCATGTTTACTGTCTGGACCAGCTGTAGGCTTGAGTGCTTACGAAGACAAAAGAGCCCCAAGAGAAGTCTCTGACCAGGGCACTTCCCTCCACCCCAGAGGCTAAGAGACAATAGTTTATAACTGTATAAAAGAAGAACAGGTACAAGACATTATCCATTACGGTGGAGACATTCTGCCAACGGGAGCGTCCCATGAAAGGTGGATCCCAGCTTTCTGGGCTGGACAAGCGCTGTAAGGACTGACCGTTGGTTGAGAAATACCTTCTTAGACACAAAAGTAACTTGTTAATAAGAATAGGTTGTAGATTGCATTGTATGTTTTCCTTTTGCCTGCAACCTTATGTTTCCAAACCCTTATACTTGCTTTCATTTGAATCTCTGCCTCAAGCTCTATTAAATAAACATCAGTTTTGTTTTGCTACAGACTTCTAAGTAAGTTGTGCTAAGGAGAGTGCTGAACTGAGGAGAAACTGGTGCAGTGGGGTGCATTGTTTCCATGGAGGCAGTGGACCAGTGTACACTGTGGTTGTCCAGAAGATAATGGACTGGGAAAAGTGGGGTGTGTAAATTGCTGGGCTGCAGAGGGAAAAGCAGGACTTTTGGCGCCCAGAGCAGAGCGCTTGTGTTGCCAGCAACTGGTAGTTAGGGAGGTTTCCCTGGTGGCACAGGCAAGTCTCCCTCCTGCTATGAGCAGGTGGTAGCGGTTCACGCCGGACACTTCGGTAAACCCCAAAACGTGTCACAAGAGGCAAGGAGAAGAAGACTGAGGCAAGGAGCCCAGGGTGGGAAAGAGAAAAGGATAGGGACAGCTTGGAAGGGATAGCGCTAAAGATGTCAAGCTTGGAACGAAGGGTCTCTGAGCACAGGAGAACACTTCCCTCCGGAGTCCGGAATGGAACCCAAGATTCCGGAGTCTCTCCATTGCTCAGCTTTCCGCAAATAGCTATGCAACCAACTGAGCAGGATTGGAACAGTGTTCAGTAAATAAGACTTTGGGTCTCACACTGAACAACGAGGACAAAATAAAATATTGCATTTCTGCTCGTTCAGTGAGGGGCATGGAATGAGGAAAAAGTAGTATGCAAATGTGATTAAAGACTATCGTAATGCATACACACCAGGGGAACAAATTAAGGTTGCACAGACAGCCTTAAGTCCGGTTTTCCTAACTTTTGAGAGATCGAAATCAAAAGTGTCCACTAATTTTGGGTGCCCAATTTGAGACACCTCTGGACGGATTTTTCAAAGTACTTAGCATTGTCTAGCACATTATAAGATCAAAGCACAGCTCCCATTGATTTCAGTTGCAGCTGTGAGCATTCAGCACTTCTGCAAATCAAATCCCAGGGTTTAAAGTCAGGCTCCCAGAAAATGGGAAACACAAATTAGTGACCACCTATGGAAAGTGTGGTTTAAGTGACTTACCCAGCACCACATAGGAACTTTGTGGCAGAGGCAGGATTAGAATCCAGTTCTCCGGGGTATCATTCAACAGCCTTGACCATGAGACCATCCTTTCTCTTCCTGAAATCCCCCTGTATACCTTCAATGCATACACACAAGGGGTGGGTGGATTAAAGTTGCACAGACAGCCTTAATTCTGGCATTTCCTAACTGCTGAGTGCTTCACCTTAATGTTCTTTTAATATAGTTTTTGTGTGTATTCTTATATACATTCTTTTACAGTCTCACCACCGTAGCATCTGGGCATATTCTGGTAGCGTTTTAAATAATGTAATTAACATCTGTCACGTGTGATTCATTCTCTTTCTCTCATTTTCTCCCTAAGGGAGAAGTGTGTGTGCAGTGTAGTGTTTTGTTTTTGTAGCATTTGGGGTTTGGGGGAGGGGAGCTGGATATTTTAAATGTATACATTGTGTTCAGATGAGTCCAACAGAGCTCAGCTGGGAGTGGTAGGATAAAAGTGAGTAAAAGAATATGGTCCTTAGCATGCTGGGGAAAAGTGACAAATGGTGATATCTGTCTGACAATTTCTTTAGTCTTCCAAGAGAAGGAACAGAAGCCCTATCATACCTAAAATGCAAACAATTGAACAATAAGTTATTGGGTATGATTAGGGTCCTACCAAATTCACGGCCGTGAAAAACACATCACGGACCATGAAATCTGATCTCCCCCATAAAATCTGGCTATTGTTAGAGAGGGGTCGGTCTGGAGGCACCCCAGCTGGAGGCTCCTACCATGTGCTGGGCTCCAGCTGCTAGTCCTGGCCCGGGCTGGGGAGGGATAGGACTTCCTCTTCCTCTGCAGGGGCTGCTCCTGGAGCTAGGTCAGACCCACCTCTGGAAATCTCCCCCTGCTGCAGGAAGCTCCAGAGCTGCTGGCTGCAAGCCCAACTCTGAAGGTAGGGCAGAAGGGAGGGTGGCTCTCAGCCCCTGACCCAAGTGGAGAGGCTGCAGCACCAGCTGTCAGCCCCTGACCTGGGCGGAGAAGCTGCCGGGAAAACCTGGACATATAGTAACCCACCCTCCAGATCCTGAGACCCTCACTTCGGCGCTGCTGTTGGCGGCGGCATTGGCTTTAGAGCTGGGCTCCCGGCCAGCAGCTGCTGCTCTCTGGCTACCAAGCTCTGAAGGCAGCGCCCCTGCCAGCAGCAGCGCAGAAGTAAGGGTGGCAATCCCACAATCTCCCTACAATAGCCTTGCGACTCTCCCATGACCGCCTTTTGGGTCAGGACCCCCACGGTTACAACACTGTGAAATTTCAGATATAAATATCTGAAACCCTGAAATGGACTATTTTTTTAAATACTATGACCGTGAAATTGACCAAAATGGACCATGAATTTGGTAGGGCCCTACGTATGATAGTGTTCAATTACAGAGCAAGGAAGAATAATTCCCTCCACTTCAGGCATCATCTGGTGAAATTCTATGGACACATGCAGGAGGACAGACTAGATTATCATAATTGTCCCTTCAGGCTTTAAAATCTATTAATCTATCTTGCACTGTCAGGAAGATGGACTAATGTGTCTTTTAAGTCTCTGATTTTATGGTTCTGTGATGTACTGGTGTCTGGTACTTTCAAGCAGACATTTTCAGAGATAATTTGGCAGTAAATAGGTCATTTGAAGTAAAAAAAACAACTAAATAAATTTAATAATACTTCTCTGGGAGTATTTAATAATACTTCTCTTCAATAATACTTCTCTAATTCTGAAATTTCTTCTGACCTTCCCCTTCCACTGGCCTTCAGAGGCCAGGTGCAAAATTCTGATCTCAGTTATACCAGTGTAAATCTAGACCAACTCCAATGAACATCAGAGGCAGCAAAGGGAAAGGAAGGAGAATCAATGAGGAGGTGATTCCTTTAGATTTGGAAAGGAACTGATGGTCAAGAATGGCTTTTCCACGGACAGTCACAATAGGGTGAAAAGGTCAGTGTCAGTAGAGTTTCTCCAGCTTTATACCAGAGCAACTGAGATATGAGTTATGTCAGCATAGAATGTGGCCCACTATCTCACAGTTAAATTGCAGCAGATATCCCTGTAACTCTAAGAGCCCCTCAATGCCAACTGGCAGAGAGCCCACCATACTGTAACTCATATCAGACCTGACTCACTCATTACCCCCACCCCCAGAACCCTGTTCTCATAATCTGTACCTGAAAGGTGTCGTGTAAGGTACCATATATAAACTGGTGACATACTGGTCCCAAAAATCATTACATGAGGTATGTGTAGGTTGTGTACAGAGTTATATGTGTGTGCAGAAAATATGTTCTTAAAATGTATTTGGGAGGCAGCGCTTATACCCAACTTGCTCGATAATGATCTAAAACAGTGAGAATTGACACAGGTTCATTTTCATCATGTGAGTCAGATGCCACCAGCAGAAGGTTGATTTTCTTTTTTGGTGGTTCGGGTTCTGTAGTTTCTGCATCAAAATGTTGCTCTTTTAAGACTTCTGAAAGCATGCTCCACACCTCGTCCCACTCAGATTTTGGAAGGCACTTCAGATTCTTAAACCTTGGGTTGAGTGCTGTAGCTATTTTTAGAAATCTCACATTGGTACTTTCTTTGCTTTTTGTCAAATCTGCAGTGACGGTGTTCGGAAATCAAACAACATGTGCTGGGTCACCATCCGAGACTGCTATAATATGAAATATATGGCAGAATGCAGGTAAAACAGAACAGGAGACATTACAATTCTCCCCAAAGGAGTTCAGTCACAAATTTAATTAACGAACTATTTTTTTAAAGATCATCAGCATAGAAGCATGTCCCCCAGAATGGTGGCAATGCACGAAGGGGCATACGAATGTTTAGCATATCTGACATGTAAATACCCTGCAACGCCGGCTACAAAAGTGCCATAGGAATGCCTGTTCTCACTTTTAGGAGACATTGTAAATAAGAAGCAGGCAGCAGTATCTCCCGTAAATGTAAACAAACTTGTTTGTCTTATAGATTGACTGAACAAGACACAGTCTTGACTTGTAGGCCCTGAAGTTTTACACTGTTTTGTTTTTGAGTGCAGTTATGTAACAAAAAAATTTACGTTTGTAAGTTACACTTTCACAATAGAGATTGTACTACGGTACTTGTGTCATAAATATAAAGGGAAGGGTAACCACCTTTCTGTATACAGTGCTATAAAATCCCTCCTGGCCAGAGGCAAAACCCTACCACCTGTAAAGGCTTAAGAAGCTAAGCTAACCTCGCTGGCACCTGACCCAAAATGACCAATGAAGGGACAAGATACTTTCAAATCTGGAGGTGGTGGGGGGGAACAAAGGGTCTGTCTTTCTATTTGTTGCTTTTGCTGGGAACAGATCAGGAATGCAGCCTTCCAACTCCTGTTAAGTTAGTAAGTAATCTAGCTAGAAAATGCATTAGATTTCCTTTTGTTTAATGGCTGGTAAAATAAGCTGTGCTGGAGGGAATGTATATTCCTGTTTTTGTGTCTTTTTGTAACTTAAGGTTTTGCCTAGAAGGATTCTCTATGTTTTGAATCTGATTACCCAGTAAGGTATTTACCATCCTGATTTTACAGAGGTGATTCTTTTACCTTTTCTTTAATTAAAATTCTTCTTTTAAGAACCGGATTGATTTTTCATTGTTCTTAAGATCTGTGTTTGGGTCTGTGTTCACCTGTACCAATTGGTGAGGATTATTATCAAACCTTTCCCAGAAAAGGGGGTGTAGGACTTGGCGGAAGACATCTCCGAATGGTCTCTTTCCCTGTTCTTTATTTAAAACAATTGGTGGTGGCAGTATACTGTTCAAGGACAAGGCAATGTTTGTACCTTGGGGAAGTTTTTAACCTAAGCTGGTAAGAATAAGCTTAGGGGGTCTTTCACCCTAGAGTTCAGAGTGGGGAAGGAACCTTGACAACTTGTATGAGGTGAATTGAAAAATACTATTTCTTTTGTTTATCATTTTTACAGTGCAAATATTTGTAATAAAAACTAATATAAAGTGAGCACTGTATACTTTGTATTCTGTGTTGTAATAGAAATCAATATATTTGAAAATGCAGAAAAACATCCAAAACTATTTAACAAATTTCAATTGGTATTCTATTGTTTAACAAGGCGATTAATCGTGATTAATTTTTTTAATCGCAGTTAATTTTGTTGAATTAATTGCGTGAGTTAACTGTGATTAAACCACAACCCTAGTTTGTGCCCATTACTAGGACAGAGAAAAGCCATTCAGGGGGAGTAGCCCCAAAACAAGACTGACTTGGGGTCTACTAGAAATGATGCATCTCCTGTAATAATGTATGTCACTAAAGTTGAAGGACGTTGATTTCTTAACTCCCTTAAGAAGAGCTACTCGGATCACTTTTAAGGAAGATGCTGGGCTAGCTCCTTGTCTGGTGTAAATCAATACACTTCCACTGACTGCACTGTAGTTATGTTGCTTTACATCAGCTGAGGATCTTGTCCACTCTTTCCTCTCCCCATTGTGCAGTGCTCCATGTGCCAAAGCCAGCCAGGCTCATTTGCAAACTGTTTCCAGACACTATTATGTCTGTCTGGTCCATGTTTTTTCCCTGTCTGACAGCCCTTGCATCCCATCACTCCTTCCCCGCCCTCCACGCCCAACCCCCTTGCATATTACAGCAGATTCTGCACATACAAGAATTGCAGTACAAACATCCCTTCAAACACACAACACCTGTTCTGAAGGCAACAGGCAGTGACAAGTATAACTACAATACCTGCTGAAGTTTCAGCATGCCAGTCATCCAGTTATGCTATTATTCGAAACAGACTTCATTTCACCGCCACCCCTTTACTTTGAAAAGACAGTCACATTTTCTTGTTATGTTAAATTTTGATTAGGGAAAGGGAAACCAAGATAAGGGATATGAAGGCCTTCTTGGCAGCCTCCCTACTGCCAGCTGCTCCTCCTTCCTCCATGGAAGGGAATAGATGAATACACAATGAGCTTATTTGTAACTTCTGTGTTTTCAGTTGCAAGCTGAGGATGTTTCTCTGTAGGAGAACATCAGTACTCCAAAACTCAGGAAGTGGCACTGAAATGCCCCAGAAACCACAGCCAAGCAAGTATGATCATAAACAAACAGTGCATGAGGGGACTTCCCTGTATCATATAGCGATATATAACCCAAGCTTCAGTTCATTTTCAGTTTCTTTTTTGACATAACAGGGATTCAATGGTCACCAAAGTTGGCACAGTAAAACGAGTCTCCATGGTTTGGTTTCACAGACGTAACGTGGTTTTTCTGCTCTGCGGGGATTTTGTGTCATTGACCATTTTTAATTTGTGGGTGGTTTGCACTTATTGTAAGCAGAGCTGTTAGAATCCTGAGAAACAATATTTGCTGAACGATGTATTTAATGAATGTTGCCAGTCAAATTGCCAATGTGTTTCCAGAAGACTCCAAAACTAGAACAGCACATCAGCTAGCAATTATTTGTAGGGTTCATGGCTGAAAGAGGAATTCCTCCCAGCCAAAAAAAGGCCATAGCTTATATCCAGATCAGCTCTGATAAATTTCCCCAAGTCTTAAAGCCAAAATGATATCATTAGTTTGGAGATTTTATTAATGAAAATTCAAACAGAGCTGGTGGGGAAAAAGACCAATTACTTTTTGCTGGATTTTTTAAAATTTTATTTTTCCCCTAAGTTGCCTGAGAAAATTAGTTCAGTTTTTCTTTTTAATGAAAAACTGATTTTCTTTGTTTTTTGGTTAGAATGTTCCCATTGTCAATTACAGAAAATGTTTGGTTTTCAGTTTCCAGTTGTGTTAACTAAGAACAGGATAATGCAAAAAAAATTCTGCAAAAAATGTGTGTTTTGATTGAAAAGCCACATTTCATTGAAAAATCTTGCCATGAAACATTTTTAACCCACTCCAGATTCACATGAGCCTACAGAAGTGGTGTGTGAAATTGCTTGTACACTGCCTAGCCCAATGGGTTCCTGGTTCATGACTTGGATTCCTAGATGCTACCACAATACAAATAATAATAAATAATAATAATAGTAATAATAATAAATAACTTGCTGCTTTTGCTGGCTGAACATTGGAATCTAGACTGAAAACTGTGGGCACTCCCATTTGACCCAAACAGCTACAGTGAGACATGGCCCTGCCGTTACAGCAGATCAGAAGAGAAAGCCGGCCCTTAGGAAGAAGAGCCTTGCTAAGCACCTGCGGTGGATCTCATTGGCCCAGCTTCTTGCACAGGTTATGGATCCAGAAGACATCCGATGATGGCCACTGAATTCACTCATTTTTAAAATGGTGGGCCAGAAATTCAGCTGGTATAAATCAATGTAGCTGCACTGAACTCAAACAACACTGATTTCCACCAGTTGAGGACTCACTGTAGTGTCTTTTACATAACGTTTTTCATGCGGCACATATTTTCCAAGAAAACCAAAGCTCTAGATGCTGCATAATACAGTATGTGCTACAACTGCAGAAACACACTGACATGTACAACAGCCTCTTGGGTAACAATACAGAAGGACTCACGGCCCAACCTTGTTCCCACCGAATACTTTTGTTGAAGGGCCACTGCTCTTCTTGCTAGCTCACCCTCCGCCCCTTTGAGGACTTGCATTGGGGAAAATTTTGTGATTGGCATCAAAAAGTAGGATGAGAGGAAAGGGGTATTTCTTGGTCCTTTTGGTTGCGGGTTTTGTTTCCTTAATTCCTAAAAGGATGGATTTTTTAAAATCTGCTAACGTGTGAAATTTATTTGTGTTTAAATGCAAGGAGAAGTATTTTGAACTACGGAGGCAAAAGTATTCAGAAAAGTTTATGAGACCTATATTTAGCCTTTTTGTCTAAGATCATAGTAGGTTATATCTGAGGCATGCATTGCCAGAGTGAACATATCAGCTATTTCAAGCAGCTCCAGAAGGTTAATGAAAAATAGCCTCCCTGCAGTATAATTTGGGATAAGGTTCAGCCTTCTGAGTCAGCAGCTGCTTGTGCTCTAGTCTAGAGGGGATGTGATTTCTGTGAGATAGCCCCAGTGTTTGCCCTTACAGTAACATGTTGGCAGTACAGCAGGGAAAGGTGATCATACCAGCCTTGATAGTGCTCTACAGCTCTGCTAATCATAGGTCCCTGTGCAGACAAAAATAGATGGACTTCTGGGCTGTTGCTCAAGCCTACATGCTGCCTTCAGCACTGTGCGCATGTAAGGTGCTGTATAAATAAGGCTGCACATGTTGGGCCCCAGGGAAAATTGTGGAAGGGAGGCAAAGCTTAAAACCTCAGAGGGTGTTGGAGTAAAAGCCAGGTTTAGAAAGCAGCAGCAGCTTGCTTCTCCCAATCTTCTCAGGCCCTGAGAGCATGCCACTCTCTGTGCACTGTATATGGCTGTGAACATTCATGCTGTTAACTCCCACGTGCCATGCAAGATTCCCTGCAGTAGCTATAGAAATCAATTAAAAAGTGCCAGTGTGAGAAGAGATGCCACCAAAGATAAGCCTGTAAGGGGAACTCCCAGGAAAATTCTATCCCACTATAAACTACTGTATCTGCTCAGTGGTGCAGCTTCTGTCCCCACTTAAATGTAACTGAGTGAAGAATCTGTTTCACTCCTAACTCCCCCACCCCACAGATTTCAATACTCTTACAGTAAATAGCACCTTACTCCACCGCCTGCAGGGGGACTACATGTGGAGAAAGATGCTACCAGTCTGAGCAACGTAATCAGAACTGGACTCTAATTTTTTTCTGTGATTAGCGTTTATTGTTATTAGTGTTACAGTAGCACCTAGAAACCCCAACCACGTTTGGGACTCCATTGCACAAGGCTCTGTGCAAACAGAGAGAGAGAGGCAGTCCCTGCCCTGAAAAGCTCACAATTTAAATAGAGCAAACAGGTGGGAGGGAACTGGGGCCCAGACTTTACTACCCTTACACATAATAAATAGAACCTTACTCCTTGAATTCAATGGAACAACTGAAGGAGTAAGGTGCTACCCAGTGAGATAAAGGGTAGTAGAAACTGCCCCTGTATTAAGGCTTACCATTTACCTTAGTCCTCAGCCTTGACCCCTTTTTGCAGTTGGATGTTCTAGGACTGTCACAAGAAATGGCACATAATACCCATCATACATTCATCACTCAATATATTTTTAAATAATTCCATTCTTTCAGCAATATGCAGCATTTAGCCAATTAGATCGCTCTGCCTGTCTTAAAGAGGATGAAGTCAGCATTTAAGTAGATCCTTGAAAAAAACAGAAAATCATAAAATCCCAAGAGCTATTTTGGTCAAACCTCTGACTTTAAATGGAGTGGGTGCTAGAAGAGATCACTGACTCCATTACAAGTAAAAGCCCCATTTAGAGCAGATAGATGAGCTGACTCAAAGAGCTTAGTTTCCGTTTTAACATGGAGCTTTATTAATCTTCTTTTACTGTAAATACTCTCAACATGGTATAAAACGCCTCATCGTGTGTGAATATCCCAAAGCTGCTTACAAGATAATCAATTAACCCCTGACCTTCTCTGTCTTCTCCCTGTTCTGAGAATATAACCATTAACTGTGTCTATATTTGTGTGCGTCAATCAGAATACAAACACCTGTGTATGAAAACGCAGCCACAGAACACATTTTGTATCACAAAGCTGGTGTCCATTTAGTGGACGTGTGTTAATAGTGATTTGGGTTACAGAATCGTGCCCCTGAAACCTGTCTGTATCAGTGTGTAGTGTAGCCCCTCCCCCCAGAGTATCTGAGCCACGGGAACGATTTCTTTTTCCTCACAACGCCCCAGGGGAGGTAGGGAAGTATTATCATCTCCCCTTTACAGTCAAGGCATTACACAATCTAGTCAAGGCGTTACACGATCCAGTGGCTGGAAGCTGCAAGTAGACAAGTTCAGACTGGAAGTAAGAGGCACATTTTTAAGAGTGAGGCCTAAGTAACATTATGTACCTAGGGATGTGCTAGATTCTCCAACCCTTGAAGTTTTTTACTCAAGACTGGGTGTCATCCTTAAAGATAAGCTGTAACTTAACCAGACATTACAAGCTTGATTTAGAGTGAAATTCTATGGCCTGTGTTATGCAGAGGTCAAACTAGATGATCATGGTGGTTTCTTCGGGCCTTAAAATCTATGCATTTATGACAAATAATTGGCTATCCCCAGAACTTTATATAGATAGTTTTTGCTCTAAGCAGTTTGACTTGTGTCAGCATATAAGTCCTTTTACTTCTGTTGTGGGTCCTGGTAGGCCTCACTGTTCCATACACACCGCCTTGCAGTCTTTTATCTTCAAGAGAATGTCCTGCTTGGTAAGATACTGGCCGGAGCCTCTTTCTCCAATCACCTTCTTACCAGACCACAGCAAGTATTGGATCCGTAGTTGGATTGGCAGCCAGTTGGGTATCAGCTGCAAAATCCTTCTTGACAGAGCACCTCCCAAATTACCTACAGGATGCATACAAGGTCACAGCTCTTGGGAGAAATGTCAAAAAAAGAATTTCCTAATGCTGCTGTGCTCATGTCATCCTGACAAGCCAAGTGCACTCAGGTCAGGTCAGTACTTGGACCACACAGTTCCTAGCAGCACCTGGGATGCTGGTCTGGTGATTAAGGCTACGTTTGTGTCACAGAGGTCATGGAAGTCACGGAATCCCCGACTTCCAGAGACCTCCATGACATTCTTTGCTTCAGACCCAGGGGCTGCAGGACCTTGGAGCTGACAGCCAGTGAGGCCCTGGCAGGGTTCCAGCAACAGGGAACAGCAGTGACAAGCCACAGGGGGCCCCCTCCAAAGTTCCAGCGACAGGTGACAGATGCCTAAGGGGGCCCTCCTCAGAGTTCCAGCGATGGGCGACAGCTTCGCATGGGGCCCCGGGGGGAGAGGGACACCTCGGGTGAGCGGCTGGGGGTGCCCCATTTTCTTATTTTGGGAAATATGGTCACTCTGCAGCTCCCAACCACTGTGGGCGGAGGGAGAACCTCACAGCTCCCAGCTACCCCAGTGGTGGGGAAAACCCTGAGGCCCCAGCAGCAAAAGTTACAGATAGGTCACGGCTTCCAAGAATTTTTGTTTATTGCCCGTGACCTGTCCATGACTTTTATTAAAAATAACCATGACAAAAAGCTTAGCCTTACTAGTGATTTAGTTGACGATGCCCTTCTCTGAGAGTCTCTAGTGTCACCAATGTCCCATGAGATTAAACCTAAAATTGCAGTCCATGACTTGTAACGGGGTTAACCCAGCTGTCTTGATCGGATTCCTATTCTGCCTACCTCACCTACATTCTCTCTGCCATCTCAGTTAGAATATTACCTTCTTTGCCTATACTGTTGTATGTGATTTAAAACAGTCACTATGTTTCACCTCCGAAAGGGGTATACTGCAGTGGCGGGGTTAGTGATGCCTGTTTATAATCTGAAAAGCCTCTAGGATCTTTTGAAATACAAGGTACAATATAAGTACCAGAAATGGCCCAGAAGGCAGCTTTCAGAGCTAGTACAGAAAAGAGTTTGGGGATGACACCGAGTCAGAGCCAGGGTTTGGATTCAGGCTCAGATTCGACACAGCAGCAGTCTCACGCCCAGTCCTTATGAAATTTCAGCTGTTGAGATGAGATCGCTGTTATTTTGGGCTGAAGGCTCTCTGTTCTTGAGAGAATGTGACCACGTGTGGACTGAAGCCAGGAAAGAGTTTGGGCTCTGACCCATTTGGACACTTTCATTCGAATTCGTAACTCCCCCTCCAGGAAATTCAGTGGGAGTCGCCAGCCTTGGGTCTGCCAAATGGCTGTGAAATTGCCCTCCTGACAGGCTGGAAGTTCTACCTGTCCGATTTCCATGTTTTTGAATGTATGAGTGAATTTTAAAATGCAGTAAAGTGAGGGACTGATTGGTTTAAGCTACACATAGGATGAAGTTCCATTCCCCTGCCTTGTCCATAGCCAGGCCTGGCCTAACGCTCAGTGGGGAATGCTACCACCCCGCGGTGTGGGGTGAGAGGCTGTGCACCGTGCAGCATACTCCACTTAGGCTCTAGCTGTGGGCATGTGTTTGGGGGCATTTGTGGGTGGGAACAGTGGGGGCATGGGCCAGTGGGTCTGTCGACCACATGAATCCACCCAGGTCCCATGTTGGAGTGATGGGAGCCACTTCTGTAGCTGGAGTACATCATGGGCTAGATGTGCAGGTGCACCACATCCTTCTTCCAGGTTGGAAGGGGAGATCCCACCTTCCCCAGCCCCAGCATGCAGCCTTTGTACAGGGTGCACAAACGTCACCCACAATGTGAGCAGAGGCCAGTGCACCTCCGGCCCGACCTGCAGCATTTTGTGCTATTCCATTCCTGGTCTAAGATGGCCAAAACACGGTGAAGGTGAGTGCTTTAACCAATGCTAGAAGCACCTAGCCCTCACCCCCTGGTATGCTACAGAGCTAGCAGAGAGCGAGTGCTCTGATTCACAGGCACTGGAGTGCTGGAAGAGTACGTGAGAAATTGTTCTGTACAAGCTGTGGCTTTCACATCAGCGGACCACATAATGGGACTGTAACAAATGAGTGCTCTTTGAGCAGCGTGGGGAACTGCGGGGATCCCAAGTTAATGTAGTTACCATTCAGTTATAAATAGCATCCGTGGGTGGAAGCTCCTGGTTTAATTTTTGTTCAAGAACAAAACATTCTGAAAATCCGTCGCCTTTATTCTGTGCAATTCTTTCTATTGCTTCCTGAAAAGCCATGCACGTGGGCGGTGCCCGGTTGCCAGCCCTGGAGGATGACGTCCTCTCTTCATCCCGGGGGCGAAGTGGGTTGCACATCCCACTCTGTGGCCGATCTACAGAGCATAATTGGCTGCTACTGCTCTCAAGTTCCGGCTAACGGGTTTAGTCCTGCTGCTCAAGCAGTAGAGGGCTCTCTTTTGGAGCTAACGGTCCTGGTTCTGTCCTCACTTGCAGGGCCAGCCTTAGGGAAAATGGCACCCTGGGCACACTTGCATTTTGGCGCCCCTGGCCCCTGTTGCCTCCCCAGGCTCCCCATCATCCCCCCAGGCTCCTGCTGCTTCCCCATCCATCCCCAACTCCTGGTCCCCGCTGCCTCCTCAGGCTCCCCACGCCTCCCCCTTCATCCCCAGGTCCCACTGCTTCCCTCCCCCATTGCCCCAAGCTCCCTTCCATAGTCTCACACCCCAGGCCTGCCCCACTCCTTGCCTCTTGACCACAGCGCCCGCCCGCCCCTCCACCCCCAACCATGACGCCCACCTGCAAGGCAGCCCTGCTCACTTGTAACCACCCAACCAGTGGCCTGTGATAAGTGATAGCTCATATGGTGATTTGAACTGCTGGGGAGCTCAGATGCTTGGGGCAAGCTTTCCTGGGCACAGAGACCATGGTCTGCAGAAGACATCCTCTCTACTGAGACTGCCAAAAAAGGTGCTACGTGTGGAGGAGGTTTTGTGATGGGGGCATATGTCCATTGGGATTCAAAACTAGTGAAGCAACTAGTCATTATTTATCGTAGGCCCCACGATGTGCTAGATTCCAGACATTCAAGAAATGATAGTCCCTGACCAAGGGGCTCATAGTATGAGTTTCATCTAAGCTGATTTGGACTCCCCTTCCTCACATTTTCTGTGTACTCTCAGAATGATACAATTTGGCATGAGTGTCTCAACTCGGATTTTGGTGTTTTCCTGGCTTACAAAGCACTGCTGACTAAACTACATTGCTCGGACCCATAAAACATGCTAACACTGAAGTAATGCTAAAACGCACTGGGTTTATTTTGAGCTTTGACTGTGTGGGATGGGTTTTAGAAGAAATCAAAACTTAACAGAGCAAAACCGTGCAAACTGAAAGCAATGAGAAAAACTTCCCCAAAGCCACTTCCACCATTACTGTTGAGCTTTGCACAGCTGTTACTGAAAACACCCACATGGTTCACCCAGGCCACTGAGCCGTTGTTACAGCTTTGAGTGTTTAACCACCTAATCCCCATTTGAACAAATGGCCTAGCAATGGTGATCTAAAATACTCATACAGCTGCCATTAGCTGAACGCCTCACAGTCTTTTAATGTATTTAAACTATGTCTGTTCACACCATCCCTGAGAGGTTCCCTGTTATCCTCACTTTACAGATAGGAAGCTGAGGCACAAAGAGACTAAGTGACTTGCTCAAGGTCACATAAGTTGTCTGTGGCAGATCAGGGAACTGAACTCAGTCTTTCATGTCCCAGGCTAGCACCCTAACTACTAGACCATTCTTTCTCTTTAGATGACAATCTCTATATCTCATTACTTATTCCCTGGTCCAATTCTTGTTTCTCAGTAGCCTTTTTGATCAATGGAACATACGAAAACATTTAAATCCAAGGAAAGAGCCTTCTGAAGATGGCCAGTCCCTACCCCTTCCACCTAGGAGGGGTGAGATCTCAGCCCCACACATGGCTCTTAGGGGCATAGTCTGGCCATTCCAGTGCAGTTTGCCATCAGGTCACATGAAGTGTTTTTCATGGGGATGCTAATATAAGGGATTTGAGAACACGGTGGTGAAGACTGCTGGACAGTGCAAATGCAGTAGGCATGGTTCCTCTAAGTGCTGCAGAGACAAGCAGAAGGGAGCATTTGATGAGCTGAAAATTCATTCCTCGTCACATCAATTGTCTTTGGCAAGAAAATAAATATTCTAATAAGTAGCAATGAGATGGCAAAGCTACATCCATTAGCCAGTCCCTCCTTCAGTGGGTCCTCAATTCTTCCAAGCAGCAAGGTCCAAGAAAGCGGCCACTGGTGTATGTTTCAGCCATTGTAACGTTGTGGGATCTTTATCCATGCAAGCCGAGGGAGACGGTGATCCATACTAAGCTTGCTGGAGCACAGAGATCCTCTTCATTCCAAATGGGGACTAGAAAGGAAACTTTATGACTTTATTCACACAGTTTCCAAACAATCAGTTGTGTTTGTACAGGCTTTTTTAATTTTATTTTAAATGTTGACACATATTTCAGCTGCAATTACAGAGTGTGCCCAGCAGGTGGCATTTATTCAGTTGTTAAGATCTGGAAATCTACATACAGTAAAAAGAGAGATTAGGTGCATCTGGACTGTGTGTCGTGAGAACTTACTAAACAAGGCAGCACTTTGTTTCAATAACTCTAAGGAGTCTGAATTCCACGTGGAGCTCTTAAGTGCAGCAAAGAAAACAAAAAGTGTTTTAAGACAAAAGGAAAAGAAGAAAAGGGCTGAGCAGAGATTATCTTTACTTTTTAGTCCTACCATGGATCTTTTGTGCTTGTGAAAAAATTTTCTTAGGGCCATAGACAAGCCGAAACCAGAACCCCAGAGCCAGGCAGCCCTGAACTTTGGGAAAGCGTGTCTAGATCTAAACTTTGCACCTGGGCTCATTTTTGCCAATGTGTCGCTCCAGCAACATGGCACTTTGAGAACAAAAAGTAAAACCTCTAATCACAACCACCCCCCAAAAAATGCACTGTTAATGTATAGGGCCCAAATTGCCATTGCACTGAAGCTGAAGGAAGCTGTATGCCTAAAGCCTGGCACCCAAAGAAAAGGGGCCTGATCCCTCAGAGTGCAAGACACCCATAATTCTACTGAGTCAGTGGGGCTGTGGTTTCACAGCACCTGGGATGTGAGCCTTTTTCTCACACCAGTGAGCAGTTACTCACATGAGAAAGTCCACCAAAGCCAACTGGGGTGAGTATTATTCCCCAATGTGAGTAAAGGGCTCGCAATTCTGGCCCTATGAATTTTCTTTAAGAACCACAGTTTGAAAAATGCTGGCCCGTGACACTCAGACGTGCTGACTCAGCAGGGCAGTATTTATGGATGGTTTGTTATGTGACAGACTATATGTTTCTCATGTGCAAAGTACAACCAAGCCCTTTCAGTCTGAATCACTTGGATGTTAGAACTCTTCTAGAGTCAGGACATTTACACCAATGAAGTTCACCAGGGGGGAAAAAAAATCACACAGCTGCACATTCCTTCTTATACTGGAATGAATGCATCTCTACTGGGGGTTGCACTTGTGTAGCTACAGTGCTAAAAACCCCAGAATAAACAGGGCCATAGATTAAAGACATCAGTAACTACCAAGCCATTCAATTATAATTTGCAACTTTTACCAATCTGTGCCGGATTAAGAACAGAATACTAGCAGTGAGGAAGCTCATTTGAAAATAAGAATGGCCATACTGGGTCACAGCAATGGTCTATCTAGCCCCGTGTCCTGTCTTCTGACAATGACCAGTGCTAAAATGTTTCAGAGAGAATAGGACAATTATCAAGTGATCCACCACTTGTCATCCAGTCCCAACTTCTGGCAGTCATAGGTTTAGAGATACCCAGAGTATGGGGTTGCCATCTATGACCATCATGCCTAATAGCCATTGCTGTCCTATCCTCCAGGAACTTATTTTTCTTCAATCTAGTTATATTTAATTGGCCTTCACAATATTCCCTGGCAATGAGTTCCACAGGTTGACTGTGTGCTGTCTGAAGAAGTACTTCCTTGAGTTTGTTTTAAACCTGCCACCTATTAATTTCATTGGGTGACCCCTCGTTCTTGTATTATATGAAGGGTAAATAATACTTCCTTATTTACTTTCTCCACACCATTCATGATTGTATAGACTTCTGTCCTATCCCCCCCTTAGTAATCTCTTTTCTAAAATGAACAGTCCCAGTCTTTCTAATCTCTCCTCATGTGGAAGCTGTTCCATACCCCTGATCATTTTTGTTGCCCTTCTCTGTATTTCTTCCAATGCTAATATATCTTTTTTGAGATGAGCCGACCAGAACTGCATGCAGTATTCCAGGTATGGGCATATCATGAATTTATATATTGCTTTATAATATTGTCTGTCTTATTATCTCATTAAATGACACTGAATGAAATTCTGTCTAGCCCCTGTACTGCTGAAGCCCTCACAGCTTGCTTTGGGGTCTGGCACTCTAGTTGTCTGTGACATGCCCAACCAAGGTTTTACTGACCCAGCCCCTAACTAAGGTATATTTGTATGGTCTTGTTCATAGGTCTCTTTCAATCTTTCCTAAAAGGTTTGTAAATATGTCTCTTTGCATACACAAAAGCTCACACATTTGCATTCAAAGCAGACAATAACACATGCAGTTACCTGGTATAAGGGCTCATTTGCAGACTTGAGAGCAAGGATATGGATACTGCAGCACAGTAAAGAGAGCCACTGAAAATGTGGCCCTCAGTGACATGCATCCATTTTTCAATAGATCTCAGCCTTTAAATTTGCACCTGCCAGTCTTGAGTGCAGAGATTTGCCCCCCTCAAATCTGCACATGCAAGCAGCATGCCTACACCCAAACCAAGCTGCCTAACACAAGAACATCTGAATTTGCACATGCCAGTGCCATGCAAAACTGGGGGTTGCACATGCAAATGACTGCAGCCTGAAAATTTCGGTGGCACACCTGGAAAGGTAGCCCTTGCAGAGTTAGTCAAGGTAGAGAAACAAGAGGTTAAAAGTTGTTCTAACAAACTACCAGAGCATCTTAAGCTCCTTACGCCACATTCTATACCTGGCACCATATTTCATTTTTAATGGCCACCCAGTTCTCTCCACCCAAATCTCATAGGCCAAAGAAGCCTTGAGGACACACTAGCACTTATAAACCCTTGTGAGATTGGGGAGGTACAGAAACAAATCCTGTTGCTTTCTCGGTTATTTCAAAAGGGTTCCTCAAGTTCCACTTGTCACACCACGCTGAAGTAGCCAGACTTGGTGCAAGGTAAGTTCCATGGGAGAATCTATTCCCCAGCTGCTATGTCAATGTTGATACTGCCAGCAGGCCTTGCTCTTGACTTCTGCAAACCTGCTCTGTGAGGAGCAATGGCCTTTGGATCAGCATTAAAATAAATGTATCAGCTGCTCTGTCCCCTGCCCCTCGGGATTGTGGAGTCACCCCTCCTGGAAAGGCTCTTCCAGATCCTTCCCTTCCCCATACAGTAGAATCACACTGGCAGGGCCCTCTGTGGCTAGAGAGAAAGGGACAGACTTTGGCCCAATGTGTTGCAATAGCAGGTAGAGGATATCCACCATTGCCCTCCAAGCACCCTCGCCTGCCAGCAGCGTCTTGGTAATTGTAAAGATGTCACTCAACTTTAGAAAAAAATAGATAAAATCGATGCTGTCCAGACAAAACACACACAAGAGATGAGCTCTGGTACTGGATTGGCATGCATTCTATCCTACTACCCAGCCTGCCGCCGGAACAGCTGCGATGAATGATGATATCAGCACAGCAGCTGGACCCAGAACTGCTACTTATCATGCCAATCAAAGAGACAGGCAGCCCCCACCAGGCTTGCAAAACAACGGTAGTCGCTCCAGGAGCCAAGCTTTGTGAAGCTCACCTTGCCCAAAAATCTTTTTATTTAAAGATGATTGATTAAAAAGTGCCAATCTCACCTCTGGGCACACGAGCAAGGATGCTTTTGTGCAATTCCGATTAGGGCAAGTGACTGTAAAAAATGGCACTGGGGACTCCACCGTGTTTATTGTCCCTCTGTGACTTCCAGGTCAAATGTGCTCAGTCAACAGGTAAAACCATCTTCTTCCTCACTGCCAGCCCTGCAAACTCATCCTGGGAACTGAAGTCAGCTACATTCTGTCTGGCTTGTGCATCACCACCTGTAACCCTGGCCCCACTGAGACCTAATTACAGCTGTAATTAAGATGCAAACCAGGGTGTAGTCCTCTAATTGCGTTTACAGATGTGCACACACTTACACCTACTGGTATAATTACACCCCAGCTAAGCAAGGATTACTGTTGACAAAAATGCATGAACCAGAAAGAACCCAGCTTGACTTTCAGATCCCAAGATGAGTTTGCAAGGAAAGCAAACAACAAGGTCTCTTTTTACCTATAAACTTGGTGTATTTGATCTAGATTCAATGATAGACAGGGAAACCCTGCAATGCCACTTTCAGAGAGTCACATTTCAGTGCATATCCCCAAATTACAAATCTACAACTTGACAAAGTCACCCCAAATTATTTTAAGTAACTGAACCAGGAAGAATCCAGCCTCACTCAGCAATCCAAAGAGACTGAGTACCATGTGCAATTGGCACGTGTTTTTCATCCACTGTCAACAATGACCTAACCCAGTAACTTTCTAGCTAATTTCCAACTATATCCAATAGTGTCCATTACAATCCATGGCTACATATAGAAACACACCATCAGCTAACCCCATGCATGTGGCATGGAAAATAAACTCCCAGGCTTTGTGTAATGCTCCTATGCTACCCAGTTACCTCCTCTGGCATCACTCTTCTTGCGGAGTTGATGAACAGGTCTGGGTTCAGCCTTGGCTGAGTGATTTCTTTCTTCTTTTGTATGGCTTGGGAAGGTAGCAATGACTACAAATTTATATCTAAGTTTGATAGCCAGCACATTGCCACAGCAGTGAGCTGGTGAATGTCCTTCAGGCCCCTGGCAAAAAAAACGAAGGGCACCCTCAGATATGGTGTGTTCCATTGTTTGTGCCTGGTGACCACAGTCATATACAGGTATTTGCCTCATTTTCCATTTAAAGAGGGTTTGTCCACATCTTCCGTGAGATGTCCTGATGCAATTCAATCTGCATCAGTCTCTCCAACATAAATCAAAACCCGGTGGTTCCTCAGCAGGGTCAGTGATGAGCTGTGTGTTTTGAGTGGTCAAAATGCTCCATGTGACTCTCCATAGAGCCTCAGCATCGAAGTTGGGTGTAAGGGTCTTGATACAGTTCTATAGCGGTTCTTAGGATTTTAATCTCGTCTTTAGCAGGTTGTGCAGGTCATCATGCAGCAAGATCCTCACGTTTGCATTGACATGGTTAAGAAAGCGAGATGTCTGAGCAGTTCTTCTCATCTGTGGAGGCTGGATGTGCGATAGGACTGGAAGCCAGTCAACTGGAGTCGATTTGAGTATCCCTGACACTATGCGCATAGCATTCTTGAGTTGAGTGTCAAGAAGTTGAGTGTGACTGCTCTGAGACAACACTGGTTCACAGTATTCAGCTGCAGAATATGCCAAGGCAATTGTTGCAGTTTGTAAGGTCCGTGGACTGGAGCCCCATGATGTTCCAGCCAATTTTCTGATAAGCACAACATGAGACCTGACCTTATCATGTGTCTTCTCAAGGTGTTGTTGAAAGGTCAAACTCCAGTCCAGTGTAACGCTAAAATACCTTGGATTAGCCTCATGGCTGACGCTCTCACCACAGAACTGAACATCGAGTTTGGTGTTAGCCATTTTATTGTTCTGATGGAAAGCGGTTATCATGGATTTCTGGGGGGTTAGGCCTAAGTTTCCAGCGTTGGAAATAATCAGTAATTGTGCTAAGATTGCAGGTTAGGCTGCAGCTGATGGTATGAAGGCTTGTATGCTAAACAGTTAGGGAAATGTCATCCACATCCATGAATTTCCTTGATTCTGTCGCTGGTATATCCGCGGTGCATAGATTAAGAAGTATCAGGGCCAGGACTGAGCCCTGAGGGATGCCCGACTTAAGAGGTCTTGGTTTACTGCTCTGGCCATTCAGGTGTACCTTAAAGCAGCGGTCCCCACTCATTGCCACCAAAAGGCAGATCATTCGCCAGCAGTGAATGACATGGGAGATCTTGAGGAAGAGGCGCAGTGTTATATGCCAAGGACAGATCAACAAGGGTGATCCCTGTCTTCAATTCACGTTGGAATCCTGCCTCAATGTGTCCGGTAAGTGAAGTTACTTGGTCACAGCAGTTCCTCTTCAGGAGAAATCCCGCCTGCTCTGCTGGGAGGATGTCTTCGATGGTATCAGTAGCGCTCATTCCATGAGCTTGCTGGTGGTTGAAAGGAGAGGAGCAAGACAACAACCTTCACATAGTGCTTCTCTTAAATGTTGATGTTTTTCGTGCTCTGTGTTTTGTGCAAATTCACCAACATACCAATGTCATCAATTGGCCACTGGGCATCATATTACCAACCTCCCAGTGAATGTAGCAGTGATTCTACTTCCTCACACTGCCCTTTTCAGTGATTTCTTTCACTTGTCCTGATACACAATCACTTGGTGGTGCCTCCTCCCGAATGCCTTCTTGCAAAAGTGCCAGGGTGCTGCTTAGAAGGGAAAAAATTCTAACCACTGTCCAATCCTGATCCGGCCATCTCATATATGGAGACTCACAAGGAATAACAGAGACACATAGTATATCAGAGTGAGTAATTGTATTAAACAAAAGGTAAACATTCATTAACAATGCAAACGAATACTCTTAGGGTCACAACTGCCCAATCCCGTGACTTAGAGCAGAGAAGAACAATGTCCTGTCGGTATACATACTGTGTTGGGGCCCTGGCTGGCTGGTGAGGTTGGTGTATTTGGTAGTAGTGGAGAGCAAAGTATCCCACCACTTTAGGACACAGTCAGTGGATAGGTATCTTCCAGACAATGGCCCTGACTACCTATCTAACAGTTGATGCACTCAAACACCATGACTTGGATGATCCTCCGGTTCAGATCATGGCCTGGTTCCCTCAGCAGCTGTAGGAGGGGGCTGATGTTCTTGGTCGAGGTCCACACTACCCCATGCTGGGCTTATAGATTTTTGCATTACAAAAAGTGGAAAAGAGCTTCTGCCTCTGAGGTACCTCTCCCCACAAAGGTACTCAGGGAACAGGCACGGACCCAATCCAAAATAACTCTAAATGTCCTAAATCCTTATTTCTTATTCTATAAAAGTCTAACCGTAGGTCAAAACAGGCAGGAGATCCTGATCTAGCAGGAAGAAGCATTTCTTCCCATGTGGTAACTGCTTTAGCTAGAGCTAAGGAACGAATCTAGTCCTTAACTAGTTGGGAGCTTTCCCAGATGAAACCTATAGACTGAGAGCTACCATCAACAGAAACTAGAACAAGTTTAGGAACATTGTTGCCAGTGACCCAGAGGCCAGTTTTCAGGGTGACCCTGCATGCAGTCATGGCACTCCCTAGCTCACCAAAAAAAAACATTTTCCCTTCTGTAGCTAGCTCCTCTCTATGTTACGTGGCTTCTCTCTCCTCACAACATGGCTTCTCAGGGGCTGCCCTGTCATGAGACCCTTCCTCATGAGTTAGGCTTATTCAGTTCCCCAGGCTTAACCCGTCAATCATCCTTGCTTTAATCCTCCTCTCTCTCTCTCCGCTTCCTCCTTTAAGCAAGCGGTCTGGTGGCCATCCAGGCATAGGCGGCAATAACTCCCTCAAAGCTGGCAGAACTAGCATCTCCCCTCTCTCCCACTTGATTGCCTCGCAGCTGGGACTCTGAGTCTGCCTAAGGCCCCGCTGTGTCCCAGGGACAGCGTGTCTCTCCCTCAGTTACTAGCAGGCACCTAGGAACCAAGGAAAGCTCCATGGGGGTTCCATTTGCAAACGACATTGTGTGGCGAGGGCGAAGGCAGGGTGCTCACTCGCTGTGTAAACTGATGGCTCTTTCTATCAAAATTTATCAAAGAAGTCACAGATCCACGTGTTAAGCCACAGCTGCAACAGCCAGATTTCTTTATATGGTCATGAACAGGCAAGTGGAGGGGTGTCAAATGACCAGCCCACTTTACTGTCTGGGGCTCATGACAGAGTCAAGATGTTGCAGAATGCCATTTTCATTTTTTTCAAGTAAGTTTCTGGCCCTTCTCGTAGCAAAGATAACCTTCCAAGTGTGAACAGAATTAAGGCTGTCCAATGGGGAGAAGCAATGGCTCAGAGCTACGAGCTCCCCCATTCATCTCAAAGCGGGGCTGACTCTGAAACCCAGTAGTGACACTGAAGGGTCAGATTTTCGAAAAGACAGCTGGGTAAACGAGCATGCAAAATACACACTCATGCTTCATTTTCACATATAATTACGCATGCATACTGCCAAACAGACAAGGGGCAGAAACGGTGGAAATCACACAAAAGCCCGCAACAGTTTTCCGCTTCTGAGTGATGCTAAATGCAATAACTTTACTAAACCTTGAGTTACTCCATAAGTCTACCCTGGATCTTGGTACAAATCTCTCACATTATCAGTAAAAGACCAAGAGTGAAATGGATTCAATGGGAGTTTAAAATCAATCTATCTGTAATATGTAGACAGGAGGAAGGACTAAGAGAACGCACCAGTATTTGTGTTGTGTTCCAAAGATATAAATTCCAGATTTATCTGCATGCACTCCAGCTGCATTCACTGTGTTAGGTGTAGCTGCATTGAATGGAAGCAGGATTAGGTGGAATAGCTTGGCAGAGCTGTGACTATGATGTGAAGAAAAGTGCTCAAGTAACTTGGGGGATCAAATTTGCTTTATTTTAGTGCCGAGTTTTGTGGATTGTGATGGCAGATGTACACAGGAGTGTCTTCCTGCCATGGGGACTCTCAGCAGTCTGGCAGTATACATGACCGTGGTCTCTAGGGCTCAGGGGAAGAATGGTAACATTTTGCATGTCTGGGGTGGTTTGAGTGGAGTATGCTCCATGGTTGAATGCAGGCCAGGTGTTGGCAGCTGCTGTTTGCCATACCTGACCTAAACCCAAATTTTGCCTCAGCAAAGAGAAAGTGTTAGACGTTATCCTACTATGCTCATGTGCTCTGTTCTCGAAGTGTTCCGACAGCATCTGTAAGGGTAGAGCAGTAGTGTGTGTGTTCCTGGTAGGTTGGGGCATCGTTCAAAGAGGACAGAGTTAAGGCTGCATTACAGAGGCGGCATGTACCTTAACTTTCTACCTGCTGGCTTCCAGAGGTTTAAGTTAGCCATTCTTCACATTCGGGAAGGGCATAGGGCACCACCGGGCAACCTTAACTCTGGATTAATGAAGTTTTTGTGGCATTTAACAATACGCATAGACAGCAGATTCCCCGCTGCAGATCTCTAGTCTTCCCACATCATTTGGCATAACAAGTGCCTCGACTTCACCCGCAATTCTGTTCACTGTAACGGCCCCCTTGCCACTCAGATTTGCACAATGGCTCTCAGGCTCACAGACAAATGGAGCGTCTGAACATTTTGGAGGCGACAGAAGGGGGCTCCTCTTTCTGTCTGCACGTTTTGTTTTGACTCAGCCCAGCCAACAGCAGGAGTCTCACATCCTACACTGAACGAGCTATGCCCTACACTGACCATCTCACTATACTTTCCGCCACAGACATGCATCATCTCGTTGTGGCAGGCCCTGCAGCCCCCTATGCACCGGAGGGTGAGACAGCTTCAAAAAGATGCACTTGAGGAAGAATTACATGTTCTAGCCAATAAAGGCAGCAGTAGGCGCCCACAACAGCTCATTACAGCAACTGCATGCTGTCCTGAAATTGGAGCCCTTACAAGTAGTTAGATAACTGATATGGTCCATTAGATTGGCAGGCCGGCAGGCCTGAGTGCCAGGAAAACCATCCATACTCAAAAGGAACACTGTTAGCAGTACTGAAGAGGGATGCAACAGAAGAAAATAAACAATAGTGGAGTCAGTTGGTGTAATTGGCCAGCAGACTAAGATAAATTCATTCCAGCTTGTGAATACGGCTGCTGAGCATGATTCACTGAGTAAATCATGTGGCCCTGAATACTGGGCAGGCAGGAATGAAATGAAGTACGAGACAAAGGCCAGTCTGCCTTTTAAAGTGCCTGAGTGAAAAACCACCTCCCTGCTCGGCCCTTCGGGTTTCAGTTGCCTGATTTCTCTGCTGTCACAAGCTTACCAGTTTCCCAGCCAGCCATTAAGTCTTCCAGGGGAGACCCAAATCTGAGTTAATGTAAACAACAAATCAAATATTAAAAAATGTTCTTAAAACCCCACAACTCGTTCAAGTCCTCTTTATAAATCAGAAAGCCGGGGGGGGGTGGGGGTTCCATTGTCATTAACATTCAAGCAAGAAAGCGGGTTACATCTGTAACTGATAGCTGAATTTGTCTCAACAGGTTATTTTCACCCTTATATTGTTACTCTGTATAATAAACATTTACCTTCAATGTGGACCTAATAAAACGGAGCCAAAGTCATCCTACATGCAATGCCATATTATGGCACTGGAGCTGAAAGGTTGGAAGATGGATCTCTGCGGGGGAAGGAAAATCTGGAAGGAGGAGGAGTGAGGCTGTAGGAGCGATGAGCTGCCCCCATAGAGAGAGTCAGGACGCTTTCCCCAGTAGCCCAGATTAGATTCTAGTCAAATGAATGTTTGGTTATTTGTGATGCAAATACGGCAGCTGGACCTTGCAGGGACTAGAGGGAAAGATATTCCCCCTTTTCCCGTCATGCCTTGGGAGTTTTCAGAATAGATAATGCAGCTTTAAGGCAGATCAGTGTTCTGTGCCAGCAGCGGACCATCATGTTCTCACTAAAAATCTCAATTAAACTGAGGCCGATTTTTGACCACAGCCAAGCCCACGTGTTTCTCACAAAGGCAGATTCAGAAAGTGGGAGGCACGATGGCAACTCAGTTCTCTCTCAAAGGGGCAGGCATGTCTCTGCACAAGCTCATTCTTTACAAAGTTCACAAAGCCCCCCCACCCCACCCCCCTGCCATTGCAACAGAAGTCTCTCGGGGTTCTGCAATAGATGAGGCATTATTTTCTCTCACTATCCTGAACCCTTTGGGATCCTAATAAGAAATATTTTTCTATGGCGTTGCTCAAAACTAATTCATTGACATCGCACGGCTAATGGATGAGGCCAACGTTAGAAAAATAGAGTAGAAAAATTGTAATCATAACCCAACATTTCCTTCTTTCTGCCATTACACTATCTTGCCTTTATTGAGAACTAAGGAAATATACTTCCACTGTGTCTCTGCAAAATACAGGTTAGAGATCTTTCCAAGAACTTGCCTTAAATGATAAAGATACTAGAATTTCTTTCAGACCTTGGGAGGCAGGCCAGTCCTCGCTTACAAACTGCCCCCCAACCTGAAGCAAATACTCACCAGCAACTACACACCACACCACAGAATCACTAACCTAGGAACAAATCCCTGTAACAAACCTCATTGCCTACTCTGTCGCCCTATCTAGTCTAGCGACACCATCAGAGGACCCAGCCACATGAGCCACACCATCAGGGACTCATTCACCTGCACATCTACTAAATGTGATATATGCCATCATGTGCCAGCAATGCCCCTCTGCCATGTACATTGGCCAAACTGGACAGTCTCTATGTAAAAGACTAAATGGACACAAATCAGAAGTCAGGAATGGTAACATACAAAGCCAGTAGGAGAGCACTTCAATCTCTCTGGACGTTCCATAGCAGATTTAAAAGTAGCCACACTTCAACAAAAAAACTTCAAAACCAGATTTCAAAGAGAAACTGCAGAACTAAAATTCATTTGCAAATTTAACACCATTAATTTGGGCTTGAATAGGGACTGGGAGTGGCTGGCTCAGTACAAAAGCAACTTTCCCTCTCTTGGTATTGACACCTCCTCGTCAATTATTGGGAGTGGACCACATCCACCCTGACTGAATTGGCCCTGTCAACACTGGTTCACCACTTGTAAGGTAATTCCCTTCTCTTCATGTATAATAATGCCTGCATCTGTAATTTTCACTCCATGCATCTGAAGAAGTGAATTTTTTACCCAAGTGAGCTGTTGCTCACGAAAGCTTATGCTCAAATAAATTTGTTAGTCTCTAAGGTGTCACAAGTCCTCCTTTTCTTTTTGCAGATACAGACTAACATGGCTGCTACTCTGAAACTTACCCACAAAAGCTTAGGCCCAAATAAATCTGTTAGTCTTTAAGGTGCCACCGGACCCCTCGTTGTTTCTGTGGATACAGACTAACACGGCTACCCCCCGATACTATAATTTCTTTGTGTCATTTATAACAGTTACATTATTTTTTCCTTATTAGTTATAAAAGGAATTTTTCAGCTAAATTTTCAAAGAGGAATTTAACTTCCATTTAGGCACGAAAATAAGTGGCCTGATTTTTGAAAGAGCTCAGAAAGCTGGGTACAGAGATCTTTGGAAAAATCAGGTCAGAAGAGTCACTATGGGAGTTGCTGGGTGCTAAGCACTTTTGAAAAAACTTGCTACTATTTGGGGTACTTGGAAATCCCATTCGTGTATAAATAATAAATCTCCTAAAGAGCAGCTGTACGGAGCTTGAAAAATACATTGGCTAAATCAGATAGTTATTGATGGTGGTGATCAGCAAAACTAACCTTGGTTGGTCCTAGTTTTATAAGAAGGCAAACACATATGTGGAGTACCATGACAGACTGCACAGACGTATAGACCCTAAGGTCAAAAGGGACCGTTAGTCTGATTGTTGAAGGTCAGTATGCAGCTCATTGCATTCTTGTGGTACAAAACATGCATTAGTTTGTAAGATCACCACCAATTATCCAAGACCTCGATGCTGGGTGTGAATTCAGGATCACACGACAGCATTAACAAATTAAACAGATTTTTTTCCTTTAAGTTTGCCCCTTTAAAATGATTCTTTTTCCGCTTAAAGGTAACTGCTTGTGTTTAATATATCTCATGAATGACACTGATGGACTGAATCACGTTGTGTTTGATGACGACAGGGCGTGCTAATGAGCACTCACTGCACCTACAAAGTGACTTTCATCTAAAGATCGCCGAGTGCTGGGCTAACATGAATTAAGACCCACAAACACCCTGGGAGGTATGAAAATATCAGTTGCCCCATTTCACAGATGGGTTAACTGTTGCACAGAGCTAGTTTATGGTGGATCTAAAACTAGAACTGAGAAGTCATAAGGTATGTTTATCCTGAAGAAAAAAAAAAAAAAGTGTGTTCTTAACTTAGGTGAGCTAACTCCTGTTAGCGAACTTGGGTTAAAACAGCAGTGAAGAGATCATAGAATCATAGAATCATAGAATATCAGGGTTGGAAGGGACCCCAGAAGGTCATCTAGTCCAACCCCCTGCTCAAAGCAGGACCAATTCCCAGTTAAATCATCCCAGCCAGGGCTTTGTCAAGCCTGACCTTAAAAACCTCTAAGGAAGGAGATTCTACCACCTCCCTAGGTAACGCATTCCAGTGTTTCACCACCCTCTTAGTGAAAAAGTTTTTCCTAATATCCAATCTAAACCTCCCCCACTGCAACTTGAGACCATTACTCCTCGTTCTGTCATCTGCTACCATTGAGAACAGTCTAGAGCCATCCTCTTTGGAACCCCCTTTCAGGTAGTTGAAAGCAGCTATCAAATCCCCCCTCATTCTTCTCTTCTGCAGGCTAAACAAGCCCAGCTCCCTCAGCCTCTCCTCATAACTCATGTGTTCCAGTCCCCTAATCATTTTTGTTGCCCTTCGCTGGACTCTCTCCAATTTATCCACATCCTTCTTGAAGTGTGGGGCCCAAAACTGGACACAGTACTCCAGATGAGGCCTCACCAATGTCGAATAGAGGGGAACGATCACATCCCTCGATCTGCTCGCTATACCCCTCCTTATACATCCCAAAATGCCATTGGCCTTCTTGGCAACAAGGGCACACTGCTGACTCATATCCAGCTTCTCGTCCACTGTCACCCCTAGGTCCTTTTCCGCAGAACTGCTGCCTAGCCATTCGGTCCCTAGTCTGTAGCTGTGCATTGGGTTCTTCCGTCCTAAGTGCAGGACCCTGCACTAATCCTTATTGAACCTCATCAGATTTCTTTTGGCCCAATCCTCCAATTTGTCTAGGTCCTTCTGTATCCCAAGATGGCAACTTGGCTTTTCATTTGGGTTAACAGCTCGAGTTCAAGCATATACAGCAGCCTAAGCTTGAACTCAAGCTGCTAATCAGGGTTAAGAGCAGAGTTGCTGGATCTTTACTGTTATTTTAACTTAAGTTGGGTTATGTAAGAACAGAAAAATGGCCATATTGGGTCAGACCAATGATCCATGTAGCCTAGTCTCCTCTCTCTGACAGTGGCTAGTGCCAGGTCTTCAGAGGGAATGAACAGAACAGGGCAATTTTGGGTGACCCATCCCTAGTTATCCAGTCTCGGCTTCTGGCATTTAGCTATCCTGAGTTAGGAGCACACCTTTGTTTTGCCGTGTAGATATATCCACAAAGTCATTTGCCTCCTTAAGCTCTAGACCCCACTCCATCATCATGAGACATTATTTAATGCAATGCAATGGAATCATTTTAGTTTGATGTGTGAGGTGTGTCATCCCAAGCTTTAGCAGCCTTATTAAATGCATATTTGGAGTCTGCAGGCATCCTTTTATTGACGTATCACTTAAATCAGCCTCTGGACTAGATGACTAATGTACCGCCAACATTTTTAAAAGGCTCCAGAGGTGATTCTGGCAAGTACAGGCCAGTAAGCCTATCTTCAGCACTGAGAAAATTCAGTATGTTGGGAAAGAGTCAACACAGCTTTTGTAAAGGGAAATTATGCCTCACCCATCTATGAGAATTCTTTGAGGGGGTCAACAAGCAAATGGAAAGGACAATCAAGTAGATACGATGTACGTGGACTTTGAGAAAGCCTTTGACAAGGTCCCACACTAAAAGCTTGTAAGCAGTCATGGGATAAGAGGAAGTTCCTCTCATGGATCAGTAACTGGTTAAAAGATAGGAAACAAAGGTTAGGAATAAATGGTCAGTTTTCACAATGGACAGAAGTAAATAATGGGTTCCCCCTTGAATCTGGGACCTGTACTGCTTAACATATTCATAAGTAACCTGGAAAAAAGGGTAAGCAGTGAGCTGGCAAAGTTTGTGGACAATACAAAATTACTCAAAATAGTTCAGTCCAAAGCTGAGTGTGAAGAGTTACAAAGGGATCTCATAAAATTGGGTGACGGGGTGACAAAATGACAGATGAAATTCAGTGTAGATCAGTGCAAAGTAACACACCCTGAAAAAAATTATCTCAACTATACATACAGACTGATGGGGTCTAAATTAGCCATTACCAATCTGGAAAGCAAGCTCGGAGTCTTTGCAGTTCGTTCTCTGAAAACATCCGCTCAACGTGCCGGGGCAGTCCCAAAAGCAAAAAGAACGTTAGGAACCATTAGGAAAGAAGACAGAAAATATCATGATGCCGCTATATAAATCCACAATAAACCTACAGCTTGAATACTGTGTGCTGTTCTGGTTGCCCCATCTCAAAAAAATATATATTAGAATTGGAAGAGGTGCAGAGAAGGGCTCTGAAAACGATTAGGGGTACGGAACAATTTCCCCACAAGGAGAGATTAGAAAGATTGGGACTGCTCAGCGTACAAAAGGAAAACTTAGGGGAGGTATGATAAAGGTCTATAAAATCATGAACGGTGTGGAGAAAGTCAATGTAATGGTGTGGATGAAAGTCAATTGCAAAATGAAATGATTCATTTAAGGGTGATCAGTCCCTAAATGAGAATGGTCATAATCCGTTCTCTAACAGTACCTTGACGGTAGATGGAGCTTAATCTAAAATTAGCATGCTGCTGTTTTTATAATCAATTATAACAACTCCCCTAAATTAACATTAAAGCCACCTTTTAGCATAATTAAATATTTTCTACTTTCTCATTAGCTATTTACCATTAAACATCACCTCATTTAGCATCTGTGGAAATATAGATAGCTATCAATATAGATAGCATTTTCCAAAACATTAACAATTTATTGAAAACACTTGTAAAAACCAGTAAGGACCAAAACACGTTTACAACATAACCTGGGGTTATGTATGTCCTAATTTATCTTCGACTTGCCTCTGAATTGTGTCACTTCACTTTATTCATATTTTACCAAGCCTCCCTTGACAATTGTCAAAGAAATAGATTTTGGGGCCTACTTACATGTCAACAATTCTATATAAACATAAGCAAATATCCTCTCTGTAGGCTACAGATAATGAGAGCCATATAAGCATCTAGACAAAGAGAGTGAGATAGCAGTTTAAAGGTAGGTGTCATACAGAAGATACCACAACCCCAGGCCTCCACTAATAGCCTCCGATAATTACATGCATTGAACAGCTGAGCAACAGAGCATATTCTACAGAGGTGCTGAAGAAAATTAGGAGAATGTGCAAAAAATCAATGTAAACAAACAATCACTCTTTTAAAGTTCCCAAATGCGTGCTAGGCATTTAGCAGAGAAATATAAATAATATTTAGGTTTTATGTATTGGCATCTTTTTGATGCGCTGACTTGTTTTGTTTTGTTTTTTTATTGATTTGCGATTCTTCACGCCACAAGCTGGATAAATAAATATGGCTCTTATCTTTCTAAAAAACTGGATTTCAGGAAATGTGACCCTTTGGCAAACCATATACATACAAACCGTGATCGGAGCAATATTGCCTGTGAATTGTACAGACAGAGAGCCTTTGATGAAATAGCCACAAGATGTGAAAGTTCCTTTACTGTTCTGCTTTTTATGCCCCTTCAATGCAATGTGGCAGTGGCCTCTCGCCAGCAGAGCTTTATATGTCTATGCAAAGTTCCCTTTCCCTCCTCCCCCACGCGATCGTGAAGAAAAAAATACAATGAGATTAGCTTTCTGCTCATCCAGCAACTAAGTGTGCAGCCCACAAAATGGCGCACTGATGAGCTGAGCATAAAATTGGTCCTAGCCACAAAATTCAGATCCGGCCGCAAAGTCTGGGGAATGTTTGGATCCAGGGTTTTGGCTTGGCGCCAGGTGCAGTATATTTCTATAGTGCCTTCCATCCCCAGGAGCCCACCAAAGTGCTTAAAAAATGAACACGATATCCATACTCTAAATAAGGATCCTATTTATTTAAATGGGAACTGCTGGAGGCTCCGAACCCTTTTAAAAGCCACCTGACAGAGGCACGAATTCAGTATAGCGCTTAAACACATACTTAAGTCAACCCTTTAATTTTAAGCATGTGCCTAACCCCCCTTGATTTCATGTGTCTGTATAACTGACTGCAGTGGGACTTGCTGAATTAGAGCTTTGTTCAATAGCCTATATCAGGATTTAGGAATCTGACTTTAAGTTCCTATCTGTGAAAATCTTGACCTTCAATTATTGGAGATCTCCCTTAGGTTGTACTATAGTAGTCGTAGATCCTTTAACCTCTTTAATATAATGTCTCCTAGTGCAAAGTAGCTCCGCACAGGGCCCAGTGTCTATACAGCACAGTCAAGCCCTAAATAATCACCAGTAAGTACAAGAAATGACTTACCATTTGTTTTTGAATAGCTGAAATTTAATATTCTCATTTGAGGGTTTAGCGATAATCCATTGATAAGGGGAACACCACACCAGAGCTCCCAAGGGTGACTCAGCCACCAGTGGATCATATTCCAGCTGGATGGCAACTTTTGTCTCTCTCTGTTGCTGTTCCATTATTAAAAATCTTGAAGCAAAACACGGATGTTCTATGAATCTGCCTCTTAGGGAACTCTCTAAATAAATTTACTGAATAGGCTTTTGTGCCAGATTTATTTCCAAGTTTTATCTCCCAGAGAGAGTCCAAGTTCTTCGTTCCACTTTTTCCTCAATAAGGGTCAGGAAGAGTGGCAGAGAGCTGGTATCAATTAGCAACATTGGCCACCAAAGTGTAGGCAGATAAATTCCTCCAGAGGAGTGGTGGTGTGCTCAGACATGGTTCTAACAGAATGTATCATTTTCAAACAGAATGAGAGACTGAACTCTTGTTTTGTTTTTTGTTTGTGTTTGGTGGAAGGCGAATGAAGTGATGGCGCCTGTCTTGGTTAAGTCTAGAATGTACCTGATAAGTAGCTCTTAGAGGCTGTTACTTGAAGCTTTTTCTCCCCCTTCTGCAGTGTGGATTGTCCCACAAAGGGAGTTGGAGGGAAGATAAATTAGGTTTGTCATGTTTATCACTCTTTGTAGGACAACCACAAGGAAATGAAGACGGGACAGATTCTGATGAGAACTAGCCAGATTACAGGCCAGGAACATCAGAGAGAAGAGAACCTCCTGGAGATACAACCAATTCACAGGCCCCACAAGCACACATCCTTTACTCCTTCCACATGCTAACCCTCCTGTGGACAGTCATCTGCAATTATATCTCACAAGCACTGGACAACCCCTTACTCCTTCTGTTAGGCTCTGCCTGCTCAGTCTTGATAAGGATGGAGGGGGACCACCCAGTCTTAAAGAATGTATCCTCACAGCTCTTAGTTATACATTAGGAAGGTACGGCTCCACATCTTCCCCCAGTCTGAGAGTCAAAATCAAATTTAATATCTACCTTCAAAACTGAAAAAATCACCCTCTCTAGAATAAGCAGGGTGCATTTGTTCTCCCAGTCCCAGAAGATGCTGCAAGGCATTTTCATGTCACCAAAGCCCCTACATGATCCCTTGTTACTGCATGTTCTCACCTCACAGCCTCATCGGTCTTCACTTGGAAGCAGGCTGAGAGAGAAAGGGAGTTCCTTCTCCTTTTCTCTCACTTCCTTTCTTTTCTGTCTCTCACTATTCCTGCCTTTCGCTCTTCCTCCTCCTCCACAGTTTCCAATCCAGACAACTCATTGAGATGTTAGTTGAATAGGGTTAACTTGCATCCCAGCACAATTATACACTCACTTATAGAAACTGTATTGACTTCCCAGATAATAAAAACTTTAGGTCAAACTGAGACTCTAAAATGTTTCCTTTGAAACTCCCCTGCCTATTGCTGCTGGCTTATATCAACTAGTGTCTTTCTAGAGATTTTGTCCAATATGCTCGTCCCATATGCGTCAACAGAGTGCCCTTGTTGCCAAGAAGGCTAAAGGCATATTGGGCTGCATTAGTAGGAGCATTGCCAGCAGATCGAGGGAAGTGATTATTCCCCTCTATTCAGCACTGGTGAGGCCACATCTGGAGTATTGCGTCCAGTTTTGGGGCCCCCACTACAGAAAGAACATGGATAAATTAGAGAGAGTCCAGCAGAGGGCAACGAAAATGATTAGGGGGATGGGGCACATGACTTATGAGGAGAGGCTGAGGGAACTGAGCTTCTTTAGTCTGCAGAAGAGAAAAGCGAGGGGTAATTTGATAGCAGCCTTCAACTATCTGAAGGGGGCTCCAAAGAGGATGGAGTTCAGCTGTCCTCAGTGGTGGCAGATGACAGAACAAGGAGCAATGGTCTCAAGTTGCAGTGGGGGAGGTCTAGGTTGTATATTAGGAAACACTATTTCACTAGGAGGGTGGTGAAGTACTGGAATGGGTTACCTAGGGAGGTGGTGGAGGAATCTCCATCCTTAGAGGTTTTTAAGGCCTTGCTGGGATGATTTAGTTGGATTTGGTCCTGCTTTGAGCAGGGGGTTGGACTAGATGGCCTCCTGAAGTCTTTTCCAACCCTAATCTTCTATGATTCTATTATATCATTTGGGGGAGAGGGGGAAGGGAAGGGGGGAAACACCACCAAAATCTCCCCCCCAACAAAACTGTGTCTTAATAAACACACTAGTAAATACACTTTACCTGAGTACAGAAAATGGAGTTCCTCCGAATGTTGATGACCATGGACACTTTCAGACTATGGTGTATACATTACAGCTCTCAGCCTCCTTAAGCAATCCAGCCATCACTGACTCAATCAGTCAAAAGAAACTGCTGCCCAGTAGCACTCTAAAAACAAAACACAGGCATTTCAAGTTAGGGCAAATACGAAACTCCAAGGCAACTGATGGATTCTAATATCTGATATATCTTCTAATATTCTTTCCCGATAGGGAAATTAACTTCATAATCAAATTTAATCCCCATCTCTCAGGAATAATGGTGTTGCACAGATATAACTGAGGGCACCATTTGGGCAGCAAAATCTTTATTGCTGGAGATGATACACAAGCCAGGAAGAACCCAGCTTGACTTTCAGTCCTAAAGGTGAATTTTGAGAGTTTTAGAAAAAACAGCTTTTAATTCGTGAACTGGTCATATTTAATGTGGAATCAGTGAGACACAATAAACTTTGGACCCCACAACGGCACAGTTCAGAATAGAACTGCATTTTAAGGTCAAATAGAGAGAAGGATGGTTTCATGGTTAAGACACTGGCCTAAGGCTCAGGACAGAGATCCAAGTTCAGTGCTTGACTCTGCCACAGATTCTTTGTGTGACCTTGGGCAAGTCAGTTAGCCTCTCTGTGCCCTGCTTCCCCAGCTGTACACAGGGTGCAATCACATTGCTAAATCACCCAGGTCTTGTGAGGAGAAAGTTAGTTTGTTAAGATACTAAAGTGACGGAGGGCACTTCTGAGCCAAATCTGTGCTACACTGAGATAGCAGGAGAGGCATGTGCTTTGTGAATGATTTTTGAGCCAACCCTACCATTCCTCCTCATGGTAGCCAAGCCCCGTGACAGGAGCTGGGTCCAGAAAAACCACTTTCCAGGAGAGGAAAGTTGCCTTGAGCTTCAGAACAACTCCACTTCCTTCTGCCGAATGTGCTGAGTTGCCCGAAGTCTCTATCCTGCCCAACCAGTGACATGGGTAGATCACAGACTCTACCTGGGAATGGCCCTCACCTCTGTTGGCATGACTTAGAAAGACAAGTAGTATCCACATAGCTTATCACCACTCTTCCATAGGAGTGGAAGGTGTCCAGTACTTAGCAAGAGTAGGTCTCAACGAGGACCATATTTATTTTTACACTGGTTTTTTACAACTCTTTGTATTTTTAATTTTTGCAAGGAGGAGGGTAAATACCAGCAGTACTGATGGAGAACTTTGTCCCACAGAGGAAGCACCAGCACCATGGAAGAGGAACATACGCTAGAGAAGGATTCATGTTCAAATGAATCCCCTATTGCGAGTTGACAGGTTTCAGAGTAGCAGCCGTGTTAGTCTGTATCCGCAAAAAGAACAGGAGGACTTGTGGCACCATAGAGACTAACCAATTTATTTGAGCATAAGCTTTCGTGAGCTACAGCCCACTTCATCGTGAGTTAAGTTGTGAGGTAAGTTTTTCTTTTAGCGATGAATCAGCATAATAATCCATCTGTAACATTAGATGTGTCTGCTTGTAACAGCAAAGGGCCATCTGCCCGTTGGAATAAACGTTCAAAATGCTGCTGGGACCACAGCGATGGTCTCTTAATGAAAGGTGGTCAGCAATTAGCCCTTCAAGGAATCATACCCATGGGGTTCTGTACCATGGATGGTCTCCAAACCTGCACTCAACAAGTGTTGGATATTTTTTTTTAACTGTCTGTGGCAGGCTTTCTGTGTGGGGGGTTGTTTTTTTTAGGGGGTGGGGAGATAAATATGTTCCAATTCCTGCAACAGCAGGAGCCAAGTCAAGTTGTAATCAACATATGGCCATTGTAAGCTGGGTAGCCATGAATTAGAAGGGCAAACTGCTCATCGTTTCCAGAATGCCCCTCTGAATCACAGCCACCTGCTTAGGAGGCCAGGCTGCAGCAAAGTAACTGGCCACGTGATTCCATCTGTTTAATCAGTGTGCTATAGATTTGGGGAAGCTGACTAACTTTGCCTCTATCTATTTTCTTTTCTCTTTTTTTTTCCCCTCTAATTGGAGTTTGCTTTATGCTGAGATCCTCAGCCGAAAGGGCGGACATCACAGAGACAATGGAGCACAACTAGGCCAGAGCTGGAGTTCGTTAAACTGAAAACAGCTTTCTTCCCTTGCTAAGGCTGAACTGCTTAAAGGGAACAGATGAAGCAAGTATCCAGTTGCATCATGGAAGTGGGGGAAAGCCTCGGCCTGTGCTGTTAACTGGGCTCTCCTGAAAGCAGCGTTTTGCAGCCCTGAAAGGAAGATCAAACGTACATAGCACATTCCCTCGAGTAAGAAACTGTCATACGGCTTCCTTCTTTCAGGGGAAAAAATACCCATACCAACCATCAACTCTCTGTGCTAGTCTGCGTCAAGATATATTGAACTAAGTTAGCAGCCCAATTGAAATCGAAAATAAAAGTGGACCATGAACACTTGCATAAAATCCGTTTCAGTGACGTTCTGGTTCTTGTTTCACAAAGCAACAGCAACCAGAATATTCAAAGCTGAGGCTGACATATGGTTTCCTGATTCAAGTCACACAACCTTATTATGCAGAAATTTAGTTTCTTTTCTAATTAATTCCAGTTTTACTTTTTCTTTAAAAAATAGTGGCTCTAAAACAAATATTTACTTGAGAGACCTGAACAGCTTTTACCAGCCAGTTAAGGTGTACTAGGAAACACATGATGTTGCCAATAGACTAAAATGTCTCCAGAGGAGTTAGGTAAATATTTAGATAGGTGCTTACAACATGCATGAAAAACCACTGGTAAAATTCTTTAACAACAAGGGTTAATGAAAGCCTTAAGAGTTTTCCTATTCATTTGCTGAAGAAATAGATGGGGATGGGTGGAGAGAGAAAATAGGTATCAAAATAAATGACAAGTTAAAAAGCATTCGCTCTGAATCAGGCAAAACAGGGACTTGAAGGGGAATAAGCTATACTGGTATAAGGCCCCTTTATCCTGGTATAATTGTGTGTAGACCAGCCCTAAACTTCTGTCATTAACCACCTTACAGGTCATTAATATTGAGCTGTAAAGCAACATCAAACCAGATCACAAAAGTATGTATACTGATTAGCTGCATCTGAGTTCTGTGACAGTTATTAGTAATAGTTTTTCAGGACCTCAAACTTAATCTCCTCCATTAGTTTACCAAAAAAAAAAAAAAAAAATTGGATAGTCTTCGAAATTCATGGCCACAATTAGGACGTTTTCCAGAGGCAAAAACATTCAGAATGTTGTATAACAAATTCGCACACTGTCTTCTAGTTTCATGGAATACCCAGACTTATCTCTTGTTGTGAAGATGGAATTCTTCTTGTTCCTTAACCAGTCTTTATTTCTTATAATTATTATAATTATTATTATTATTATTATTATTATCTCCCTATTCTTGCAATTTGTTGGATCAGGACCTACATTTCTGCTTTTCGTCTGGAATGTGGCAGAATTAGACTTTAACAAGGGCTAATTATCGTTACCAAAAATCTATTATGTATATTCAGAAAGCTTTTTGGCAAGCTTACTATCAGGATTATTACATTTTTGATAGATATTTATTTTAATTTCCCAAATGTGCCGACCCCAAACTCTGGGTGCACAGGCAAACATCAGTGTAAATCACCATTCTAAACCCTAAAAACACCTGTAGAAAACCCCTCTCCCAATACCACTGGTATAACGCATATGCACTATAGACAGAGAGCGTCACATAATTCCATACTTAAAATTTTAAAACACACGTCGGGTGGTTTAAAAATGCGTTTAATTTACATTCAGACCAGATGTGAAAATGTGTTGAGCACCGACAGTTTCCCTTCGCTACAGCGGGGACGGCAGGTTCTCCTGACCTCTCGGGAGTTGGCTCTGGGACAATTTAGAAGTGCACATTGTACCAAAGCAAACTGGACTTGAGAAGATGTGCTTTCAGGCTGACAATTAGCTTGTATAGCTTCAGCACAGCGCAGATTGTTCAGCTGAATTGCACCCTTTACAGCATTGAAAATAAGGCAGTGCATGCACCGTACAACTGCTGGTTATGCTTCAGATCTGCCCAGCTCACAGGCCTCCAAACCGTGGGGCGTGCCCCCTACATGGGCGCTGAGGAACGTTCGTGGGGGCATGGCAACTCTGGGCCAGCCCCCACGGGGTAGGAGGGAGTGACACCCAGCCCAGCTCCGGCCCCACCTCCCGACCCCGCGCCTGGCCCTATCCCCAGCCTCAACTCTGCATCGAGCAGAGGGCCTGCTCCCACCCGAAGCCTCGGCCCCTAACTGCGGCTCCATCCCAGACCCAGGGCCATGCTTAGGCATACGCAGCATACACAGCTGCAAAAGGCACCCGAAAATTTGGGGCACGCCGGGGCTGCGGGGCCCTGGCCAGTTCTGCTTGTGCTGTGCTCTGACTCCGCTGTCCCACCCAGAGGCAGGCTGGCCGGGGCTGTGTACAGTTTGCACCCGGAGTCTTCTTCGCTGCACATGTGCAGAATGAATCAGGACAACAATCAGCAGCAGGGGTGGGAAATTAAAAAAAAAAGGGTGGGGAGGGACACACGTGAAAGAAGCCCCCTGGCCCTTCCCTCTCGCACACTGCTCACTCCCTTCAGCTCACCCACTGGCCGGAGGGCTTCTCTCTGGGAGATCAACAAGGTAGGAGCTGGCATGGGGCTGTGGGTGCCCGGAGGGAGCCGTGCGTGCTGGAGACAGGAATCTCCTCTCAAAGCTGGGTGTGTGGCGGGGGCCCCTGGCCAGAGCTTCCATCACCCCCCCATGCAGATTAATACACAGGCCAACGGGGCACGTGCCCAGAGCCGCCCTCCCCTCCCCCGTGGCCAATATGGGACCCCCCAGAAAAATGGGCACCCAAGCAGACAGCTCAAGCCACGGGGTGGAAGAAGCCCCGAGGTCACCTGGGTGCCCCGGCAGAAGCCACGCCGGGAAGGATGGCGCCAGGAGGGTTCTGAGGGTCCACAGGTGGTGCGGGGTGGTGGCTGTGTCCCCTCGACACACTGGGGTCAGCGGCACCGGCTGGGGACCACCTTCAGTGGAGCCCCCACCTTCCCCTCCCCCGTCCCTCAATATCCCTCCTCAGGGCATATTGCATAGGGCCCCATAAATCCTAAGGATGGCCCTGCCCAGACCCAGACCCACCCCCAGCTGCGGCCCCAGCCTCAGCCCCCTTACCTTGTCCACGTCCCCTGCCCCAACCATGTTCTCGGCCCCAGGATGGGATGGGGGGAATAGAGGCACATGAACAAGGGTAAGGTGGGGATGTCCCTCAAAAGTTTGGGGACTACTGGTCTAGGTATCTGTATGATTCCCATCACCACAATCTCAGAGCCTCAACTACATGTAGGCATTCCTCTCCCCATTGTGCTGATGGAGCTCTAGCACAGAGAGATTAACTGACTTGTTTAAAGGTTGCAAAGGGAATCAGCAGCAGACATGTGAATTGAACCCAGGCCACCCAAATCCCACTCCAGCACCTTAACCCCAAGGCCAGCTTTCCCCTTACCCCATATAAAAATAGTGGTCTTATTCCTTCAGCCTTGCAAACGAGTTCAAGAGTTTCCCCATTCATTACATTTTCCTTCCTCCAAACTTCAAGCCATTGTAAATAATGCTTAGCATTTGGCCTCCTACATTACTGAATGCATTCTCTCTCTTCTTTCCTGCACAATACAATTTAGCATTTAAGAAAGTGACAGTTCCATGACTAATTGCAGTTCAGTGTTTGCCTGCATGGGCGGATTTCAACACAGCCAAAAGTTACAACCCTTGAAATAACTTTCAGGTTTCAGCCAAGTGAATTATCATTCATATTAATAGATTCTTTTGCCAGCCCACACTCCACCTTCAGCCTAAAAAGGAAAATGTAACCATTCCAATGAATCCTCAGCAGTATAATCTTCACTGCTGCAAGCATGTTGTGTCATCGTCCTGTTCTACTGAAGTCCATTACACAGATCCCAGCTGCTTGCGGCATGAATTTTAAGTGTCACAAAGTCCTTGGTTGTCAAGATCTGCTATATGGTAATGATGGGCTGTGCATTTCACAAACATGCAGATGTTATAATAAGGAGAGACAAGCATGCATCGCTACCCCTCCTCTCCCACTGAAGTCAAAGGGAATTTTGCCATTGGCTTCCAGAGGAGCAGGATTAAGTCCATAGAGCAGTTACCACTATTTCTGGCCACAACTGTGTTAAGGAAATGAATACATGAATAAACTTTCATTCATTAAAGTCAAAGTAAAGGTGGGCTGGAAGACAGTAAACCTAGACCAATGGTTCTGGATGGTCCAACACCTTATAGATAAATTAAATGGAAGTTATCTTGAAAAATATTTAAGTGCATCAGAAACAGGAAGCCTGCCAAACAATCAGTGGGGCCACTAGAAGATGATGGTGCTGAAGGAGCACTCAAGGAAGACAAGGCTAAATGAATTCTTTGCACCAGTTTTCACTGCAGAGAATGTGATGGAGATACTCACACCTAGGGTGACCAGATGTCCCGACATTATCAGGATCATGCCAATATTCGGGGCTTTGTCTTATATAGGCAACTATTACCTCCTCCCCACACACACACACACCTTGAAAATAAGTGTCCCGATTTTTCACACTTGCGATCTGATCACCCTACCCATACCTGAGCCATTCTTTTTAGATGACAGATCTGAGGAAGTGTCCCCAGACTGAGGTGTCAATCAAGGTGGTTTTGGAACAAATTGATAATTTAGATAGTAATAAGCAACCAGGACCAGACAGTATTCACCCAAGAGTTCTGAAGGAACTCAAATATGAAATTGTAGAATGACTAACTGTGGTACAGAACCGATCACTTAAATCGGCCTTGTACCAGATGACTGGGCGATAATTACTATAACACTGATTTTTTTTAAAAAAGGTTCCAGAGGTGATCTGGTAATTACAGGCTGGTAAACCTAACTTCACTATCAGGCAAATTGGCTGAAACTATAGTAAAGAACAGAATTATCAGACACATAGATGAACACGATATGTTGGGGAAGAGTCAACACGGCTTTTGTAAAGGGAAATCATGCCTCACCCATCTAAGAGAATTCTTTGAGGGTGTCAACAAGTATGTGAACAAGCGGGATACAGTGTACTTAGACTTTAGGAAAGCCTTTGACAAGGTCCCACCCCAAAGGCTTTTAAGCAAAGTAAGCAGTCATGAGATAAGAGGGAAGTTCCTCTCAGAGATCAGTAATTAGCTAAAGGATAGGAAACAAAGAGTAAGAATTAATGAAAAAAGAAAAGGAGTACTTGTGGCACCTTAGAGACTAACCAATTTATTTGAGCATAAGCTTTCGTGAGCTACAGCTCACTGCATCCGATGAAGTGAGCTGTAGCTCACGAAAGCTTATGCTCAAATAAATTGGTTAGTCTCTAAGGTGCCACAAGTACTCCTTTTCTTTTTGTGAATACAGACTAACACGGCTGCTACTCTGAAACCTAAGAATTAATGGTGAATTTTCACAATGGAGAGAGGTAAATAGTGGGATCCCTCAAGGATCTGTACTGGGACCAGTCCTATTCAACATATTCATAAATGATCTGGAAAAGGCGGTGAACAGTGAGGTCGCAAAATTTGCAGACAATACAAAATTATTCAAAGTCCAAAGCTGATTGTGAGGAGTTACAAAGGGATCTCACAAAACTGGGTGACTGAGCAACAACATGGCAGATGAAATTCAATGTTGATCAATGCAAAGTAACGCACACTGGAAAACATAATCCCAGCTATACATACAACATGATGGGGTCTAAATTAGCTGTTACCACTCATGAAAGATCTTGGAGTCACTGTGGATAGTTCTCTGAAAACTCAATGTGCAGCCGCAGTCACAAAAGCTAACAATGTTAGGAACCATTAGGAAAGGGACAGATAATAAGATAGAAAGCATCATAAAGCCACTTTATAATTCCATGGTACACCCACACCTAGTTCTGGTTGCCCCATCTCAAAAAAAGATATGTTGGAGTTGGGAAACGAACTGAGAATGGCAACAAAATGTCTAAGGGTATGGAACAGCTTCCATATGAGGAGAGATTAAAAAGACTGGGACTGTTCATCTTAGAAGAGAGAGGACTAAGGGGGGATATGATAGAGGTCTATAAAATCATGAGTGGTGTGGGAAAAAAGTGTTATTTACCCCTTCACATGACACAACCACCAGGGGTCATCCAATGAAATTAATAGGTAGCAGTTTTAAAACTAACATAAGGAAGTACTTCTTCATACAACGCATGGTCAACCTGTGGAACTCCTTGCCAGGACATGTTGTGAAGGCCAAGACTATAACAGGATTCAAAAAAGAACTAGATAAGTTCATGGAGGATAGGTCCATCAATGGCTATTAATCAGGATGGACAGGGACACAAGCCCATGCTCTGGGCATCCCTAAACCTCTGACTGCCAGAAGCTAGGACTGGATGACAGGGAATGGATTACTTGATAATTGCCCTGTTCTGTTCATTCCCTCTGGAGCATCCGACCACTGTCAGAAGACAGGATACCAGGCTAGATGGACCATTGATCTGACCCTGTGTGGCCATTCTTTTGTTCTATTGATAGCACAGGGATAGGGGACACCAAACTGCAAAGTTCCCACATAGCTTTGCTCCAATCTACAACCCTGACCTCATTCCTTATTGCATCACCCTGTGCCCCTTTTGTTCCTCCAGCGATACCCACCTTGAAGCACCTGGCTTCTCCTATAACCCATCTCCCTGTGACTATATTTAGTGTCGCATGCAGCACCTAAAAGGCTGTGGACACCTATCAAATATTAAAAATGGGAAGCGTGGAGGAAGGAGATGAACAAATTTAATGGAAGGCAAGCAAAAGAGGCCTATAGCACATCCATGATCAACCATATTTATTTGAAATGGTTTTAGAAAGTGATCACTTAGGGGCCTCAGGATGTACTGAAAAACCTCTTCCATAGAAACAAACGTTCAAAGTGCCCAGGATCTGTATCGCTGGACAGGAGAGAAGGGTCCTCATTCTCGTATGGGGCATGATTGCAGAGCTTGCATTCTTAACACCAGGTAGTCAAGAAGGAAATGCCTTGCAAGTACATGCCTGAGCACTGACATCCTTCTCCAGAGAATTCTGGAGCCACACTCATGGGCTCTTAAAGGTGATTGGCAAAGAATTTTTTTCAACACTAGACTTGTACCTCCTTTAGTTTCTTTCTCATGTTTACAAAAGGCCTGGAAGGAAGGTGTGCATGTGTGTTAATACAGTTTCTTTCTGTCTTTTTCTGACAAAGGGGACTGACAAAGGGCGCTATTCGCAGACACAGCATACCCTCTTCCTGAATTTGCCACCCAATTTGTCTTGCCCAAACTAAAACAACATCTACACTTTTATATTTCAACCAGGCAGCACCCAAATCCAGAACATGAATCAAAAATCGGGGGACAGAGACACACACAACATAGTGAAAGTAGCTTAAACTGGCAGAGGATGAAACAATGGTGCAATGTGAGTCCATTAATTGTGCACTCAACTTGCGTTCTGACCGTTTGTACCAACACCATGATTCTTTTGGTTGTGGATTATTTTTCTCGACACAGTGAAAGGATTTTCTGACAACAAACATTTTTGAGGCGCGTGGAGGTGATACAACATGTTTGCTTTGAACAGTTTACAAACTTTGTGTTTACAGCATTGGGTGGGCTGATGGTAAGTTAAGGCAAATGGCAAGCCCCATCCAGAGACATCTATCATACAGTTTGCAGCTCTACAAGTAGCACTGCTAATAAGGAGTCTGAAGTTACAAAGAACAGCTTAATATTTCAGTTGGTAGCCCAGCTGGCTTCCTGCCTCACCACTCATTTGCATAATTATCATTGGGGGAAAGAGAAGAGTGGGGAACTGAGCAGCCTCCTAATGGAACAGCTGGCCATTCTGAAAATGGATTATATAATTCTATTGTCCTGATGTCTGGCTTGCTTAGTTTGCATATTAAAGATTTCCCCACCCAGGCTTATAGTTTGCTATAGAGCAGCAGTGTCACTCGCATCTCTCACATTTAAGGCTGTCTTAAGCCATTCAGTTTGCTCTTGACACTCGCTATACAAACTCCTGGGTTGTGAAAAACAGCAACAAATCAATCAGGGCAGAGACCTTAACCTTATGGAGATTAAAAGGAATGTGTGAAAGTTCAACTTGACATTATCATTTGCAAATTAATTTAAGAACAGGCATCATGATGAATATTGAAACGTGTCACAATCTGGCATCATACAAAATCAGAGTGAAAAGACCCATTCCTTTCCCCTCTGGCTGTGTGTGTTGTTACAGCCTAGACTACAGGTTTTTATAGTTAATGTGTGAAATAAATACAAGCCTGGAGGAGTTCAAGGTCTAGATAACTGCAAACGATTTTGTGTATGTGTACAAATCAGATCACGCCCACAAATCTTTCCCCCATAAAGTTAAAATCACGTTCCTTCCCCCAAGAGTAACAATTCATTTTTTAAGAAAAGAGTTTTTTTTTATTTTGCTGAGTATTAGGGATAGAACCTCATGATCACCCCAGTCAGAGCCAGATTTGCACAAGTGTGAACCTTATTGATAGTTATTTTTCATGTGTGCAAGAACTTCAAGGTGTCACCTTATGTTTGCAGTAGCTCCCACAATGTACTAGGTGCTTTCCATTCTAACAGAAGAGAGCATACAGGGGATTTACTCCCATTAGAATTTCTCTCTCTCTCTGTTGCTTTCTTCGTAGGCTGTCTGTATTCGCTTCTGCCTCCCCTCCTCGTTTGCCCTAAACAGACTGCAAATTCAATGACATTTGAACTCATGGATTTGTTATTAGACTTAGCAAGTTTGTCAATTCCATTACTCATCATATTAGGCAATGAAGGTAGCACTACCTATAGGTAAGGTTACCCACCACTTTCCATTATAAGACCTTCTTTTCAGTTGCTTATAACTTTGCCAGACAAATCATTCAGGCTGTCATTTTCTAATGCTGATTGTTTGCTTCTGGCTGATTCCCCCCTGCCTCCCACCCACCTGTTGTAAAGGAAATTGTTGGCTCAAACAATTCAATCATCTCTCAAAATGCGGTTCAGGAAAAAATACATCGTTTTATCCATATTAAACAAAAAACCTCTTACAACCATTTTAGCTGAGAAGTTTTAGCATCTGCATGCTTTACAGCAGGTACTTGCCCTGGGGTCAGATATGTGCCTTTTGTTGTCCCTGTGAAATCACATCTAAATTTGCCTATTTTTTAAGACTCTGAAAAAAATCTCAGTTTACACTTGCTCAGCAGAGACTTTTGAGAGTTTGGCAAGCTAAATTCTCTGAAGACTCCATCTGCACTGGGCAGGCTCCAGGCCCCCGTCACAGCTTCAAGGTGCCAACCAGATTACAAATACACCATGCCCACAGAGCAACTAAGCATGTTCCCGAACGGGAAAGAGGAGGGAGCAGCCTGCCTGGAATTTAGAGGAGTGAGGAACATGTGGGGGTGGGAGAGGCAAGGGAGATAGACAGAGGGGAGCAGAAAGTTGGGGTGGGGGAGAATGGGAATTAGCAGCCAGAGGGGATAGCAGCAAGGGAGGGTACAGAGGCAGAAGGGCCTGTAACCACTATCGGGCATGGCCTTACAGGACCTGCCGCTGAACCCATTATTCCTGAGTCTAAACATTCCATATTGTCTACCAAACAGCAGTTGTGAATGCCACTGTCAAAGCTCTTGTTCCCTTTCTTATAGAAGATAACAGCTTACAACTGCTACTAGTTACTTCATTAGTTGAAGTGATAGAGGACTGTACTGTGGATCTAAAGGCCCTGACCCTGCTGCTTCTGCTGAGTGTGTGTGTGGGGGGGGGGGGTTTCAATTTGTTGCATATAACAAAAATTGAAAAAACAAAAATGCTTTTAATGTAGAAAATTACATTAAAAATTGCACTAAAAGAACATTAAGGTTGCAAAGTCATGTACTTAGAAGTTAAGAAATGCCAGATGTATGTGCAATCTAAATTGAGCCCCCTTGTGCATATGCATTGTGATATAGTAATTACAAGATCACATTTTAATCACATACTGTATTTTTCAATGAGACTCCCTGCCACACGCGGTGCCTGGGATAGATTTGCTCTGGGGATGAATTAGGGCTGTGCAATTAATAAGGTTGTTGTCTGCAGTATCTCTGCCTCGTTTAGTGCAAAAGCTGGAAGGTGGATGGTGAATGAAGCAGGGACCTGGGGAACTGCAGAAAGAGAAAGGATGCTTGTCATTAAGGCTGCTGAACGACATCCTGGAAAACTGGATTCTACCCCTGCCTCTGCCACAGAGTTCCTTTGTCATACTGGGCATGTCATTTACACCATCTCCACAGGTAATCAGTGTATGTCTTATCTTCTGATTTGCAGAAGTACTGAGCACTTGCAACTGTGGTCATTGGGAGCTGTGATCTGAACATATAAAGTGCTGTAAAATGTTAAGTACTCTGAAAAAAATCAAGCCCCAGGCTTCTTAAATTGGGCACCTAAAATAGCAGATGCTGTGGACAATTTTGTCTCGATTCCCTATGGGTAAAATGGTAATAATACCCCCTCTTGTCTCAAGGGTGCTGTGAAGATGAATTCATTTATGCTTGTAAAGAACTAAGATACTATGATGGGGCACTATAGATTAATTTCCTCATGGGCTTTTCTATCTGCATTCATTTGAATCGTCTGCTGTAAGTAATGTATGGGGCCCCATGCTGAAAGAAGATAAAAAAGAAATATTGCATAGTTACCCATTCAGTGAGCACGCTCCATCCTTTGCACTGAATGAGGCAGGGGTCCTGGGGAAAAAATAGTATAAGATTATGTAACTAAAGACTGTGTCAAAATGAATTTGCCCAACGGGAACAACTCTTGCATGGTTAATCTTAAATCTGGCATTTCTTAACTTTTGAATGCTTCACTTTGCAACTTTACAGTTCCTTTAACATAATTTGAGAGGTTATATATACTGCTACAAACATGTACACATACATGTCACACCACATTCGTATTTGTATGGATTATCCTTGTTAAATGAAATATTCTAAAAAAAATATAATAAAAGAATCACTCGTTTGGGAAATGTTAAACTTGACTGTAAGAGTATATAGGTCTATGCCGACTGTTTAAAGTAGCTTGACAGAATTTTTTTTTTTAAATAATTTCAATCGATACTATCCATGTTTATTTTGATCAATTTAAATTTTCACAAGTGCACAAAATGATGGGCTTTAAGCAGGTTTTGTTAGATTATTTTACCCATTTGAATTTCGCAGTTGTGTGAATTATGAGCAGGAAGGTCGTAATATTTATTTAACAGCAGCAGACATTGAGACTCAGAAAGTTAAAGCTTTGTAAGCGTTAAAACACAAATGATCAAAATCCCATCGTCAATTGAAATGCACTTTTTCATCAATGTGCGTTTATGGGGAAATCGAAGTTTACCAATGTTTTCTGAAAAAAAATTAATTTTTCCAAGCCTATTTATAACCCGTAAACACTACATTATGTTTTACCATTTCCTACACAGTTTTAGCACTTTCAGAGAGACCACACTAACCAGATGAACCTAGCTAGTAAAGACAGTAAGAGATGCACTTAGGGGCTAAAATGACTTGTGTCAAAACCCACTTGAAAAATGTGTCACAACAGGCTATTGGACTATCGTATAAATGCTCCTTTGGCAGTTCATTTTCAGTTTGCACTGTTGCAGCATTGTTGGTCCCAGGATATTAGGGAGAGGTGGTGGATGAGATAATATCTTTTATTGGACCAACTTCTATTGGTGAAAGAGAAACTTTCAAGCTACAAAGCTCTTCTTCAGGTCATTTTCAGTGCATTTTTGGTCCATCAGCTACACACCTGCTATTCAACTAAAATATGTTGAAAGCTCAATGATGCTACCAAGCAGACGACCTACAGGCAGATTTTCAACTGGTGTAAGTTGTCATAGGTCCATTCAATGGAGCTGTGACAATTTACACCAGCTGAGGATCTGACCCTGGAAAATAGAGAGGCCTTTGGGTTCTCACTCTTCAGTCAGTGCAGCTTTGGTACATCACAGTGGTAACTTAAGGGTCTGATGGGGGTTGAGTGATTGTCGCATGGGGCAGTTTAGGAAGTTATAATCACCAGAGGATGAAAAGGCTTTCGACTAGCAAAGTGCAGTTCTCTCCTGGGTCTCCTCTTACCTTACTGGGTGCTCCTTCAAGGTCTCATTCAGGAGCTGCTTCTCTTCTGCATTTTCCTGCTTCTCTTTTTCTTTCTCTCACTCACGCTCATACACTCCCTCTCCCTCCTGTGGCAATCTTAGCTGCCATGAGTAGAGAAACCAAAAAAAAATCACGTGAAGAGATTGTAAGGTTGGGATTGTTTATCTTAGAAAGGAGACTAACATTGGTATATAAAATACAAATGGTCTAAAGAAGGTAGATCAAAAGCTTCTGTTCCCTGGGTCTCAAAACACAAGAGCAAGGAGACATTCGAGGGAACTAAAAAATGGACAACTCAAAACTCAAGGAAGCACTTGTTCACACAAAGCGTACCTCACTGACACATGATGTTGCCGAGGCCAAGAACTCAGCAAGATTCAAAAAGGGATCAGGTAGAGACCCATTTCCTGGCTATGCCCTTAGAGAACACAGTCGCTGTCGGTATCTGGCTTTGATATCTAATATCATAGATAGATAGCATAGATAGCAAATGTTTGCTGCTGTTAACCAAAGAGTTCATATTCAGAGCCAGACATGTGTATCCACCGACCGTTTAACTGCAGTACTGCCAACCCCAAAGGTTCAAAAATCGTGTCAGACCCTTAAAAATCATGACATTGGCTCCCAAATCTTGAGGTTTTTCCTGATTAAATATATATATAGTGTTTGTCTGGATTTTTGAACTCCCCCTGCCACACCACACCTCAGCGTCAGAGACAATTAGTGCTGCTGAATCCCTCAAATTTATTAAGGTGATTTTGGCCACCACTGCAGGAGCTCTCACCCCCACATCTGCCCATCTCCTTGCTCAGCAATTAATTCTGCATGCCTCTGCCCCCCCCACCATCTGCCACCTCCCAATCCCCCATCAGTTCTGTCTCCCCAGCTCCCACTGGACCAGGTCCAAAGGCATAAGGAATATAGAAGTCCAAACTATCCTCCACTTTAGACTGCAAAGGGGGAGACTGTACAATCTCTAGATTGGAAAGGCTATCATCCCAAAGTGCACTTCTGGGAACCTGCTACCCATGCCCCTGACTTGGTTTCATTAAGACAAAGCAGGCCTGGTGCCAAACCAGAGGAAAGGTGCCCCTGACAGGGGTGTAATTTAAGAAGCTGCAGGACTAGAACCCAGGTCTGTGCAGCTTGGGGCAGTGAATGCTCCCAACATTGCCAGTGGAAGGCCACATTTAGCCACATCGAAGGAGCCCTGTGGAGATTGGGGGTTACTTCTCGCAATGCCTAAAGTGGCCAGAGTGACAGCACCCCACAGCCTCGGATGGGCCCACTGCTTACTATTTAACCCTGGAAGATGCTGCAGAAAATCATCTGGGCAACCACATAAGACTTCTGGCTTGCTGTGGCTCCAGACCTCACCTTGTTTTGCTCTGATCCCAGACTGACTTCAACCCTGACTCCCAACTCCAGCCTGGTGACTACTGAAATTCGTTCTCTGACCCTGACCCTGACCCTTGGCTACTGATTTTGGCTCCTGCAACTACCCAGATTCCTGCTCGCCAGCCACCGCCTAGGGGCTGCCCCTTATCTCCGCGACACCAGCCCAGCAGTAACCACGCTGTCTTGACTAAACCTACTTTTATAAGTGCTCACAAGTTCAATGTGGTTTACAGTGGTGGTGGTTTAAGATAAAAATGGGGTACACTGTACCTCTGGGGGGCAAAGGATTGGGAATTAGCCCAACTCGGGGGCTGGCTATCAAAGAGGAATGATTCAAAAGGACTCAGGGATTGGGGGGCATTAATTGTTAACCTACAAAGCAATGTAAGGGCTGGTATGTCCCAGAGGAGAGCGCTTTGTGGTTGAAAGGCTGGTGGTGTTAGAGAGCGGACACCCAGCCAGGTACAGGCAAGACTCCCACACCTTGGAGACAGGAGGCAACTCACAGGCCTGGGTGCCCTGGTGCCTGGGTTTCCACTACCACCTCTCTAGCGGTTACTACCCAGAAGTCTGGACCCTCCTTTTACTCTGCCCTCAAGTTGCAGTCAATATTATTCCCTAAACCCAAGGCTGCCCTTCTCAATGGTTTCCCAGAGCCATTTCTGTGGTGGCTATTGCTCTTGAGGCTCTCTTCTCTGGCTCCCCAGAGTACTTCTCTAACTTAGCTCCTGGCCTCCTCTGGCCCTTTCCTAGCTTCTTCCATCTAGGGTTCTTTCACTGGTTCTCTGGCAGAAAGGAACCACAGCCAATCTTTCATCTTATTCTGTTCCTACCAGCTCTTCCCCCTATAGAAGACAGGTGACTTCATATCTCCCCCAAAAGACCTGGGTCTCAGCACATCTGAGAGCTGAAATCTGAACCCTCTAAAGGGCATAGCTCAACCTGTGACAGACTGCAGGTAGTTGGCATACAATGCTGTAGGACTTCCTTTTTGAAAACTCCCTACTACACTTGTCCACTGTGGGTTATTAGGGACATGGAAAACTTGCATGTAATACATAAATGTGGCAAGTTCATTGTCTAATAAACTCTTTTGGGGCAGGCCCTATAATTTTGTGCATTATACAATGGCAGAATCACTGTCTGAAGCTACCACGAAATTGCAGTAATTCCTTTAATTCCTAGCTCTCACATGGGATTATATTAGTATGTAGACCTAAAGTATACATATTCCTCTTTCAACAGATTTCATTTCCCCAGGATTTTGCAATTTTTCTAGCACAGCTGTTCAACTCATTATTTTCTTGGTCACTCTCTAATAAAAACCCAAGCTGAAAAGTAGGTGGCTACTACGTTTATTTTTCCATGAAATTTGTTCTTTATCCAAGAGTGGCCCTAACTTCTTCCGTATTCTCCTAAATAAAGACTGTTTCACACTTCGACAGCGCTTCCTGCCCCCAGAGCTCTGCATGTTGCCTAGTCCCAGCACACCTGTGAGAGGGGAATTAAGGCTTGCTTGGGGGAAACTAAGGCACAGAGCACTGACTTGCTCAGACCACGGATTTGAGATTAGAAATCTGGAGTTCCTGGTGTACGGTCCTCTGCTTGGAGGTCTTTCAAACTTCGTTTCTCTAATAAATGTAAGGTGGTTTTTTTTTTTACATTGATAATTTGTTCGCAAACGTAAAAAATTTTCCCTGCTGAGCCTCTCCCCTGAACTCCCTCTGTACCCATGCCTCAAAAGACACTTCTCCTTTTATTTTCACTTTTTAGGCTCTCCTCTTATGGGTTAAAGAGCCCCTGCTGTCACCACACCAATCTCCTTAAAACTATAAAACTTCAGGGAATGAGAAGTGTGTGTTAAAATGGAAACATTAGATTTTAACTATTTCCCCATATTTATCCACCCCCCCCCCCAGACATTCTTGTCAACTACTGGAAATGGCCCACCTTGATTATCACTACAAAAGGTCCCCCCCACCCCCCTGCTCTCCTGCTGGTAATAGCTTAAGTTAAGTGATCACTCTGGTTACAGTGTGTATGGTTACACCTATTGTTTCATGTTCTCTGTGTATATAAATCTCCCCACTGTATTTTCCACTGAATGCATCCGATGAAGTGAGCTGTAGCTCACGAAAGCTTATGCTCAAATAAATTGGTTAGTCTCTAAGGTGCCACAAGTCCTCCTGTTCTTTTTATTAGATTTTAAGTGATTCCAGCCATCCTACTGCCCGTGGCTATCACTCTGCTTCATTAAGTTCATTCAAATTTACTTGCCTTTATTGCTCCATTTAAAAAAAATGGAGAACATGGTTGTACTGCAACCACTAGTACCTGATTTTCAACCAAGGCACCTCTGGGACCCTAACTGTGGCTTACTATTCCACTGGCGCATCCTCTACATTTCCAGGGAGATTGGATGCAATGTCTTCTGCAGTTTCCATGGTATGCATCCGATGAAGTGAGCTGTAGCTCACGAAAGCTCATGCGCAGATAAATTGGTTAGTCTCTAAGGTGCCACAAGTCCTCCTTTTCTTTTTACTTAAGGCACTGTATCCTGGCACTTCAAAAGGAACAATTCCTTTGGAGTAGCCGTGGTTCTTTGAAATGGTGTGTGTGTGTGGATTCCTCCATCGTGTGCAGCACGCTTCATGGGCGCAAGATTTCGCTGTCTTTGTACAACGATGTGCAAAAACAGGTCTTTCCTGTATACATTACAGCTTTCTAAACCTGTATTTGTTTTAATTTTTTTTTTTTTTTTTTTACACTCCCACATTTCTAGAGCAGCAAGGTTGTCATTTGGCATGCATTGTGTATACAAAGTGACTTTCACTTCTTGATTACCCAGGCTTCTTTCATTTTGTATAGACACCCTAGACATCTCAGTGGGTTAGCTGTTTGGAACCCAATCCTGTAGAGTGCTGTGGCATTCAATGACACATGTACTCATTTTCCCGTATACCACTAAGGCGGTTTAAAACGAGCTCTAACAGAAGGGACTGAAATCTTCATTGAAATGCATTGGCACTGCTGCAGAAACCGCAGTGGATTCAGCTTTATTTAATCAGTCCTACACCATCCAGTCCCTGAACTATTCCACAACTAATTTCTACCTTCCCCAACTCCATCAAATTTAAGTGTCCACAAACTAATCCTCCTTGTTTGTGGAAAATTCCTTCACTTTAACCACATTATTAATTGTGCTGTTGTAATGGTCAGTATTACATTTTAAAGAGTGGTGAAAAGACACTTCATTACCCTATGAAGCCCCGCAAAAATATTCTGGATAGATAAGAATCTAAAACTACTTCCCCCATGTTAAAGAGATGCCATGCTACAGTATCTGCCAAAGACTTCATAGATCAACCAATAAAATTCATAAACACATGCAAATGCAAAGCAAAATGTCATTTTATTTAATTCAAGGACTAGTTTCCTTCTAGTATTGCTGAAGGGATCACCTCCTGGGGAATTGATCATTACAAAGTCCCTGTTTAAAAGTTCAAGTGCTCTTGTACATTCTTCTGAACCACAGAAAACATAATAATGACCAAGAAGGTGGGCAGCTACTTGCACTTTTAACCCACCTAAATTAGCATTGCTTCTGGCTGGAAAACAATTCAAGTAGTAAAATCATGGAAAAATGTTAACCTTTAAGGTCACTACTACATTTTGATCAAAAAGTCTTGAATGTATGAAAAACCATTTGTACATGTTATGAAGTTTTATAACCACTCACTGTATAAGGAGACAGTTAAGTATTTTGGACCAGTTGTCAACCAGACACTTAAGTGTTCAGATCTCCAGATATCCAATCATTTATTACCAGTTTAATTATGCAACTCACTTTTCACATTAAGCTCTTTAACAAACGGAACATATACCCACACCAGAATCACTGTAGACAGATTTAGTTTTATAGAATGCCCTTCTGAAAATTCATTTCAAAATAGAGATGCTTTCTCCCAAACTGTAAAAGCCATAAAAATGCAAAATATCTGTTAGGAAATTTGTAATCATAGTTACTCCTTAATGTTCAAAATAACATTTAACCTCCAGCTGTCTTTTGCTGTTGTTTATATACTGATCAATAGACTATAAACAGATAACAATGGTTCTTTTTTTTCCCCCACCTGAAACATTTCTTCTAACACAGGTCCAAGATAGGCAATACAGAGATTCAGGGACATGGATTATGCATTGCAAAGGTAATCCACTAATCATTTTAATTTAGAACAACTTTGATTCTAGTACACAACTTTGAGCCTCAGTTGTTTTCAATCTGCTCTAGATCCAAGTCCCCACAGTCTAGCGGAAAGATGCCCTCTTCAGTGCTTTCACAATCACTTGTGTCCTCATCACTTTCACATACTGCAGCTGCCTTCTTATAATCCCTTACATTGAAGCCAACTTGGCATGGCCCATGATGCCTTACTTCATCCAGTTGCTCTTTCACTGGACTGGAACCAGGGGTGGTGATGTTCATAAAGTCATGTGAATCACATGGGGATGACACAATTGTCTTCATTTGTGTGTCGTCGTCATCGTCATCATCATCATCTTCTTCATAATCAAGGGAGCAAAGACTCTTTGAATTTTTTAAAGTCTGTAATTAAAAAATATATATTAACCAAAAGCAATAGAAAAGACATACATCCTACCCACCCCTTCAAATGTTTAGGGAAAGTGGTTAAGGAGAGAATTTACAGCAACTCTGCAAATGGGATCCATTTGGGAAATAAAGAAGTTATTTATTGTTCAGTAACTGCAGTTCTCAGATGTTTTGTTCACATGGATCTCACTTACGACTAGCTAGCAATTTCCAGCTTAACATGAGAGTCTGACGTCCTAGCTACAGCTAGCCAAATAAGGATTTCTGAACCACTGTTCCCAATTTGGCATCTGATCTAGTCACCAAATCCAGGACATGATGTTTGGTAAAGGTATGAGCTGAGCTCCAAGTGCAAATGACCCATACAGAAACATTTCTTAGACATGCTGAAGAGGTTGCCTGGCCTCTAGCTGAGTGGGCCCTGAAGACTGAGGGAAAGCCATATCTACTAGTTACTAGAAGACTAACATACTGAGTGATCCATTTGAATCTCTAGGAAGGATGATCTGATCTCTTACAGCCTTCCTTAATGTCACAAACAGGTTGATTTCCTGAATGGCTTTACCAAAATAATAAAGGCAGGCTCTGGAAGTATCTAAAGAACTTGGTTTATCCCAGGCTTAAGTGGTGCTTGGGGAAAGAGAATAAGAGATTAATGATTTGGTCTAAGTCAAATTCAGCAGCACACTGCTCTTTCCCACAGAGAGTAGACACTGATCGTGTCCCTCAGTTAAAAGAGGGACTCCATCACATGAAAGGCCTGGCTTGAACCTGGAGGGGTTTAGTCTTGGCCTTAAGATGGAAAGGCACCTCAGTACCAAGTAGAAGAAAAAATACATTTTAAAGAAGGAGCAGCAAAGGAAGTTGTCAGTAAGCTAAGCAAAGTAACTGAATGATTCTAAATTGACTCGATGAAGGGTACTTCGGGGGATTGCACACAGGTTGCTGAGCTCGAGTGAAGCGAAAGGTGGTAGAAGCTGCTCTGCCCCATACACCCTCACGCAGGGGGAGGGATACAGAACAGGCGAGGTGGGAAATGCGCACAGGTATGCAGGGCACTGGTATGGCCCCAAAGGGCACTGGTGTCAAAAGGTTCTGATCTCCCATGCATGAGGTGCACACACACCCCATAAGCTGGATCCACATGGACAAAGACTAAGGACCCCTCTAAATTTGCAGTGTTTTTAGTTTAGCTGTCATTCTTTGTTAAAAACCCGGTTTTTAAAACACATCAGTCTATTCACTGATGAGTACTTATCAATATTATACAGTATATTATGCTAATTCCTCATTGAGAATTTTATACAATTTCTCTCTCACTGTACACACAATCATTATGTTACCAGTGTCTGGCACAGGATGCCTTTTAGAAAGAACTTTACATATTTGAAGAGATTTACAGACATTTACTAACTAGCCCTCGCACCACCACTGAGGAAGGAAGGTAGATATTCTTTCCCCATTTTACAAGAAGGGAAAGAGGCACAGAGGGGAAGCGACTTGCCCAAGACCATATAAATCACTGAACTTGGGAGCTCCCCTCACATTCAACCCCCTGCTTACTACTCTAATTCATGTCACTTCCTAGATATGCATAACTTGAATCCAGCACATTCAGGGATTAAATCACACCAGACCCTCGCTAGAAAGCAGGATTTGGGATCCATGCACAGTACTGTGTTAACATGGGGACCGTGTTAAAATGAACTGCAATTAAAGTAATTAAATTTGGGATCCATGGCCGCGACCACGTTATATGCAAATTCGCACTATACAGATGCACGTTCTAGCGAGGGTCCAGTGTATTCAACTGGGGGCGTGGGGAGGGGGAGAAGAATCAGATAATGTGTGATATGTTAGAATGATTTTACAGCACAACTCGGATGAAAGTCAGTGGATTATAGTACTACTAAGATGAACATGCTTCACTGACTTTGTACTCTTATACAGGACCTCAATGAGATTTTGCTGCACAGTAGAGACCACTGAAGTTCTATTACTGTATCTCATGGCAACCTGCACCAAATCATACTGCTACCATGGAACAAATCTTCAAGAGTAGGCTTCTGATTGCTACCATTATTTGTACAGTGGGCTTGATTCATTTTTCTCTGGCTGGAGTAAGTCTGGCATAACTCTGCAGCAGTCAACAGCATTACACTGGTTGAACAGCAATGTTATTAGAATTTGGAGGTGGAGTGCTCTCTGATACAAAAAGATTCTCTCTCCACATTGTTATACAGATTCACGGGTTTTAAAGCCAGAAGGGACCATTGTGATCCTTTAGGCTAACCTCTTGCATAAGAGAGCTCATAGGAATTCCATGAATTACCTCCTGCTTCAAGTCCAATAGCTGTGGCTGAACTAGAGCATCTCTGGGAAAAACATCCAATTTTTATTTAAAGATTTCCAGTGATGATGATGACGACGACGACGACAACAACAACTAGGCTCTTATCTAGGGCTTTTCATCGGTAGATTGAGAATAACTCTTGGTAAATTGCTCCAGTGGTTAATTACCATCACTGTTGCAAAGTTCTGCCTCTTATTTCTAGTATGAATTGGTCTAGCTTCAACTTCCAGCCCTCAGATCTTATCTTTGTCCGCAAGGCTGAAGAGCTCTCATCAAATTTCTGTTCCTTATGTTGATACTTATAAGCAGATCATGTGTATTTTTACGTATCTGTATGAAATTTCTATGATCCACCCTTAGGTCCTTAATTGATCCATAGCAATCTATATACATACAGTTACTGAAAACAAACATTTTTATATCCTGTATATGAAGAGGGAATATGGGGGTTCATTCATATTGACCCCTGATTTTAAAACAGCAAATTTCAATAATGCAATACAGCCGGGGTTCTCAATCTTTTCCTTTCTGAGGCTCCCCCAAACATGCTATAAAAACTCCACGGCCCACCCTATGCCACAATAAACAGGTTTTCTGCCTATAAAAGCCAGGGCCAGCGTTAGCTGGTAGCAAGCCGGGCAATTGTCTGAGGCCCCATGCCACAGGGGCCCCTGCGAAGCTACATTGCTATGGCTTCAGCCCAAGGTGGCGGGACTCAGGGCCCTGGATTCAGCTTTCTACCATGGGCCCCAGCAAATCTAATGCTGGCCCTGCTTGGTGGCTCCCCTGAAACCTGCTTGCAGCCCCCACAGGGGGCCCCGGGCTGAGAACTACTGCAATACAGCAAGGAAATGGGTGTTAAGGATACTTGAATCCTACTTGTAGCCTACTGCTTTGAAATGGTGAAAACATTTCCTGCTGTCTCCAGACAGAGGGAAAAAAGTATTTTCTAGGTAGCCCTTTAAGTCTTATGGTAGATACTGGTTACTGCTCCTCTTCAAACAAAGGAACAAACTTATTTATACTTTTGGAAAGGGATTTTTGAACCCCTGAATTGTCCTCCAGTCAGCTTTATTCTAGTTCTACTACAGATTAATCAAAACTAAGCACAGTTGTCTTTCTAGGTTTGTGTACATAAAACAGAAAATTGCCGGTTGGCTATACTGCACTGAAACCACTTGAATGGGAACTTTTGGTTGGTTTCAACACAATAGCAAGTGCATTCAGCTAGTTCTTTGTTCACTCACTTGTCACAAACTTATACACCAAACTAAAAATAGGTGGATTTATTATCTCAAGCACAATCTCACTACTTTTCACAAAGCAAAAAAGGTAGACCCAGAAATGCATTCAAACCCCTCTAACTAAAGCTTTACATGTTACACCAGTACAGTACCACACCTTTCAAGCACAATCATGCTCAGTGGGGAGTCAGTGAGTACTTGCTCAATGGTCCTCATTTTATAAAGGATGCTGGACTAACAAAACAAAAGAACCCACAGTTGGCAATGGATGGAACTCAATCAGCCAGAAGTATTCTTTTGTGTAAAGAAAGAAAAGAAGCTCAAAGAGTTTTAGAAGGAGTAGGGTTATAAAATGTCTGAATATTAAAACTCTGTGTAGGAAACAATGGAGGGGAAAGGAAATAAAAGAAAATATCCCTAGACCCTTGCTTTCAAACCAAATAAGCAAGTTAGGCCCACAGGAATTTGAAAGCAAGCTGATGTGTGCATGCGCTTCTGAATCTCTGGTTCAGAAATTTCACAGGAAGTCACTATACACTTCTGAAGTTTTTTGTTTTAATAAGTGATTTCACTGGCGCGTTTTGCTACATGACTTTACACAACACATTCAATTTAACCATGTCCTTAGTGGTGTTTAAAAACCCACAATGTATTACAGAAATGTGTTCGTTACAGTCCATTCTCCTTGAAAGGCTAAATATAGTTTTTCAAAAATCCCACATGTACTTAGTGTTGCCCCAGTTCTCACCACTAACTTGCAAGATGTTGTGCTTTTCTTAAAGCCCCTGCTCCTGGAGCACTGTTATTACATGAGAATCTCAACCTTTCATTCTAAAAAAAAAAAAGTAGCCGGTTTCTAGCTCTCACTGGAATGGAGGGAAGCTTGAAAACAAACTCTAAAGGCTCAAAAACTAGGAGGCAAATTAAAAGACTCCCCCTTGCTCTCCCCCAATTATTTTTTAATCTCATGGTATTTTGTGGCCTGATTTATGATTCTTGAATGCTTGGAATTGGCAACTCTGCTTTTTCCAAGCTATCCTCTCCTCTCTATGAAAGGCACCATTTTAACAAAATATTATAGAAATTATTGATACAGCACTTAGACAATATCATCGTGGCCCCAGGAAGCTCACAATGTAAGTTTAGCCATAAAACCTACATAACACCCACCAGGCTTGTTGTGCTCAATTGCACAGATCTTGTTTTGCGAGGACTGTGGAAAAAGGTTTTCTTTGATTGTCAGCCTTTCCTTAAGAACAAAACTTCCACAGGGAAGCAAACTGAATCCCACCACCTTTACATCAATATTTCCATCAAGCCACCACAGAAAGAATCCAGCATCTCTCTAAAAGTCAAGCTTGTGTCGGGAAAGTGTTCCACTTTCATGAAGTGGTTTATGCACCTAATTACAATGATGGTAATTACTAATGAATGCAACTGAGATGCCTATAAATTATCGTAAGCCACTTTTATCATACATTTCACATTACTACAAAACTTCTTTAAAAAGTTTCCATTTAAAAATCAAGATCAGAGATATGCAAGTATTAGTAATTTATGTTGTGGTAGTACCCAGAGACCTCCACCATGCTGGAGCTCTGTACCAGTTTCTGTCTATTATGACAGACAAAACATAGTAGGCTGCAGTTCATGCCCCGAAGTGTTTACAAAGATCTCTGAATTTTCCAGTGATTTCAAACATTTCAAGAAATATTTGATCCCATATCATCCCACCACTGCAGCTTTTACTTTATACACAGTAGAAGCAATTTTAGCTCACACCAAATAAAAGCAGATATACTAATTTAACAGCTACGCCACATTGAACAGAATGACCGTGCAAAAACCATATGCACACGGGTGGCCTGATTCTCCACTCTTACACCTGCATACTTATTGAAGCATATGAGGTTGCACTAACAACAGTGGAGAATAAGGACTTCGATGTTTGACTCAAACAATGTCATTATCATCAGTGATGCACTCACAAAATGGTTGGCACTGTGCAAAACAAATACAAGAGGCATTCTTGATCCTACAGTCTGGCAGGAAGGTGGAACCATTCACAAAAAGTGCAGAAAACAAGGAGAGGAAAAAATACAAACAAGGTTATCCATTGCAGTGTTGAATGTTTGGAACCTACTAACATTTGTGTTAATTTAAATTCCAAGAAAGTGATTTATAGCATCTGAACTCCAGGCTCAAAACTTAAAATTAAAGACTCAGAAGGAAATGCATTTTCTCAAGTTTAAAACTTATAAAAAACTGTTTGGGCATAAAACTGCCACTTTGATTTGTAAGAGAAAGTTACCATATATACTCGTTCATTAGCCCGGTCATTTATAAGCCGACCCCCCAAGATGGATAGATAAAAATAGTAAAAACCTGTATGACCCTTTCATAAGCTCCCGGCCCATCAGGGTAAGCTGCTGGCGGGTCAGGACGTTTTGTTTACCTGGAGCGTTCACAGGAACGGAGCCCCTCAGCCCCCTGTGGCCGCGGTTCGCGCCACTTCCCGCAGCTCCCATTGCCTGGGAACGGCGAACTGCGGACACAGGGAGCCGAGGGGCTCCATGCCTGCAGACGCTCCAGGTAAACAAAATGACAATGTATTAGATATTCAATTCAATGATTTTACAGAGTTTAAAATCAAATTTTAGTGTAGATCCATTTTAAGCTGACCCCCGCTCTTTGATGCATCACATTTTTACCAAAAATATTCAGCTCATGAATGAGTATATACGGTAGTTACTTATTAGTAACTGGAGGTTCTTCGAGATGTGCGGTCTCTATCTGTATTCCACTGCGGTGACACATGCACTGTATCAGGAGATAGAAGGCAGGACAGACCAACCGCCTTTCCAGTTCCTTCACCACAAGTCAGAGAAGAGCTGAAGCAGATGAGAAGGTGGGCAGGTATGGACCACACATCTCAAAGGATCCTTCAGTTATTACCAGGTAAGTAACTTTCTCTTTTGCTTCAAGTACTGGTCCCTATCTGCATTTCACTGTGGATGACTGGACAAGCAGTACTCAAATAGGAGGAGGGTGCAAGGTCATAGATGGCAGAGCAGAACAAAGGACTGCTGTTCCAAAAGATGCACTGGCAGAGGAGTACTGTACCATGGCATAGTGTCTAGCAAATGTGTGGATTGAGTGCCACATAGCTGCCTTACAAATATCAAGTAGAGGCACCTCTTGAAGCAACACCATAGATGTTGCTTGCGCTCTTGTGGAAAGAGCTCTTATCCAATGAATATGGGAAGGTTAGACAGCTGATAGAGAAAAACAGAGCCTGAGATCAATTTCGAGATTCTTTGAGAGGATACAGGCTGACCTCTGACCCTTTCCATTATGGCAACAAATAATCTAGGGGGATTTCCTGATTGTTTGTGTTCTCTGCAGATAAAAGGCTAAAGGTTCACCAAACATTGAGAGAATGGAACCCTTTTTTTTTTCTGAGCATGTGTGAGGTTTTGGGAAGAACACAGGTAAGTGAATAGACTGGTTCAGGTAAAAATCAGACTACTTTGGGGGTGAATTTAGGGTGTCAATGTAACAAAACTTTATGCTTATGGAATATAGCGTAAGGAGGATCTGCCATCAATGCTTCAAGCTCACCAACCCTGCTGGCTGAGATGATGGCTATCAGGAATGTGACCCTCTTGTATAGTAGAGACGTGGAACAAGAAGCTAAATGTTCAAAAGGACGCTTAGTTAGTACGGAGAGAACAAAGTTCAAGTCCCACTGAGGAGCACTCCCACTAACAATCAACTGCAAAGCGCCTGATGAGACAGTCTGCTAGCACATTTTGCTTTCCTGGGAAGTAGACAGCTGACAGTGTAATCTGGTTGCCAATGCACCAGTTCCACTGACTGACCTTTCTGCACACAGGGGGACAGATCTCACTCCTGCCTGTTTGTTAATGTAGAAAATAGGTCATGATGTTGTCGTCTGACATTTTTAGGGCATAGTGACCTTGAATGAACAGGAGAAAGGTTTCACAAGCCCTTCAAACTGCTTGTAGTTTGAGAACATTGATTGCATCCTCTACTTTCAAGGTGTCCAGGTGCCTTACGCTGTATGGTTGTCCAGGTCAGCTCCAAAACCCAACAGGCATGCGTTAATAATTATTGTTCTTTCTTGTGTGGAGGCGATGAAGGGAATGCTGACGCAAGCCTGATGGGGATTCTTCCACCATGACAGGGATATCGTACTACTTTGGTGGGAACAGTCACTATGGGGTTCGTGGACTGTTGGTTTGGCAAGTACACAGTTTGAAGCCACAATCATAGGCAATGAAGGTGGAGTCTTGCAAAAGGTGTGACCTAACGGCATGAGGCCACATGGCCTAGGAGAGAAAGAGGTTTTGAAAGGCACTCCGGGGTTGGTTATGATCTGGTCCAGGGTAATGTTCATAGACTGAAACCTGTCTCTCAGCAAGTAAGCCCTTGCCACGAAAGGTGTTGCTGGACATTTACAGTAGTGCTTGGGGGACAAACAGAAAAAGGATTAATAGATTCTGGATGCTCCTACAGCCTGGTCCCGTGAGACTCTACTGGATCTGGAAGAGTTGCAAGATGACCCAATGCATGTGTCCCCACTCATACCTACCCTATGGCCTGGGTGCATTTGAAAATAGGGAACCAGACTGGAACTCTTCGAACTGGAGTAGTCCCCAACTTGCCATGGGAAATAATCTAAAGGGACTGACGACACCATTTCTCCTTGCTACTATTCTGTCACCCAGAGAACCTGGGTACTGTTCTAGTCTGATTGTCTGACATCTTTCCAACTGCCATGTGAGACCTTTGTGATGGCCCACTGCAATGCAAGACGACTTGGAAACAGCAACAAGGAGCCAGGAAGGCCTGGCAACGAACAGACTTAGCAGCTGGCAAGCTGGCAGCTCAACAGAACCACCTTGGGACAACACTTCTTGACAGTGAATCAATGGTACCTCCAACTAGGACCTTTGATTTGGTTTAGGAACGAGATGACGCTATTAGAAAGGCACACAATTGGCATGTGGTGATTAATAGAATCATTGCACAGGAGAGTCAGGACTCCCAATTTCCCCACTTTGAACTACAAATTTATTTATTTTGCGAAGTGGAGAAGAATTTCCAGACAGGTGAGATACATCACCAGTTTGGGATGCTGGAAACCACCATCTCTGGTATCTCATATGAAATGGCTGGGTTCAACCCCTACAGGACAAGACAAAGGCCCTGAGAAAGACCCAGTTACCACCAAGAAGCAGGTGTGGGCTTTCCTGGGTCTAGCCACGTAGTGCCAAAGGTTCACGCCCCATTTCATGACACTTGCTGCACCACGGACAGACTTCAAGAAAGCCAATGCATCTCAAGCAGTCCAGGTTACACTGGGTTGTCCCAAGGCCTCTACCAAGATAAGGATAACCTCAGTCAACAGCCTGTGTGACAGTATTTGGACTTCTCACTCATGTTTATGTTACAAATGGATACTTCCACAGTTGGACCGGGAGCAATACTGTCAAAAACATTCAGGGGGTGGAATATCCTATACTGTGTATAACCCCGAAGCTGCAGCCACAGGAGAGCAGATACTCCACCACCAAGAGCATGCTGGGCCATCAAATGGATTGTAGGGGCCTTACAATATTATCTTTTAGGGCTTCCTTTGACCTAGTAACAGACCATGCAGCCCTTAAATGGTTGCAAGTGAGGAAGGACACTAATACATTACTCAGTAGTATCTATCATTACAACCATATGTTTTTTGTGTATGGCACCGGCCAAGTTCACAGCTCTAGAATGTGGACTTCTTTTCCTGAGACTGATGTTCTTGCAGAAGGGAAGAGATCAGAGTCCTGGGCCTGTTCTGCAGGGGAGGTGTGTGACTAAGTACATCAGGCCTTCTCTGCCCCTCAGTTCCCCACCCAAGGAAAATTCACTCATACTGGACCACCACCAAAACAGTCCTCGAAAGGCTTGGAAGGGCCAAGAAAAAAAAACACTGACCAATCAAGAACCAGCAGGCCAGTTAAGAAGGCTTGCCTGCTGTTGCTCAGGGACAGAGCTGGGTGAGACTGGAACAGAGCTCCTCAGGGCTAACCCAGACCCATACCAGGGCCTTGCCCTAAGCATGATTATTAATTGCTTGCCTTTTGCCACCTTGTGCCCCCCCACACCGTCTAAATGGGCACACGGCCAAGTCTTGAGTTGCCATTTTGTCATTTGATTGTTTTGAGACTGACACCAAGCTTATGGCACAGAATACTCTACTCCAAACCTTGCAGATGAAGGTGGGGAGTGTCCACAGAACCATGTATGGCCCAGAAGAGGGCAATGCAGAGCAGCCCCACTTCCCACAGTGGCCCATGAGAGCCACTGCTACTTTTTACTGCTCCCCACCTGACCAAAGAGTCTACCTTCTGCAGAGCTCCTAAAACAACAGACAAGCCAAAAAATTGGAATGTTATTAAACTATTTATATTTGGGACTGGGGTCTAACTATGCCGAGTGCTGTGCAAACTTAGAAATGAGACAACCCCTACCCTGACGGGCTCTGACAGAAGAAAAAAAGGCCTTTTCTTTTTTGAAAGGTTTCTGCTGCAAACAAATTTATGCATCTTTGCATAAAGAAAAAGTATGCAGTCATTTGCTCGGTCACAAAAATCACATAAGAAAAACTGTTCATATTCCCCCTCACCCCTTCCCTTCTAATTTTATAGGGAGGTTTCCCCCTCTCCCATCTGATTTAGTAATTCACATCTTTCACTTCAAGCATGAGAGTTTTCACATTTATCATTTAAGACACTAACTCGTGAAGATCATATTTCCAGTTTCACAGATACAAAGAAAGCGTTTGTAGTGCTTACTATTGTTAGCATTACACTTACAACATGTATCTTTAAAACTCATATAAATTGACCTCTCTCCAGTCTATCTGCGTTTCGGTTTTTGTTTTTTGAATGGGTATCTTGACACAAAGGGGTCTATTCACATTGTTTTGCATGAGGGAATTATGCTGACAAGTTCCTCTACACAGAGATGAGAATACACTCTATGATTGCTCAGGTTGACATTTCTGAACAGTATATGGATATTGATCAACAAGAGAATGACTGCTTGCAGCAGTAGCAGGTAACAGTATTGGTCTTTAGGATCCAAAACCAACACTGCCATAATTTTTCACTGGAGTTGTATTATGTATGTTTTTGGCTATCTATTCAGAAAGACAAAAACATACAAAGAACATACAACACATTCCCTCCCGCTTCCCCCACCCTCAGAGTGCAGTACATTTTAGTGAATATAACTTAGCTCATAATATAAGAACAGCTAACTCGCTAAGAGGAAACTTGCAATGAAGTAGTATTTTACTATTTTTATTTTACTAATGAATCATCCTTAACTGAAACTATTTCTAAATAAAGAGGACAAAAAAATTATAAACTTACAAATAATTTGTCAAAACTGTTTTTCATGTTCACACTGAACATTGTGCCAGATTTGGACCGTATTTAGCACTGGTGTAAATCCATTGCCTTTGTCCTCTGACATGAGGACAGAATTTGATCCCTTAGGTCTATGAACATTGCCAAATGGTATTATTTCTTACCACTTACATTTGTCATCTTGACTTTTATGCAGGACTATGCATCTTCTACTATACCTGACACATTTAGCAACACTAATGGTCTCATGCATTCATAGCTGCAACCATCCCATTCATGCTCAGAAGTCCATAGACTCAAATCCCTATGCGTTATTAAAACTATCATTTCGTACTTTTTTTGCAGAGTTTACCAAAGGGTGAGGTATAACAGACCAGTAAAGCTAGCTGTGAATATTAAATTGACATGTATCTGTTGGAAAGATTTATACCAGATTACAAAAGTAAACTTTGAATTTTAAACTTCAAACTGCACTCATTAGTTACTGACAGATGTCAGCCTCACTTACATTATTAGGTTGTGTTGGCATTCTATTATAACCAGCATTTTAAAGGGTTTTATAATTAGGCCATAAAATTCACTCCCAGCTGGAAAAAAAGGTCACAGCCTGGAAGCAATTTCATCCTTTACTTTTTTTTTTTTTTTGATACAAAAAGAAAATCAGATTTATATATTCTTAATATATAATCATTAAAAAGCAAAGATGCTAGGAATGTTTTGCTCACCTTAAGTTAAAAAAGGACATTTCAAAATGAATTCTTATTGGCTGTTAATCCAATCTACAGGTGCACCAGGGCCACTGATTATTTCCAGAGGAAAGTTAAACTGAGCAAGTTACATTTGTCTGTGTAAAGGGAAAAATGCCCAATGGACATGTCCAGTATGTTCACTATATCTAGCACCTATAAACTAAAATACAATAGCTGTTATATCTAATATTAACGCTTTCTGACAAGGGCTGTTTTGAGACAACTTAGTTAACATAAAGCCACAAAGACACTGGCATTTCAGTATCAGGTCAATCTGTGCTTTTTAAAGAGGTTTAGAACAATGTTGTTCCGAGATATCCTTTTTTGGTTCGGAAGTCACAAGGTGCTGAGGGCACTTGGCACCTGACAGAGTAGGATGTTTGGATATAGATTCCCTTGCCAAGGTTCACAAATCAAGGCAAGTGGTCATTTATCCTTTGTGCTAGCCAAATGGATACCATACTTGTTCATGGTGGGCTGGGGAAAAGGAGGAAGGCAGGCAGGCTCTTTTAGGTAAGACTTTACAATAAAGATCCTGCCTGTTTTGAGTGAACATTAGAATTCCTATGGCATTTCTCTTAATGGCAAGAGTTTGTCTCAATCACCTACTGAAGTGCAGTGTGCTGTGCACCAGCTGTCCAACTCCATGATGCCTCCCTTTGGTTTGTAAAGCACTTTTGGAGCCTTTGGATGAAAGGTTGTACATAAAATGTTAAATATCACATAATTCATGTTTTAAAAAGGCTGTAAATAGTCCACGCTACCAAATTTCATGCATTAATACAGGAAATTTCTTTACTTTCTTTTATTGTGGAAAACAATGAAACATGAAAGAACATTTTAGTGATTTCATTATCCTAACTCAAACAAAAGGAAACAAATTTTATTAGTAAAAGCAAACTTATTTAAAAGTAGGAAGTCACTTATTTGAATGCCAGTTTTTCACCACACCAGTTTGCAACATATGACTGCAAACAGAATTATCTATCAATCACCCTCAGAAATATAAATAGCTCATTCTGTTTATTCTCAAACACTTTGATATATCTAATTAAGGTCAATGCCAATGCTTAGAGTTATTTTTTTGAAATAGCTAGGTTACTTTCAAATAGTAATATCCGACTATATCAGTGGGTTACAAATATTTAAAAGGAGTAGCTTTTATTGGTGTAAAAAAGTGTCTTTCAGGTTTGTACACTTTGAAGAAAAGGAATGTATAATCATGAATAAACTAGTATTTCCCATTCTAAAAATCCAGTGGATGAAATCAAAGTCTAATAAAGGAGGCTGGCATAGGCTAAATTAAGCTGAGTATCTTCCGGTACATTTGAGACATCTGTTTACCTAAGTGCCAGTATCTGTGTACAACAGAAAACGGTCTGTGCAATGCAAGTCTAGCAGAAAGACCGACGACGTGACAGTTAAACTGATTCAGTGAGGTATTTCCCTACAGGATGTATTTTTATAATCGCTCTAGGCTTTGCAACGATTGTGTTTTGTTTTTTTGCACTTTCTGAAGAAATTGCTCAGACAGTGACTTCAGTCAAAAGCAAGTAAAGTACACCTCCTACAGTACAGTTTTACACTGAATACCTTCTAATATATAAAAAAAGAAAAAAAAAAGACAGCCTGGTTTCAAAATGAATGAAGCTCTTTCATTCTGGAACTAAACAACTGCAATATCACACCCCACCCAATACTTCATTCACAACTTAAAGAATTCCACTGAATTATTAACTCAGTAAGTGGTACAATTAACTCATTTCTCTTGAATTTCTAAGGACCTTAATAATTGACCTTCATTCTGGCCAAATTACTTTTAGAAATCAGAAAGTGGTTTTCCATATTAATGATGGAAACTTGCTGAATAACTTCTTTAATCCCAGATGGGGGTGGGGAGGGGAAATCAATAATTCTCTCTGCCACCTCCTCAGCCCCAGACGGACAGAACCAGGACCATCAACATAGCCCTTTGGGTACCAGCTTGGAAACATCAACTGAAAATATCTCATAGCTGGCATATTGTACCAGGATTCTTAACTTGATACATGGATACATTGTCAATGAACCTTATTCTAACAATGTTCTAAATCTAAATTACCAATGTTCTAAATCTTATTCATCCTTCCATGAATCAAGTTAAGAATTGATACATGCCAAACAGGCTTGGCATGAACTTGTTTATCACTGACTAATTTAAAAAGCCCACACAGCTGCCTGCAAGCTTACATGTGAGTTTATGGATAGCTCCTTTTCACATAAGGTCAAATGCAGCTGGTCTGGTACTCATTAGCTATTTCAACAATGAATTCTTACTTGTACTTATAGCAACTTGCCAAAGAGGAACAGTAAATCTGCATCGGATATTAAGCTTCATCCTCTTATGAGCACACTTCCAGAACAAAGTACTGTAAGTTTAAGTACTGCTTTTCAGGGCTGACGGAGGGCTACATGGTGTTGAACACTTATGAGAAGGCCAGCTATCTGTAAGACATTTGTTATACAAGTGACATTTGTAGAAGGAAAAACAGTATCCGTAATGAGATTTCCTTTCCTCGCTGTCCCCAGATCACACACTATTGGGCTGTCCTTTGCAGTCAGAGCACAGGGAGGCCTGCAACACAGAGGCTTCACTTCATTAAATGCCATTTTGGGCCCAATTTCAACATTGTGATCCACTCTGCTGATGCAAAGAAAGCAAAGCGCCAGATGCTCTCTGTGCCTGCCACCTCAGTAGTGCTTCATTCACGATTGCAAAAAACTTCAAGCCCCCATTCAAAACTAAGTACCCCCAGCCTGGTCTCTCCTGTCAGAGGACAAAGTGCTGGCTTGTCTTCAGCTCACTTTTGATGCTTGATTATCATCTCCTAGCCTGGCCTACTGCTATCTCCTTTCCTTCTTCCCAAGCCTGCTGGAATTTGAACTTTAAATGGATGTCCTCCCTGCTAACAATAGATAAAAAGGGAGCCTTTGATTGTTCATGCGTTGCTGAAAAGAAAGACCAGAGATTCATCCTGGCTGCAACCTAGCAGGATCTCATCAAGCACAGCTCCCATTCCATTCCAATGTGACGCTTTAGCCTGTAGCTACTCATTCAAGCTCACCGTGTCTATGTTTCCATTCAAAAAGGATGAATTCTTCAGGTTTCCCGTTAAGAAATTAAATGTCGATCCTGTGAATGAAGGGCAACACCAAGCTTGGAAAGCAGCCAAAAGGCTCTAACAACACTCAGTAGTTTGGAGTTAATTCAATACTTACTGCTTTCCAGCAGGATTTATAGTTGCATTATTTTTAAAGAAAAAATTACATAATCATGTTTAGGGCTTGGTAATAAACTATTTTTGGCGCCATCTGTTTTTCTAGTTGCTTGTGCCCCACTTAGTAGAATTTACTTTTATATGGCTCCTTATGACTGACCCACTTAAATTGCTCCAGTTACCAGACCCGAGAGCAAGACACAGGTTAGCTATACACAGAATATGTGATGCAATCAAATCTTTCCCAAATCACCTTTTAGAAAATACCACTTAAAAGAAAGCAGACTGAAGATAATCCTGAGTTGGTGCAAACCAGACTGTCTTCAATTTAAAAAATCTGCACAAGTTTGTAAGTAACACCAGGCAATACATTTCATACAAAGAATGTTACTATCTGGAAAGTAAAAAATGCTCATTAACTGCGTTAAATCATCTGAAAAATGTTTACTCCTGGCAGTGTTTTTCTGAGAGATAGTTGCCAAGTTTCAACCTCATTAAACCCATAGATATTCTGTAACAACTACATTCTGTCAGGCCATACTACCGTTATAGAGAGGGAAATGGAAAGTGGAAGCAGCTGCTGCAGGCAACTTGCCCCAGCAGAGAGGAGATGGTTCAAACAGCAGCTGCCACCCAGGCAAGAGCCCCCCCCCAAACCCACCAAATTAACTCTTCAAACTCACATTTATATTCTGCTCTTAGCGTGGGACACAACACTGGTGGCCTCCTCAGCATGACAAGAGGGATAAGAGTGAAGGGGTTGCTGATTTCTCAAATTCTGATTCAAGTAATGCTTTGGATACTTGCATACTGATTAAGTTCTCAGAAACACATTGAGTAGGAGCAGCAGTACATTCATCTTGACCCATGACACATCCAAGTTTCCTTTCTAACCAAAATAGCAGCAAAAATATTTAAAGGCTTTGCTCTTAATTATGTCAGATTTAAAAAATTCTACTTAAAACAAGGGAGAAAAAAGTTGTTAGTATTGAACAAATGTTCTTCTTACCCTTTGTGTGGGGCAGCAGTGTTAAAGGTTATTGGTTTACTGGACTTTGCAGCATAGCTATGGGTGATGTTCCTAGAAAATAGGGGTTATGCTGAAAAAGCAAAGAAATGATCGGTATTATGCAATATTAACTCACTTATGTACTTGGAACACGTGATATAATCACACGTATAGGCGCATGTGCACAATCTCTTTAGTGAACTCTAGACCTAGAAATAAAATTCTAAGGATTTCAAATCAACTCTTCAAGCAATCCATATTATTGAAATCAAGTTCACTTGGCCCTGACAGTTGGGTTTTAATCACTTTCTGGAAGAGAGTACAACTAGCATACACTGAGTGAACGGTGGGGGTGGGACGGGAGTTTAAATACTCCAACCGGAATAAGTTTTGTATGTCACAACAGTCAATTAAAGGTATACCTTGCAACCACCATTATTTTATTTTATTTTTTAAATAAAACTCAGCAATTGGCAACATGAATTATAACTCCCAAAGGCTGCTGCACGACCTGCATGTGCATTTACAGTATGTGAATTACTGAAGAATGTGATGGCTGATGAAGGCTCCTGCCTGCAACCAGAGGGTTTGAGACTCACTGTTTTTATTAGCAAACTGTTATAGTTTCCAAACTTCAAGTGGCTGAGGAAACCATCTCCAGCTTTCTGCCCAACACACCTAACCCCGTAACCTGGTGCAACCACAAATTTATGGATTTTTAGGGACACTCACCGATTACTACAGAAACATGCCCTATCAGGAAAAGTTGTAGGAAACAAGCTAACAACTACAGCAGAACCCCAGAGTTATGAACACCTCAGGAATGGAGGTTGTTTGTGACTTTGAAATGTTCGTAACTCTGAACAAAATGTTATGGTTGGGCTTGACACTTATATCCAGACTTTAGTGAGGCTGGAACCCTGGTATAAAGGAAGTCAGGAATTTGGAAAAAAGTCTGCAAATAGCACTCAAGTGTGATTTTGGTTTGTTTTTTTGTGGGGCCAAAAGGAAGAGAGTGGAGAAGAGACAATACTCTATGGAAACAAATCTGATCTACACCTCAAGCACTGAACCATTTTCAGCCAATACCCATGGAACAGTAACACCTACTATGTCAAAACCGCCCAAGTCCTGCTACGGCTACACAACCCTGAACATTGCCTTTCATCCCAAAAGATAATGAAGTGCTTCACAAAAGCTACATACAACTATCTTCCCCCCGCCCTGCAGTGGAGTATAGTGCAGCACCCATACAGGGGTGCGAAGGAACATTCAAGGGGGCGCAGCGGGACCGGAGCCAGCCCCCATGGCAGGGTGGAGAGGGAGTGCCACCCAGTCCCACTCCACTTCTAGCTCTGCTTTGGCCCTGCCCCCAGCCACGGTCCCAGCCCTGCCCCTTGCCCACAGCTCCACACCCAGTCCCAGCTCTGCTTCTCCCCACTCCTGGCCCCACTCCTGGCCCCAACCCTGGCCTCAATCCTCTTACCCCGTCCACATCTCCCACCTTCCTGGACCTGGAGTGGCGGAGGGGATGCAGATAGAGGTAAGGGGAGGTGCAACCCTGAAAAATTTGGGGACCACTGAATTTGAGGGAGGGGGCAAACCTTACACAGAGTCATGAGGTCAGTGTCCACAGAACAGGCAGAAGCTCTCTTTCTAAGGTCAAAAGACCCACTCAGGAGGAGTGCATGAAACAATCTTATTCTGCCAGTGTTCATCCTGTTGGGAGGTGAATCTTTGTAACAAGCAACTATGAGTGGTGAGTGGGGGGTAGAAAAGTTATTATAGACTAGTTACTAGGATACTTTAAAAGTCTGAACTCTCACTAGCTACCTGACCAGGATAAATAACCCACCAGATTTATAAATTGCACCTTGTTTTTTAGGTTAAAAAAAATTCTAGAAAGGACCAAGTCACATGCATATTTGTAACTATTACAACTATTTATCTTAGAAATCCTTTTAGCCCAAAACAGGACATTTTATAATGAACAATTTTATCATGAACAATTGTTAATGCACGGTGAATCTATTTCCCCCTTACTAAAAACTAACAATATGCTGTTGGCACAAACTATTTTTTTTTTGGGAGGGGGGGGGAGAGGGAACAGACATGGGTCAGAAAAATGTGTAATTTAGTTTTTTTTAAACACATCCGTACCATCCTGTTTCATGGGATTAATTGTTAGACTGAGCATACCAGATTTAGCCCCCTGCATCAATCTGGAGTTTAAAGTGAGGTCACCTATTTTGATTTGTTCAGTGTTTAATAACTTCTAATTTGGATGTGTGTTAGCATTTATTAAAGCAGCAACTAATATTAGACACTGGGAAATTGATAGTTATGATGTATGAACAGCCCCACAGTTATTAAGTGTGTATCTTAAGGCCTCCTCTACACTTTTACTGTATTCTGAACCTGACATGTTCTTGATGTCTGACATTAGAGAGGTTTTAGCAACTTCATAGTTAAATTTGCATTTAGTTTCAGTCAAAGCAGGGTTAAAATCCCTTAGATGAAAATAAGATGTGCACATCAGTTATACCACTTACTTTTAAAGGTTTTATCTTAAACATGGCTTTATTGTCAAACTTGAAAACTTAAGTCTCAAATATGACAATTTTATTTGAACTTAGTATTACTAATAACTATTTTATACCAGAGAACCAAATCAAAATTTAAATAAATAGTCAAGTAAGCCTACGCGAGATCTCATTACCCTGCAGAGTTCTTGATTCCAGCCTCCACAGATTTAGGAACTCTTGCAAGGCAGTATGAATTTTGCAGGGACAGAGTGGTAGCAGCCCAGGCACTCTGGGGAGATTAGTATCTCTTCAGGGCACTGGAATCTATTGAGCTCCTTACAGTCTTCTTGCTAAGCCACTTAAGCAAGAAGAGAGAGTTTGTCTGTAGAAGCAGGAAACCTTAAGCAGCTCAATAGTAACAGACAACTTGGGTTCAACAAAACCAGTGAAGATGCTACTTTCTCTGTGGAGTTTCCCAGCTGTATAGGAGGTATGTCTGGTGTTTATCAGACGGAATGTGAGAAAAGGGCTTTCAATTCTGCTTTAAATCAAGGCACTTTCAGTGGGCTGGGAGATTCAAGGATTGAAAAACTAAAAATTCCACACTCCAGCAGAGCACAGGTATCTTGAGCTCATTATAGATTTGTTAAATCCTGCTCCACCCCCCCGCAAACCCTTCAAACCATGCCTATATGCAGTACCTGCCATCACTAATTCCAGACTTCTCTCACCCTTTGACTCAAGACTCTGGCATCACACAAAGTTGTCAGGTACACAGTTTTCTGCACAAACTATTATAAATTTAGCACTGTACAACAAACTTTATGTACGCAGTGCATAAGGTATGGGGTTCTAGTTTTAGGAGATGTGCACACAGGAAATTCCTACTTTAGCTCCATCAAGTCAGCTCCTATCCTGAATGTAACATTACAGTTAAACCTAAGGTTTAAAAAATTTGGAAGTTAAGTTTTAAACCATGAGCTATATAAAAGTTCTTAACTGGTGTTCTGGTTCAGACTTTGGGATGTTTGTGTAATGAATAGGGGGGAATTTTGACATTCTAATAATATTAAACAATACTAATAATTGCAAAGATAATGGAATATAGCTTTTATTACACAAAGGCTACTGTGGCTAATTATTTCCATAATTCTTGATGTTTAGGGTTGGAGTTCTCTTTTTAAATTATAACCTTGATACACTACATTTAAAGTATAACATCATCCACTTGTGCAATCTTAAGTTTGTGTGATAATAAATAAGAATTTTTAATTTCTACTTAGACATGCTGTACAGTTGGATCAACACCAACAAGCACATCCGGATTTCAAAAAGGAACGGGGAAACTAGTTTACACATAGACCTATAAAACACGGGAGAACAACTTTCAAAGTCTGAAGTAGCACAAGACGGTTAAGCCACAAGACACCTGTGACACAAATATTATGATACTTTCCAAATATGTACCAAAGACCCCAATTTTCAGATTATGCTAGTTAGACCCTAAAATAAGAGCTAAAAAGCCTGAAAAAAATTCACTTCCTACCTCTAGCCCAAACCCACCTAATCTAAAAAAAGTCTTTAAACGAGTCTGACCTTTTATAATGTAATTGGCACTAAAGAAAAACTATTTGTTTTTAAAAGGTTAAAACCTATGTTTTTAATGAAACAAAAAGTTATGTCACAAGTACTACTAAACACTAAGTTAAATAAAAATACTTCTTATCAATATCATGCCATAGTTCTCTTGTCCTCTCACTGCAAAGATCTTCCACCTTTACCATCAATAGGTGTCAAAGAAGGGTGGCAGGGTGCATAGTGATCATGGAAAACAAGAAATTAACTTTCATACTAGTTTAATGAGAAATAGTTTAATGAGAAAAAGAGTAACTAGCTCTAAATAAATAAATATGCTCTAATAAATTGGTTAGTCTCTAAGGTGCCACAAGTCCTCCTTTTCTTTTTGCGAATACAGACTAACACGGCTGCTACTCTGAAACCTAGCTCTAAACACTTTCCCAAAACATGGCTCTCTAAGGATAAGTCTACACTACAGAGACCATACTGGTTTAGCAATCCAGCATAGCCCAGTAGCATAGCCGCAGCCTACACCACCTCCCTGAACGAAGTTAGCTATGGCAACAGAAGTTGGCTTCCATTGATAGCGACATTTACACTGGAGGTTGTTCCAGCACAGCTATGTCAGTCAGGGGTATGTTTTTCAATCTCCTCCCGCTCCCCTCCCACACGTACCTCAACATAGCTATGCTGATATAATTTTTCCAGTGTAGACCAGGCCTAAGTCTTCTTTAGAGGAAAGAGAATGAACAAGTTATGGACAATTCTCAACTTCATTAAATTCTGTCCAAGTAAGGGCAGCATGATCAGGTCCCACAGCATAATCGCCTCTGAATTTCTTTAGCCTACAGAGCTTAACGCTTTTACGTCTTTTAGGAAAGAAAATTCACATGTGAGAGAAGAGGAATTAGGTCAATTTTTACAGCTGTACTAAGTCAACAAGATGGGCTGAATCCTAGGAAATAAACATTTAGCACAAATGGCAGACAGTATTCCAGTGCTGTACAAATACTTTAAACAGTACACTACTTGTATTCCTTAAACAGACCAAGAGGGTTTTATTTCTTAAAGCATTACAATTTACATATAACACCAAACAGGAGCACAGTCATTTGGATACTGGAAGCAAGGCAGATCCCCAATAGTGGAGAAAATTAAGGATTTAAAACTCTTCCAAAACCTCAGAGAATACTTTCAAGTGTGCTCGCAATTCAAGAAATACACATTTCTGATTACTGTTTCTACTGGACCAGCATCATAGTCACCATTTGTCATTATCAAAGCTTTCAGAAGTTAGTCAGTTTTGGAAACTAAGAACTCCAAAGCTCCTGAAATGCTCTTCCACTTAGATTCCAAAGGTATGAGAGTTATTCAGCTATGCTGATACTGTACAGGTGGAATGAATGTTCGATTAAGTGCTTCCCAGGTCTCTTGCACACTCCAACATTAGTATGCGAGACTCTCTCCTACACAACACTAACATTCTTAGGGATCAGGATTTCAACACCTGAACACAACTGGCAGTAATAAGAAACACAAAGAGCACCCAGTATACCCAATACTGGAAAAGCCTTAACTGAATTTATTTGCTTCCATGATTTTCTGCAAGACTCTTGGATACTGGAGACCAGAGAAAGGAGTGTTCAACATTCCCACTCTTTCATTCTTTTATTCCACTCCCTATCCATCACCACATCTACCAGGGGTATATTGAACAGATCGATCCTTCTAGCCAATGACACTTCCTCCTTAATTTGTAGAATTTTAATCAAAGTGGTCCAAAGTAACAAGTTCTGCAGAAGCATTTAGGAGGGAAGCTTCCCCCCCCACCCCCCGGGTTTTCTTCTATTGGGGAGAACAGAGATAACTAAGTTTGTTTACAAGGTCAAGCTGACCGGAATAGTTATTCCGGAATAGGCGCCTAGGTGGAGTCTCTTATTCTAGAAGAAGAAAGTCCACACTGGGAACTGCTCCAGAATAGCTACTGTGCTTTAAATTCACACCCTACCTTTTTATGGAAAAACTTCTCCATGTAGGCAAGCTTGAACTCATTCTTCCAAATTATATGTGGAGCCCCGTTAAGACTTGTCTGCTTAAAACAGGAGGTTGTCAAAGTCTGAATGTGAATAAGGGAAAAGAAAAAAGGTTCTAAGTCTTATTTAACCATTTTGAAAAATCTTCCTGAGAAAGAATGCTGATGCTGTTTTTAACATAATCACAACTGAGGGAGTTCCCCTTTGAGTGAGAGAAACTTGGCAGGTCTGAAGATGCCTTTTGTTGGTTTGCTCTGTGTACCTTGCATTAATTAAGCAGAATCTAATTAAATGTAAGTCTGGTTCAGAGGAGCTCAACAGCATCCCCCAGGTGGAATCAAGGATGCTTCAAGTCCAAGAGAGAGAGGGAGATAGGGACACAAGGTTGCAAAAGAGCAACATGAGTGCTTTGATTCTCTAGGGTAAGAACTAGAATTAGCTTGATACATTTATTTTACAAAAAAGGAATGGTCTGGTATATTTAGGTTTCTAGAACAAAATTCATGTGCACTGACAAAAGGGATATAGCAATTTAAGTCCAGGCAATTTCCATCAGGAATTTAAATTAGTTTTACAAAGCCCCAACCTAATGAAAATTTGTACTATTGAAATGTAGATTAAAATTTAAATTGAACTAAATTAAAATCAAAAACAGACTATAATTCAGTTCAACGGTCTCATTTCAGTTTCATTACTAGTAAGGTATCTTATTTAACTTCTGCAAAATTGTTGTCAGCAAAGAACAAAAAAATATTAAAAATGAAGGCCTCGGTCCTTTTTTTTAAATATAGCTGAATTGCTGTAGGTAGAACCCAGTTCCATCTCCCACAAGCTTTAAAAAAAAAAAAATTCTGTGCTCCATCTTCTTTCGATGCCAAAAAAGGCGGCTTTTTTAAAAAAAAAAACCTTTTAATGAATCTGAGATTCAAGGTACTATTGAGGGGAAGCTTAGGCAAAGAGGCAAGTTTTACATTTTGCTCTGAACATGGCAAGTGTAGTGGCCATGCTTTTTTCTTCTCGTAGCAAGTTCTAAATTCTTGGTCCACTCTAACAAAACCTTTTTGTAAGTAAGTGTCAGAATATTAGCACAGCAACTTTTAAAAAATGTTTAACAGGAGTTTATAGTGGAAAGTCTGACTTAACTGTAATAGCTTTTGAGATTGAAAATCCGTATGTTTGAGGCAGTGTCAAAATCTTAGCTGTGAATAAAAAAAGCTGCTTTCTGTATCATTCAGTTTTAAAATTAAAAAGCAAATGCCAGTTCAGTCAGTAATATCAGGATGCAACCACAAGCACACTTCCAAACAAACCAAGATAACGGACACAGAACAATGACACTGAATAATATACTTTCTATGTAAAATCATCTGTTCAGCTTAAATAACTAGACATTAAATTTCAGCTCAGACTGCCTTGTATCACACTACAGATAGTTAAGAGTTGTGCCACTCAGGAGCTGTGTTTTGGTTTCAAATACACTGTTATGGTTACAGACTTAATGTCCAAGGTCCCTGGTGTCTGATTATAGTAACAGACATCTTTTTTCATCTGTGTTGGCTAACGCAAATATTTACTAGAGCTATTTTGTTTTGATACATTAAAGATAGGCTTCACCTGTCTACCAGCCTGAGTGTTCAGACTTCTACCTGAAAGTTAGGTAAACTACATAACAGCTGTTTGCATGGCACAGCAAACCTAAAATATTAAGGGTGTAGTCTCCAACTCTTGGAACACTGCAAAGCAGCAACAAGATTGACAAAGGACAATGGGAAACCAAGGCAGAGAAGTTAACTGATTTACTCAAGGTCAATGGCTGAGCTGGAAAGAAAACTCAAGTTTTCTGACTTCCTAATCCATTATCCTAAAAGCAATATTTAGACAGACACATCTGGGTCATATTACTTTAATTAATTGTATTACAGTGATGGCTATGAGCCCTGGCCAGGACCACGGCCTCTATGTGCTAGGCACTGTACAAACACTTGACCTGTAAGGCCGATTCCTCATAGCCCTATTTTAGGTATCTTCTGCCTGCTGCTCCATGATTCACTGACCTCTCAAAAGAATTGCTCCTATGACAGAAAACGTTTCCTGTAAGCTAACCAACAACCCTCCTAATTTAAATTACCTAAGCCCCGATCAGTAAGGAAGTTAGCTGAAGGCCTCATATTGCTTCAGCTTCTGTCTTATCTCTATGGGCTGTGTTACATGCCTTGAAAAATCCTGTTTAAGACAATACAAGTTCTAGAGAACAGAGAAAGACAAGGACCCAAAGACATGAAGAAAAGCTGTATTTCAGGCTAACTTTGGGTCCCTGCTCTCACATCAAGAGAACTGAGCCCCACCATCTAGCTACAGATGTATTCATGTTAAAATGTTGTAATTTATTTCATTTACTCCTCTTGACTTCTTTTATGAGCTTCAGACTATGTCCGCTGTGAAAAAAGTTCCCTACAAGTCCACTGCTGTATGCAGTGTTGTTGTAGCCATGTTGGTCCCAGTATATTAGAGAGACAAGGTGGGAAAGGTAATATCTTTCATTGGACCCAACTTCTGTTGGTGACAGAGACTAGCTTTTGAGCTTACTCAGACCTGAAGAAGAGCTCTGTGTAAGCTCAAAAACTTGTTTCTCTCACCAACAGAAATTGGTCCAATAAAAGATATTTCTTCACCCACCATGTCCCTGTAAGTCCAGCATTTTGTCCAGGTATTTGAAGAAAAGAGCTTATAAGAACGCTATTCATTTGACTCGTGTTTGGTTAATGAAAAAGAAGCCATGCTTCCAGAATAACTTAATAAATACAATAAAATAATAATAAAATGATGATGATGAATTGGTTAAGCACCAACTTTGTGCTCAGTGCTGTTAACACCCACACTCTGTCCATGCTCTGATGAACTTCAAATCTAAATAGACAAAAGATCAAAGAGGGATGGACTCTAAACACTCTTGCTTATGAAATACAATTGAGCCTTAGGAAAAAACTCATTGGTGGAGCCATCCAGAAAGACAGAAATATTAACAAAGTTGTAAACTAGGACCAGACTTCAAGAAATAAAGCAATATTTGAACTCATTGTTCCAAGTCCTAAAACAAAACCACAAACCACTGCAGTATTTATTTTTTTAAAAATCTTGAGATGTACAATGAGCAGCATAAATAACTCTACAGCTACTACAGTTCCCTCTTGCCTTTCCATTCCTATGCCTGTAACAGAATATGGGACAATGCAAGTGACCTAAAAAAAAAAAAGACCACTTTACTCTAAGCAACCTTGTTCTTTCTATAGTTCTCTCAAGAACTCACTTCAGCTATCCTTTCACCACTTTTGCTGTCATATCTAGCCTCAATCCCAGAGCAGAGATAATTTGTATTAATAATCATAATATGGTGATGGTCCAGAAGTCCCAGTTAGGACTGGGGCCCAACTGTACTAGGCTCTGCACAAAAACATGTAGAAAGACATCTGCCTGGAGGAACATTCAGCACACACAATGTTTAAAAATAGCTCCAAGAAAACCAGATGCATGCCCAACAAGTTACTGAAAACGGGATGCATATATTTTTGTAAAACATGAATGCTCCCTCCCCAAACAGGAACAATTGGCTGGTACATCAATCTTAACGGGACACCATCTCAAACTCTGTAAAAGGCAAGCACATGAAGAACGGTGTTGATAGCTTGAAGCTGTCTTGCCTTCCTTCAAGCGGGGAAAAATTTGAATCTTGCAAACAAAAATAATGGGAACAATATTAAACAAGTTAGCCACACATTTAGACAGCCCCAGTCTTGCTTCTTAGTTCCAGGACAGATCACAATCAATTACATTTGTAGCAGAAGTTCTCAAACCAACACTGGAGAATATCATCTTGGGAAAGTCTGTACAAAGGGTAACCTCTCCCCTGTTACAGAGCTGTGGGAATTAAGAGGTGGTTCAGGGCTGCCAGGCATGGGGAGTGGGCTGCGGGGACTGAGCAAAAGCAGTCAGGCACTTAGTCTCAGCAGCTAGTTCTAGACTATTTAAGGAAATAAGGGCCAGCCTTTCCCTCACTTCTTATGAAGCCAGCTTGGGAGAGACCAAAGGGATGGGATGGTTGGATGATGACTCCTTCCTCTGAAGTTAAATGATGCATTTTGGTGGGGGAAGAGATGAGAGATATCAGTGCTCAGATAGCACTGTATTTTTGGAGCAGGGAAGGCACATTCCTCTGAATGGCTCTAACTCACTGCCTCCTCCCACTACCAAAAGGAGCTGCAACAGATTTCCCCCTCGCTGCTCCATGAGGCTTGACAAGGAAGGTCAGCGCTTCTACAGCTGAGGAACATGACACAGCAGTGGGAAAACAGAGTGCTGCTGGGGGAGCCAGGAAATTGACATTCGCAAAGATTAATCCCACTCGTTATGGTCCATTCATATTGAAACTCTTGGATTGGGATTGGAGTTCCTCCATCAACCATTTGGTATTTCCATCTTAAGTAGTACATCCAAAGAGCCACTGCATTAGGGAATGGGTGGCCTAATGAGGTTCAGAGTTATATACACTAATCCACAGCTACCTTCACCTTTAATACAGAATGACAGACCATTAGGATCTGTAGCATTCATGGTTCAAATTTCTCAAAATTTAAGATTAGGGCAGCGACAGCAAACTGCTTCATTTAGGTGCATCCCTCAGGTTCCTGGTAAATTACCAACATGGCCCTCCGTTACGTAGAGTTTGGAGCCGCTCCCAGTTTGCCTTACAAGTCTCAAATGTGGATTTAGAGGATAAACTTATTTCTGCTGTTATTTATGGGTAATACTGCTATTTATTTACATACTGCAGATTCTTATTTCAAAATTGGACTTAAACACAGTTCTGAATACAGTTGTACAATGAGATTTGAAAGAATAGAGAATCTCAGTGCGATGCATAATCTTCCTGCATTACAAAATACATAAATCCTTCTGCAATGTATCTACTGTAAATGCAGGGGGGACGACCCCATTGTGTAGAGTAGTAGCCGAAACCAAAGAGTCCATGTTCAGGAACATTAAGACAATATTTCCTGCAAGATATAACGAAGTGAAAAAGGACTTTCATTATAATAAACACAGTCCAAATTCAAAGCACCCCAAATTGGTCACTCCTTTTGCCTGACAGACAGAATACAAGTTTGAAGCTTTTTTCCTGATTAGGTCACACTTTCTTCTGCTCTCAGACAAATTACTGTGATGTTCCATCATTACAGGAAAAGGGGAACTTTTCATTCACCATTAGTCTAGTTGGAGTACAGACATGTCAATCAGACAAAGCAGAATTTAGTAACCTGACAGCTGCTTTCATTACTACCAAGGACCTTTAACAAAACCTAAAGTGGCTGGTGCTATTTCATGGATCTGTAATTAACTCCCACACTCCTCACCCCACCATTGTAGAAGAATAAGATCCAGGATAACAAGAAAGGTCATGAGACTGCAGTTAAATAAATGATTATGCCGTAAATGGAAGCCATTTAAAACCCAGAGATGTCTTAATCATGTCACTTTCACACTACTGTTGCTTGTAGAAATTATGAACAGCAGCAAAGGCGGGCACTGGAGTTACTCATGAGAGGACCACAAAACAATTTAAGACAAAGACTGGGGAGGGCAAAATAGCAGAGACTTCTCCATTCCCCAATCCTCAACCTTCCATGCAGCAGCTAGCAGTCTCTGGATGGCGTAGAAGGGATATAGTACTCCTGTCTCCCTTCTAGCTGCTTGAAAGCGGTGGAGCTTCCAGTCTGGCAGGAAAATACTATTAAGAGGCTGGTAAGAAAAATGAAGTCTTATTTGCCTACTGGAAGAGATTACAGGCATAATCCACAACCAGCACTTTGCTTCAATACATGGCCAAAGAGATTGCATTTTGAACTATTTAAATTAAAATCCACCATACTGGTAGCTAATTAATGAAGAAAGTTCTCCCTGTCACAGTGGAGAGGAGACTAAGATTTAAAGTGACTCCTAAAAAGGTAAAGAAAACCAAAAAAAGTGAGTAATACACTTAGGACCAAATTCTCACTTATGCTAGAGCCATTTTACACCACTGTTGCGTCAAAGTGGCTGGATTCAGGACTTAACTGGCCAGGCAAAGTTTCCCTATGTACTGTATAGGGGAAACTTCTCCTGTAAAGTAAAGCTAGCAGAGCAATCTCCTGAAACTGCAGTCCACCCCCACCCCAAGCACCACAACATAGGGCCAGTTCAGGGAAAGAAGGGATGAAGGTACCGCACAACTCTGCTCTGCCTGATCCTCCACTGGTGTAAGGTCTAACTTCCAACGGGGCTAACCAGCTCAGTATCAGGGAATCCACAAACAGCTGCCTGCACCATCACTCCCCGGCTTCTCTAAGTAGGTAGAGCACTACACAGAAATGAGCCCTTCAACTTTCACTGCAGTCAAACAAAGATCTGCAAGACAATACAACGCAGTAAGGATCAACGTTCATTTAAATAAAAAGAAAAACAGACAAAATAAGATTCAGAGCATTACCACCTAAGAAGCAGAACTTCTAATGGAAGGAGAAGTGGCATCTCATTTTAAATGATTTAATGCAACAACCGCCCTGATCTCAGTTGACGATACCACTGAGTGGGAATTACTTTGTGTTTTAAATCCAGATCCATTCTCTCCCTCTGAGTAGGGAAAACTTTCAGCAGTAAAAAAGCCAGTATAAAAATTACGCATGTGCATTTTGCGTGCGCGCACACACATGGTGTGGCATTAAAGAATGACTGGAAGGAAAAAGGAATTGAATAACTATTTTTAGAATAAATGTATTGATTTAACAACGCATGCATTTCTGCACAGGTTAGTTTACCACTTTTTAAGAAGCACAATACATTCCTAGCTAAGTAGTACACAAGTTTCTGCCAGTCTAAGCCCAATGGTCAACATTACACAAATGTGTTGATTCACAGGAGGGTCTACCTCTTAGTTTAAATATTTAAACAATATGAGACTAACACTAGAAAAGAAGTGAAGTGCCTATATTCTTTGGGATTCTTTGGTCAAAAACAAAAAGCAAAACCTACTACGTTCAAAGAATTAATTAACATTCAAGAGCCAAATTTTTCTTCGAAAGAAGTCTTCCAATGCTTTTCACTTTAACAGAGTTAAGACAGGAGAAAAAGTCGGTCCAAATTCAGCCATGAACATGAAGGCACAAAACTCTCCAAGTGCTCTCTATGCATACCATCAACAGACTAGCTCCCAGGCAACATGATGTGCAAAAAGGTATGAAAAATCTGTCGTTTGAAAATAACTAGGTTACAGGCTACAGGCCAATTCATAGCTAACTTTGATCTGCTCAGTCGAGTAGGCTACGGAATGCAATTTTAAGGGCTTGTCTACACACAGAGAGCTTCTCCCATCAGCATAGGTACTCCACCTGCCTGAGAAGCAGTAGCTATGTTGACAGGAGAAACCCCTCTTGTTCACATAGCACTGTCTACACCGAATGTTAGGTCACTATAACTGGTTGTTCAGGGGTGTGCATTTTCCACACCCCTGAGCTACGTAGTTATATCAACTTAAGTCTGACCAAGACGAGACGACATATTTCAGATTGAAACATATTATTGACAGCAAGACCAGTAAGGTATGAAATTCAGCAGGATTACAGAGGGATGAACATCTGTATCAACCTTCACAAGGAGGACTATTACACTACTAAACTGAATACAGAACACAGTTCACTTCTACATTGGGGATTGACCCTGCTTTGAGCAGGGGGTTGGACTAGATGACCTTCTGAGGTCCCTTCCAACTCTGATATTCTATGATCAGTACCATGAAAGCTATGACTACAGAGACCAGCCTTTTGAGGTAGAAGGAAGAAACAATTATTTGTTCTACACAGAAGACTTAGCTTACCCAAGCGCCAGTGCACCGCAGATTTTACTCGGTGGGACGTGGGGAAAGACTGATTTTTTGGTGGGGGTGGGAGTACACTACGAGCTAATCCCACTATTTGTAATTTATTTTTTTTTTTACCTTGTCCTTGAGCCTGAGGAGGCAGAGCTGCTGGAAGAACTGATAAAAAATTCCAGCAGTGAATCTACACAGAATTTAAATACAATAAAATTGTGCGGCTCTTCCAAATTGGATTTTGTTTGACCTCATGGCAAAATAATTTTTAACAACCCTGACAAGTGGGAATAATTGACAAACTTTCAATAAATCAGGGTGCAAAATGCTTACTGATAAGCACAACACTGTAGTTGAGGGTCAACTCCCTAACATGACAAGTTGCTATCAGTCATACTGGTAGTTCTGAGCAGTAACAGTGAAATGGACTAGAGTCTTACTAGTTTTATATTATTTCTGCTTGGCAAAGCCATTGTCTGAGCAGCAGAGATACTGAAGCTGTGTACGGACTCAGGAAGACAGCATTTAGTGATTGTGCTGAACGTAAACCAATTATGGGGCTGAGGCTTTTTTCTCCTAAATGAAGTAGTAAATTCTGTGAGGACTTAAGATTCTGGTGGCTGGTATGGAGGAGTTTAGTATTCACTACTGGCAAGTGGAATTTTCAAGACTTGCTGAACTCACCAGTATTATTGCTCAAGTTTTGAAAATGGTTTAAAACAGGATTAAATCCAAATAATCAGACTAGTTAAATTAGAGTTACATTCTCTGGCTCATCATGACAGGTTTACAGCAATATTCAACTACAGTGCGCTATATGTATGCTAGTACACTATACACAACTGGCCTCCCATACTGAGGTAATAAATATTAGATCTTCTGCAGATTAGTTCATCTTGAATCCTTGCTGACTGAGAACATAAGCCATTAATAAAAATTTAGGAGACTAAACAGGATATCCTGTGAAAGAAATTCAAGTTGCCTGTAAAGTGGGACAATTTGTCATTTTAGACTTAAGTAATTCTGATTTATAATTTCATCTAACAATTTTCCTAAGCCAGCCCCAAAAAACCATACCATGCAGTTAATAAAGCTGAGTGGGTAGTGAAAGTAGTAATGAAAAATTATCTCCCCTCTCAGTCTTCTCTTCTCCAAACTAAACAAACCCAATTTTTTTCAATCTTTCCTCAAAGGTCATGTTTTCCAAACCTTTAATAATTTTTGTTAATCTCCTCTAGACCTTCAATTTGTCCACATCCTTCCTGAAATGTGGCGCCCAGAACTGGACACAATACTCCAGTTGAGGCCTAATTAGTGCAGAGTTGAGCAGAAGAATTACTCTCGTGTTTGTTTACGACACTCCTGCTAATATATCCCAGAATGATGTTTGCTTTTTTGCAACACTGTTACACTGTTGACTCATATTTAGCTTGTGATCCACTAGGACCTCCAGATCCCTTTCCGTAGTATTCCATCCTAGGCAGTCATTTCTTATTTTGTATGTGTTCAATTGATTGTTCCTTCCTATGTGGCATCCTCTGCATTTGACTGTATTGCATTTCATCCTGTGGCATTGTACCTGAAAATAGCACCCTGTAACCCCCACATGCACCACGTGTATAAGGCTATGATATTTTGTATAAAAAATGCCTTGTAAGTTATCCTATGAAATGTCATGATTTATTGAAACTCACTGTTTTGTCAAAATATGTATTTCATTATTGTATATGGAGTTATGAGATTTTGCTACATGCTTGTTACTGAAATATGTTGAGAGTCTGGGAGATGCTCACAGCTAGCCCGAAACTGGCAACAAAGTGAGTGACCCACACCCAGACAGGTGTTAAGCGACAATCACCAGCCATTGACCAGCAGAGGAATCGTAAACAAGAGATTTAAGATTCAGTAAGAGAGTTGCTCAAGCCCTACGCAATGGGGATTGCTTAACTCTGTGATTCAGCAAGGTATCAGGACATGTGATGCTTGACTCCATGTTTGAGTCAATATTTTTCCGGACACTGGAACAGAGTATAAAATAAGGGACAGTGGAATCCTGAGTCCACCTCTCTCTACCCCCACCCACTCCAAAGGCAACAAGAATGTTTGGAAGAAAAGACTTGGAACTGGGGAGACTGGTCCCAGGCTGAGCAGGGAATTCAGCCTGTGTATTAGAACTGTGAACTGCTTACATCTAGTGGGATGAGGAAAAACTGCTCAATTCAAATCTTGCTTAGTCAGATAAAGCTTAGGATTTAGACTGTGATTTTACCTTTTATTTCTTATGTAACCAACTCTGACCTCTATGCCTAACACTCATATAATTACTTAAAATCTATTTGATTTTAATGTTTTATCTTTACCAGTGAGTTTGTCTAAAAGTGTTTGGGGAATCTGCTCCGATTATAAAGGCTGGTGGCATGTCCACTATCCTTTGATGAAGTGGCGAACTAATTAATGAGCTTGCACTGTTCAAGAGAAGGTCTTGAGCAGTGTCAGAAGGTACATTTCTGGGCTGCAAGGCTGGGGGATTTGCAGGTGTCTCCCTGTGTATAGTTCATAAAAGACTGAGAGCCTGCATGTAACTTTGGGTGTGCCTTCACATGCTAATGGCTGTGTGAGAGTGAAGCCTAAAGGGGCTGCTTGTCTCTAGTACAGAATTGTGAAAGGTACCCTGATCCCGAGAGTTAAAGGAGACAGCGGTCCCACAGTCCAGACGTACCCCACTGAGGTGTCACACATCTTGTCTACAAAAAATGTAATGCCTGCTTTGTACAGGGTTTGTGTTCTGATTTTTTCTTTATTCTGCTACTCTTCATTAGAGCTGTGCCAGTCTAGAGAACTTGTCATTTTCCATTATAAAACCTTACTTTCAGGGGTGCAAAACCACCAAAAATATCTATCCCCAATTTCTGGAATATTAGGTTTCAGAAAGAGCTATGGAAAACAAAAATATTCTTACACTTTTTTTTAAAAAAAGGCATAAGCAGTTCCTTCCCCCACTACCCCAATCATAAAACTCAATCGTTCTTCCCCCCCCAAGTCAAATGTTTTCAGCACTGGGTTCAAAAGAACAAACTGAGGCAGACTAGATGACTTACTGTCGCACATGGCCAAGCCACAAGCCTGCCACAAACAAAAACACAACGTTGGGATGGTGGAGGACAAACAGACCGATTGTTTGGGACAGAGAAAAGTATATCCCTCTCTTGCAACTCCAAATGATTTGCTACAGAATGGTACTACCACTTCAAAACAGATGACACACCATGAAACAGCGGAGGTGTATTGGGGTGATATTCCAAAATTTTAAATCTTAACTCTGAATTATGGGAGTAAAAACAAGCACTTTTGGACATGATATAAATAAATTAAAGGATCTTGGACCAGCAATGAGATCTGAAGTGTCTACACTGAAAATATAAGGGCCCTTTTAACATGCACTTTGAGGGTGGAGGAGGCATGGGGGAAAAGGAAAGAATTACATCTCTCAGTTAAACTCAATTTGCATGGTAACCCATAAACTACTGTACTTTTAGACAACACAAACAGCAAACGCTACATTATACTTCTAAAATGCCCAAGAATTTTCAGTTATGTCTAGCATGATTTTCACATAAAACTCTTAAGTTTTGGTCCTCTACTAAAGAAGGTAAGGACAGACAAAACCAAACCAAAATGCTTAGTAGTTCTCATTACATCTCCGTCTTCAATGAAGTAGGTAAATAGCATCAGGATGTTTAATAAAAACAAGTTAGAGGAAAAGGTGTGGACAGAAGTTAGGAACACAGTAAAGACCTCTTGGGTAATATGAACACATTCAAATGAGGAGGAATAAACCTACATCCTCTAAAGTCCAGAATGGTTCCAACAGAAAAGCCTCATGGCATTCAAAGCTGAATTACAGCCACGGTTAGAGCAAGGAGATTCTTGAGGGGGGAAGGAGTATGACTTACAAAAAGTTGGAAATCCAGCAGTACAGTTCAAAGATTTCTAGCACACCTCTAGACAAGGCTAGCAAAGAAACTGAACAAAACAAAAGTATACCTTTGTAGCAAAGTTACAAGTTATTCACAAGTACAGAAGCTTGCAGAAAAGGCCATTTATACTTTTCAACTCTGGGGTCTCTCTGGCTTGTTCCTCTTGGCTCATCAGTTGAGAGCAACAGAGGAGGAGAGATACTTAGCTGTGTGGATTGATCACAGGAGGATTATGAACCACTAATGTGATGTGGCTGTGAAAAAGGCTAATGCAATTTTAGGATGTATTGGGCGAGGCATTTCCAGTAGAGATAGAGAAGCGTTAAAATGCCATTGTAAAGATCTCATTAGCAATACCGTGTAGAGTTCTGGTCAATCATGTTCAAGAAAGATGAATTTAAACTGCAACAGGTGTGGAGAAGAGCTACTAGGCTGATCAAGGGAATGGAGGGCCCATATTATGAGAGGAGACTTGGAAAACAAACAAAAAAGAAGGCTGAGAGAGGATACCACTGTTCTCTATAAATACACTAGGGGATAAATACCAGGGAGAAGGAAAAGCTATTTAAGCTAAAGAACCATGTTGGCCTAACAACAAATGAAATAAACTGGGGCTCACTCCCAGTTTCTCTTATGTTCCCAAAAATTCATGCTTCAGTGTTTCAACCAGCCACCCAAAAGGGATTTTGCCCCTCCCACTAGTTTTTTTTTTAAATCTCTTTCCTCTGAAACATGAGGGGTGGCCATGGCTAGAGATGGAACATTGGAAGAGAAGGGCCAGATGGCACCGAGCGAGCACACACACGGCTGGCTGTTCTTGCTCAGATGCTTAGGGTTTAACCAGATTGTCATTTGTGGGGTTGGGAAGGAATTTTCGCCATGTCAGATTAGGGGAGAGGTCATCTTCCTCTGCAGTACATGGATGCAGGTAACTTTCCAGGATTATCGGGCTATATATCACTTAATCATTTCCTTGCCACTGGTGCCCTTTGGTCCCTCCCATTCTCTTCCTGTGGCACATAAGTCTAATTTCCTGTAATACTTTGGTCTCATTTTGGTTGCTGGATTTACTGTTTGGGTGCTGGGTGGTGTTGGTGGCCCATGATATTCAGGAGATCAGACAAGATGATCTGGTGGTCCCTTCTGGCCACCACTGATTTGGAGACTTCTAAAAATTTTATCTTGATATCTCAAGTTACCAGTTTTTCATTTCAGATTAAACTGTATATTGAAGTGCCATTTCCATATTCTAACATATGAGAATGTTTATATGGTATTTACATGTAACTATTCCCCCTGAGGAAATGATCTGTGGTTATTTTAATAAACTGGACTCCTTTCCTCCTCCCTAAGGATTTTCCACAACACACTCCCAGCCCCAGAGCTCAGCATCAAGCTCAACACTTGAGCTTAGATGCTCTGCATCGTTAAACAAAATAGCACTCCTGTGGTAGCTGCGGTGTTTGATTAACTTTAGGCATCCAGAGAGGCAAGGCATGGCATGAAAAGTTTCAAGCTACCAAACACTTCTACAAATATTGGGGCCCTTAACGCTAATATGAGAGGGACTGTTTTTGTACATCTTGTACAGTGCTTAACACCTCTATCAGCAAATTTTTAGTAAGTGCAGCAATATGATGTTGCTATTAAGAATACCACACAGTATTCTCAGCTAGAACTTTAGCACTTCATATGCAAGAAGTCTTCAGAAAACCTGCCTATGAAAATTAAAACATACCTGTTTTCAGCAACTGCAACACTATTCTCAAGTAACAAGAGCTACACACATTATGGATAAGCCATTCATTTGATATTATGTTAATAGAATTACTCTTTAGATACCATTAAATGTTCATTAAAGCTGTATTCTATAGTACATTTCCACCTTTCACATCACATATATGCATTCAACTTGTTCAGATTTGCCAGGGTAGAAAAAAAAAAATGCAAAAAACTAAAAAATCCAAGCTTATGGAACTGAACTAGTACTGCTAGATAATAGCCCAAAGCCCAATGGGAAATACAGATTTCCAACAAGGTCAAACAGCTGCTCTGAAAATTATCTGAACTATTCGTTAGAAAGTACAAAAGCCTACTTCTCAAAAATAGTCTCACGCCTGTACTAGATTATCAGTACTTATTTTCTTCTTCTATAAAGGACACTGCTCTAGCGAAGGTACACAGCAGGATAGAAGTACTAGAAGATAGAAATCTTTGCTGAAGAAAGTTTAAAAGAGCAGTGTGGTTAGAGGTAGATATGTTTTAGTTCACACCAGTGTTTGCAATTCAAATCATTTAAAGTTAAGTTGCTTCATAAGTAACACAGCCAAACTGGAAGTGCACAAGCTCATACAAAGAAAGATAGGGTTTCCTTCCCCAAATCAGTAATCAACGTTCGCTTTTATAAGTCACGTTCCTGCTCGGAGTTTAAAAACAACTTGAAGTGTGACAGGAAAATTCACCACATAACTGAACATATGATATTTTTAAAGAAACTAATACTAAGCACATGAATATTTTAGCTCATTAAAAGTGAAGTCAGCTTGATCAAGACAAGTCAAGGAACAGATCAGTTTCTTAATTTTGAATTTCTTCACAGCAGATAAGACCAATTTACTTTTACATGAAAACTTTTTACTGCTACAAGCACCTTTTACAGTGACCTGCAAAACAAAAACATTGTGTTTGCATGTGATTTTCATTATTTTGTTTTATACATTAGAAAGGTCCGTCTTGCCTGCCTATTTTACTGGTAGACTAGGACCAAAGAACTAGTGACATGACACCATAAGTGGCAAGAGATGAGAACCCAAGCAGTTGAGAGGGGATGGGCAGTCTAAACTGCCTAACTCTAAAATTCCTGACAGAGGCTATATTTACACAGCAACTAGACATGCACGGCTGGCCAGCCGACTCGAGCTGTGGGGCTGTTTCATTGCTGTGTACACTTTTGGGGTCAGGCTGGCTCCCAGGCTGTAGGACCCTGCAAGGTTTCTAATAAGACACATGCAAATAGTCACCCACATGCACTCCATATTAGTGATCAAGTTAACATACAGTACAGCTAACTTTTTTTTAAATAAAGTGAACACCGGAGCCAAAGCTAGTCATAATACACTGACTAGATATCAGCAAACTGAACAGGGTCATAGTATCCCACAAGTTAACTGGATTACCCTTCTGCCCTTCAGAAGAATTTGGTCTCATCTTCCAATCCTATTCAGTTTATAATCACTGATATAGCACTTTCCATGCTAATCATTTGAAAAATGCATTATAAAAAGGTAGGTTAGCATTACTTCCCACTCCCATTATTCAGATGGGGAGCCAAGAGAGAGCTTAAGGATTTGGACCAGAAGCCATATTTTCCAAATCCTAGCCCTGTATCCAAATCAATCCCCTTGTTCACAGCAGTTTTCTTCCATCCGCTCCCCTACTTTATTTGCAAGTGGGTTCTATATAGTTACAGCAGTTTCTCTCATTTTCTTGATCAGGATCCTAGCCTGAACCAAAAAAAATACCAAAAATTATCTAGATATCATACAGCTATATACTGTAAATACGGCAAATCTTATTTTTAAATTTACAAGTTTGGCAGAGATCAAAGCAATTGTTCTTACAGACCTGCTGCACTCAGTCTTTGTAAATATAAATCCCATGTGAACAGACAAGAAACACTGAGGTCTTCTGCAAATAAATTTATATATTCATATTTTGGATGGAGGCTGAAGACAAGTTGGAATGAAAGTGGTGGAATTTATTAACCATTCAAAACACTGCAAAATTTCACTTACAAATTTTTTGGCTCTAAATGAGCTTTGAGCACCAAGTTGTAGGCCACTACCACCGCTGATCTTTGACCTTGCAAGAGCGGTCTCAGAACATCTCTTCAGCATGCTTGATATCTGGACAGATCACTGTCCTTGTATTAGCCAAAAGGGGAAGCGGACTAGCCCAACATGACATGACAGCCGAAGTCCCATCTCATAGTTACGCTCCCTATGTTTGAGTTTGGAGATATAATTGCAGTACAGAATATTTTTTTTAAAGCTGCAATAGCGTACAGATTCCTGTGAAGTAGAATATATATTTTTGAGACAAGGGGAGATAACTTATCCATGAAATTCAATGCAATGATGCATGTATGATAGACGCGTACCACCAATATTGGCAACTTTTTGCCATTATGGATATACCTTGTGACAAGAGTTAAAAATTAAAAGATTCAGGGACATTGTTTGAGATCTTCATTTTTGCTAAAGTAAGTAATTTAGGCCACAATACTGCTAATAATTCAATCATACATAATCCAAAGATCACAGAAAAGGACCAACATGACCTCATTTTAAGAGCCACAATGCATACCAGGAGTGGAAAGTAAGGGTCAGCTAACTAATTACTAAATACTACACTGTTGAGCAGAGTAAGCATTCCTCGTCCACTCTAACAAGACAGTTCAGAAGCCAAAATGAAAAAATTATTCATAACCCAGCATAGCGTGAGCCATTCAAAGGATGTGGCAACATATATTTTAGATTAATGTATCTTCTAAATAGAGATGAAGTCTCATTGGAAACAAAATGAGAAGTTATTGGGGAAAACTTAATTTACAGAAAAAAATACCATTTTTCTTACACAAACACATCTACAAGCATAGGTATATTTGGAAGAATTAGATTTTTATCACCAGTAAATGTCAATTTCACCATATGCACCTGAACCAGCAAAAAAAAAAAATTTCCACCAATAATAAAAGTTTACAGGATGTGAAGAAAGAAAAAAGATGATGATTAAGAACTTAGTTTGATTTAAGGATATTTACTTTATATATTGTGACATTTGATGTTGACAATTTTCATTTTAACAGTTATGAAGCTTTAACTTTTTAAATCTGAATGTCTGTCATGATTGTCTGACCCTTGCTGTCTGAACTCTCCCCCTCCATAAATATGACAACTGTGAAAATTAAAAATCAATTAAAATTTAAAAAGTGCTTTAAAGCAAACATCGATATCAGTCACAAAAAAGAAATAAAAATTGAATTCTGCCACACCTAAATACAGGTTTGCACTACAAATACTATGACTATACCTCCCTCATAAGACCACCTGCTACAGTAAGGGGGTTCCTTTCCCCATCTTCCAGTCTGCTCCCTAGACAAAGGCCATTTGCTCACTGTGGTTGGTTTATGAGCAGGTTTAATAAGGCCCAGTTAAAAATCACAATTGATATTATTGCATCCCTCCTGCAAATTCTGTTCTAATGATGGCAGACTTGATGTTCCATTCATTCCTTTCTCCCACAAGTATTTGACTTTTTCCTGCCATCCCTCTGTGCTTGGAAGGCCTTTCTTCCCATTTCAGTCCACCAAGACATTACCCCTTTCTCATACAGGCCTCAGTAGCAAAGCACTTAGACTTACAGTAAGCCTATTCTTATGCTAAAATCAAACGGACTTCATAAGGACTCAAACACATTCTTAGTGCTTTGCTGACTTGGAGCCTTAAATCCCCTCTGAAAACTCACTTATTCCACTTATTCCAGTATTAATGTTCACAGCTATCTAACTTTATTTTCAGTTTTTACTTCATCGGGACTTTGTATGGGCACAGGGGGTACATACTAGTAATTCCAAGTGCAGTATGGAGACGATAGTTTCTTTCTTGCTTAAAAGGCTCTTATAAAACTTCGGCAAGGGAGCAGAAAGCTCTTTAAAAAAAAAAGTGTTTTTTCTGTTTTGGTTTTTAATTTCAAGACCTATTTGAAAGACATCCAGTTTCTGATCATTTTTTCAAAATTAGTCATTTCCACAAATTCTAGTTATACTATCCCTTTACAGAGTTAAAAGGTCTAAAAACAAGAACAACCCCCCCCCCCCCGCCACATAGTACTTACTGATTGAACACTATATTCAGTATCAATTCTTAAAAGATATCCATCCACCCCATACCAAAAAAACCATGCAGTATCTTAGTTGGAACGTATCCCAAGAAGCATACCAGCATTCCACACATACTAAAATTTAAAGCTATGGAGACTGATACAAATAGTCTTTGTATTCTTATCTATCTCAAAATGCCTGTTGTACTGTATATGAATAAGGATTGGCAAAAATGTTTTCAGGAATAAGTTTCACCCTTAATAAAAGATGCCCAAACAAAAATCTTTACCTTGGAGTTAAAGCTTAGTTGTGTTTTAAAAATGGTAAAGGTGTTATTTATTTTGCACATGAGTATATTGCACTTGTAACTGTCATTTACTTCAACCAATTTAACATCAAGTTTTTTAAAAAAATCCTCAACAAAATCGTCATTATTTTTTGAGTCCTAAAATGTTCAAGACTGAAAGAGAATTCCTAAACTTCTCTGGAAGATATAAGAAGCTGAAAAGAAGAGCATGCGCCAGTTTGAATGTGTTATGTATGTTTATGTTGTGGGTCAACATTTCCTTATTAAAAGATTGTAATTTCATCAGGTACCATGGTGACTGACACCATGTAAGAACCTAGACAGATTTCTAAATACTATTCCCCATTTCAAACTGAAATGGGATCTTGAATATTTCAATGAGTTAATGCTGCAGAAAATTTTTGGACAGTAAGAAAAATTCTGTAGCCACTTAGTATTTTACAGACATTTTTATTTAAATCTATTTTATTTTCTATTCTATTCCTTATTGGAAATAAGCCTGTTGGGCCTGTTATGTGGAGGTGCGAGTATGATGGGAATGGACCTAAAAATATCTATAACTAGGGTTCCGAGAAATGTTTTATTTTTCAGGATTTTTTCCTCTTTTATCTATTACAAATGTGTTTTATTCCTTTTTACTACACTTACATTAATATATCTCAAATGACCATAAGTATCTAAATCCAACATTTTCTTATACTACATCATTTCATTAAGCATTATTACTCTTAAGACACGCACCAACCCACACCTCCGTTAACCCACCCCCTCACCCGAAAATGCCCCAGACAGCTCCTTAGGGTTCCTCCCTTGAAATTTACCTAGTACTGCAGTCCACAGATAACTTCCACTTCCCATCCCCACTTAGTGGCACAAACCCCACAGGAAATCAGAGATCTTCCCAACCACTACTGCTTCCTACTCCAGTCATAGAATATCAGGGTTGGAAGGGACTTCAGGAGATCATCTAGTCCAACCCCTTGCTCAAAGCAGGACCAATCCCCAACTAAATCATCCCTGCTAGGACTTTGTCAGTCCCCGCATCACATCCTCAGGGACCTCATCCACCCTTTTTTAAAAGTATATAAATATAAATATATTCCTCCTCCCACAATGAACCTCATCCCCCAGACCCATTAGCCCCATAAACTGCACCCCTACCCCCCCCATTAAGCCCCCATTATTCCCAGGAATCCCTCCCCCTTTACATCGTCTCCCTCTCCAATTCAATCCCCAGAAATCCCAACACTACTGTTCTTGAATATTCCTCTTACCACACTGAGGGTATGTCTATACTACCCGCCGGATCAGCGGGCAGCGATCGATCCAGCGGGGGTCGATTTATCGTGTCTAGACTAGACACACTAAATCAACCCGCGAGCACTCTGTCGACTCTTGTACTCCAGCACCGCGAGAAGCGCAGGCGGAGTCGACATGGGAGCAGCAGCAGTCGACTCACCGTAGCGAAGACACCGCTCTGAGTAGGTCTAAGTACATTGACTTCCGCTATGTTATTCACGTAGCTGAAGGTACGTAACTTAGATTCCCCCCGAGCGTAGACCAGGCCTGAGTCTCAGCCCCTCACTAGCTTTCAGGACCCCTCCCCATCCCCCTTTCATATATTCCCCTTCCCCACTGAATCCCAACCACCACTAGCCTCCTCTAGGGGGTAGTAGGGCCTGGGGAGGGACTTTCAGAGTGAGCCTACCTGGCACTCCCCACATGCCAGGTCACACCACCAGGAGTGGGAGGCCGGGCCTAACTCTATGGGACAGGAGTTGCAGAAGTGACTGCTGGGGGAGCAGGGTTTTTTTATTTTTTTTAATTCCTTTTCGTTTTGTGTTATTTCACATTTGTGAAATACATGGGGCTCCATCTAAGACGTAAATGTTTAAGTACACCATGTAGGTATTTTTCAGTGAATCAATAGGCTGTGTTTTTCAGCTGAATCAGGCATTCAGTCTCTGGGAAAGTTCCATCAGCCAATTTTTTCTTCTTTAAATGACTAGTGTTGGAAATTTTTTAGGACTTTGTCTAGCATTTTTCAGATCATGCTAACTCACCTATCAGGGCTTTAACACGGGGACCTTTAAATAGATTTAGATCTGACTATGCATAAGATTTTATTTTTAATTTTACTTTTGCCAAAGAGGCTACCTTACTAATCAATTGACCGTAGGTTCTGTTCTACATGAAATGCAGCATCTAAAAAAAAAAAAAAAAAAATCTGACAACCCCCATCTGGGGGTGGGGAAACTTGGCAAGCCAGTGGAGAACAGCATCCATTACAGGTATGGGCATCATCAATACTTATTATCATTTACTACTAGCCTCTCTGTCACACAGGGAAATGAATGCAGAGAACCTGTGGAGATTAGAAGGTCTGCAGGATAGCAACAGCCCAAAGGAGACACAGAAACAGACACAGACACATCAAATGAGCAGGATGACTTTTTTCTTGCAGCAGCTAAAGGGACCAGAAAGCCTCACCACAATGCAGAAATGCAGTTTAGCTCATGATAATGCCACTATCCTAATATGGCAACTTGAATCAATTCAAGTACCAGTATTTATTTTTGCCAATATTTTAAGTATTGCCCCCTTCTTTGTCCAGGTGGTCTGGGCTGTCCATCATTGTGCATAATTGTTCAGTGTGCCCTTCTTCAGTGCCCACCACAGATATCAAAACTTGTCTGGTGGTGCATATGCAGTATAACACATGTTATACTGAAGTCACTAAGCAATCCCCTTGCAGCTCAGCAAGGATTCCCACCTCAGGTAAAAACAGGCAAAAATGCAGTTATGTGTATATAGCTTTTATTCACAATACACACAATCCCAGCAGTGCATCTTCTGTGGAAAGAAGTGGCTGTATAGATTGGAAGGCCTCCATCGGAGTAGAAGGAAAACCAATCTCCTTGGGGACAAGCTAGCTAGAGTAGTCAGGAGGGTGTTACTCTAACAAAGAGGATGGTAAAAAGGAAGAATGATACGAGATCTCAACTAACAAAACTGGAATTCTGAGAACCCAATTAATCAAGGAACCAAAGGATGTAAAAAGAATTGAATATACACCCGTGCTAGGCACCTGCATAACAGACCACAGAAACTGGATTGCTCATTTAGCAGCATAAATGTGGTCTAGTTAGTATTACTGAAACCTGGTCTGATGATTCGCATGACTGGAACCTTGACACCAATGGTTATAATCTATTTATGAAGGATCAGGTGGCAAAAGGGGAGTGACACACTGTCAAAAATAGCATTACCTGTTTCCAAGTCACTGATAACTCTGAAGAAAATTATCTTGAATGCTTATGGATAAACATCTTAATCAATAAAACACAATATGGGGTACTGGTGTCTGCTACAGAGCACCAAACCACACTGTGGAACAAGATGACTAGCTCCTTATGCACCTATTTATAACATGGAGAAAGGAAAAAAAAAAGCTGTGTGATCTTGGGGAATTGTAATTACAGTGATATGCTCAAGGTCTCAGGTTGCCAATACTAAAATATCCTTGGATTTACTAAATATTATAGATGACAATTTCCTAACCCAAAAAGTGCTGCAATCAACATGGGGGAATTTTATATTAGACCTTGTATTGACAGATAAAGAGAAAATAATTGCAGAACTAAAAATTAATGATACTGTAGGTACAAGTAATCATGACATGATCGCATTTATAATGTGGAAACAGAATAAAGTCCAGACCAGTACACACACACACACAGTTCTTTGAAAGGGGCAATTTCAAAAGGTGAAAACAATTATAAGCCAAATTAGCTGGGAGAAAATTTAAAATCAGGAAAAAGTGTGAATGACAACTAAGAATAGTTTAAGAACACTACTAGATCTATCAAAAGCCACAATCTTCCAATGGAGAAAGAAGGCCATATTGGTTAAAAAAATGACCTCATTTAGAGACAAAGTGAAGGAAGATATAAAAATAAAAAATATATTAACAAATGGAAGAAAGGAGAAGTTGATGGTAGGAATTGTAGAAAACTGACAAAGGAATCAAAGGAGCACAAAGAAATATATGGCCAGCAGAACTGAGGACAAGAAGATATTCGGAACAAAAAAAAACAAAAAAACTCCCTTAACAGTGGTATTGGTCCATTATTAGATGGAAATGGTAGAATTATCAATAGAAATAATGCAGAAAAGGCAGAAGTGTTCAATAAATATTTGTTCTGTATTTGGAAAAAACAAATGTAACGATAACACAACACTTTTTCCTATTCCACTAGTATCTCAGGAGGATGTTAAACAGCCACTAAAGTCAGACATTTTCTAAAAATCAGGAGATCAAAAAATCTTGGCTGAAAGATCTTGGAAGTGCTGGCTGAGGAGCTCACTAGATCATTCATGTTAATTTTCATTAAGTCTTGGAACACTGGAGAAGTTTCAGAAGACTGGAAGAAAGCTAATATTTTGACAATATTTAAAAAGGCTAAACAGGATGACCCAGGTAATTATAGGCCTGGCAGCCTGACATTAATCCCAAGCAAGATAAGGATTCAATTAATAAAGAATTAACAGAGGGCAATACAATTAACAAAAATCAACATGGGTTTACAGAAACTAGATCCTCTCATCTAACTTGATCTTTTAAAATTGAGATTACAAGATTGGCTGAGAAATAGCGCTGACGTAATATACTTAAGACTTCTGTAAGGTGTTTGACTTGGTACTGCATGACATTTTGATTATAAAGCTAGAGCAATATAAAATTAACATGATCTGCGTTAAATGGATTAAAAATTGACCAACTGATAAGTCTCACAATGTAGTTGTAAATGGTGAATGGTCATTGAGTGGGTTTGTTTTAATTTGGGCCTGCAGGGATCGGTTCTTGGCCGTACACTATTTAACATTTTGTCAATGACCTGGAAGGAAACAAAACCACTGAGAAAGTTTGCAGATGACACAAAAATTGGGGAAGTGGTAAATAATGAAAAGGACACATCACAGATACAGAGCAATCTGAATCACTTGGTAAGATGGGCACAAGCAAATAATGTGCGTTTTAATACAACTAGATATAAACATACATCTAGGAACAAAGAATGCAGGCCATACTTATAAGACTTTTTCCAAGGAAGCAGTGACCAAAAAAAAAAAAAAAAAAAGATATGGGGAAGGTGGTGGATTCATTTGCATATGAGCTCCCAGTGTGATGCTGTGGCCAAAAGGACTAATGTAATTCTTGGATGCATAAAACAAGGGAATCTTATGTAGCAGTAGAGAGGTTGCTTTACCTTTGTATTCAGCACTGTGACAGGGTGCTGAGTAAGGAGGGCTTAATCAGCCCCAAATCAAGGGGGATGGATTGGGGCTGGTTGAAGAGCCATGGGCTTGCCTGGCAACAAGAAACAGCTGTCAACCTCATTAGCCAGGGGTTATAAAGGCTGGCAGGAAGGAAGCCAGAGGAGGGAGAAGTGGGGAAGAGAAAGGCCAGGCACAGAGAGGGTGGGGCCCTCAAGTCTGCTGTTGGCCAGGCTTGCTGCTGGCAAAGTTTGGCTGTGAAAAACCTATACATAGATAATAAGGTGGTGGTGGGAAACAGCTATAAATAAAGAGCACTGGTGTTTGCAACAACCTGAGAAGTCCCTGACTGATTTGAAAGGGAAGCAGGGGCAGAAACCAGAGGAGCCCAGCTTATGCCTCGCTACAAGCACCAGCACAACTGCTGCAAGAATACTGTGTCCCGTTCTGGTTCTCATAATTCAAAAGAGATGTTGATAAACTGGAGAAAGTTCAGAGACAAGACAAGAATGACTAAAGGGTTAAAAGACATGCCTTATTGTGATAAATAGATTGAGCTCCTTGAATCCAACTTGAAGAGACAAGTAAGGGTGACTTTATTACATGGGGAAACAAATATTTGATAATGAGCTCTTCAATCTAGCAGAGAAAGGTATAACATAATCCAATGGCTGGAAGGTGAAGCTAGACAAATTCAGACTGGAAATAATGCATATTTTTAATATTTTAATTAATCATTAGAACTATTTACCAATGGTCATGGTAGATTCTCCATCACTGGAAGGTTTCATATCAAGATTGGACGTTTTTCTAAAAGATGCTCTACAAACTATTTTGGGGAAGTTGTGGCCTTTGTTATACAAAGGAGGACAGACTAGATGATCACAAAGGTGCCTTTTGGCCTTGGAATCTAACTCAACTACAGCTGTTCCAATTTAAACATCCTGCAAAGATTGCGTCATTTCACCTGAAGTCTACTAAATCTTTGCTGTGCATGCCCTCAGGGTGTGGAACTCATTCCCACATTGAGCTTGCTATTACTCTCAAACTTTAAGCACATCTGAAAACATGCCCTTTTTGAAAGGTTATGGGGATTATTTATTTAGTTAGGATTATGGTCAGAAAATGACCATTTTATTTTGTACCCATCACTATGACTGTTTTCAATTACTTCTGCACCGTCTTCATAGGGGAAAGCTGAAGAGTTACTTTATCGTTATGATTATGTGTATTTCCTTCATGAACAAAGGAGGAAGACTGAATCTACACTCTACATCCTACTTTTTCTTAATACTAGTTAGAAGATCATATTTATATATAGCATTAAGTCTACACATCACTTTCAGAGCTAGGCAGATTTCCTCCCCTGAAAGGCTTATGGTTTAAGGTAGATGAGACACAGGACAACAGTTCTTCCAATGAATGGAAATAGAATTCCGATTAGATTTTGAAGGACTATGGGAGGGAGGGAGAGAAAAAAATATGACTGTTGTTGGTGGACAGGAAGAGGAGACTTCTAAGTACAAGGAACAGCAAGAATAAAGACATTAAACAGGGTGCAGGAGAAGAGATACAAGAAGGAGCATCAAGTAAGAGGTGGGGGAGTGGGAGAAAATGAGAACTGTAGAGGCTGAATGCATCCGATGAAGTGAGCTGTAGCTCACGAAAGCTTATGCTCAAATAAATTTGTTAGTCTCTAAGGTGCCACAAGTATTCCTTTTCTTTTTGTAGAGGCTTGGAGGCTAGATTATGTAGGTCTTTGGAGAAAGAGGTGCTCAAATTTTTATGCTTAAAATGCAGTGGTGAAGCAGTCCTGGCTTTTGTACAATTATAGATTCTTGTGTATTTACAGCAAACAAACAAGTGGTTTAATTTGCAGGGATAGTGCAATAGTGTTAACCCTATGTAAGAGTACAGAGACTGTACTAGCAGAAAATAGACCTTCATACTCTATACCATAAAAAGTTTCAATAAATTAAAGCACACATTTCTCAGGGTTTCTTCCCTCCAAAAGACTGCTACACCACATATGTATGTGAATATTATATGCTAAAAAATAGTCATTCAAAAATTAGAAATAAATCAATAGTGGACAAAGTTAACCGAACCACTAATAGTAAAAATGCAAATTGGCTTCAGTTTCTGAAATATTCTTATTTTAGACAATTTAAGCAGGTGCTTAGCTTCTAGTTTGACAGACTTTATTATAGACTAGTATGAGAAACTGGGCAACCTTTGACTAAAACCAAGATTGCCCCTTCTGGCAAATCAAAAACTACCCAAAATGAAGCTTTTTGCAAATAATTTCCCTCAAATCCTATTAGAGGAATGAAATAAATTGTATTTTAATGAGTTAGAATTAATTTACAGTGAGCTTTTTTGGTAAATAAAGCTAATTCCATAATCTGTTTTAGACTTCTGCCAATTGTTAGCACAGGAAGATCTTAGAGGACTGATTAATCAAGACTCACTTGCAGTAAGCCTAACTGCATATTTTAGATTAAGTTAAAATTAATAAAAACTGTGCTGATCTCACAATCTATTGATATTTTGTGAATAAGGAGCCCTTAAAAGCCAGAAAGACTTGTAATCATTGAGAGTTCAACAAAGAACATTTCTTGGCTCCAATCCTGCATCAAGTCTTGCATAGATATTGCCTGGCATGTGCTGCAGGATCAAGGCCCATAATCTCATTTCAAATCCATGTTCTGTATAGATTTTAACTAAAAATTTTCAAAACTACTTCACATGACAGAGAACCAATAAAATCAATATCAAAAGAAGAGCACTGACTCACATAATACAAAAATATATTAGTCAAGGTCTTATCAAAGAGAATCTTCAATTTATCTGGGGGGATAAATAAAACAGCTAGTTTAAGATGTTGACATTATAGTTAACGAAGGTTTGCTGAAAAAATTCACTTGGTAAACGAGAAATTTAATGATGACCCTTGGAATTTTTTTTAAAATAGTGTTTACTTTCATTAAAGGTTCACACACTACATAACTTTTAAATGAGCTATGATCACATAACTGCAACTCTCCTTCCCCACCCATGTAAAATTCATATTATGATTTTATGATTCTTATGAACAAAACAGTAGTAAAACTAAAACTACCCATCTGCCCAATGGTCAGATCATCCCAGGAAACACCAGTTTCAGAAGACTATAAGACTCATTGTCTGCTAAAGGAAGAGGTGGAGTCAATTTTATTCACATCTTGGTATCCTACTTCTGCTACAGTTCCTAAAGTTACCTAATTGTTCTTTTATTTCTCACTGATCATAGAGGTTAATCTGGGCTCAGACACTCTGAAACCAAGAAAGTTTGCCTATTTCATATTTGATCTCCCAAATTAATTTTGCTTACCATAATACAATAAAGGTAAGAATCAGTCCAGTTGAAAGACATCCAACAGTTAAAAGTTCATCCCACAGCACTTTACCAGAACTTCCCTATGTCCTCATCTAAAATTCACCAATAACCACAGATTTCCAGGGTCCCACTCCATTCAACTTGTTCCTTTGAAAGATTAGGTAGTTCTTACACTAACATCAAACACAATATTCCTCATTTTATCTTTCATTATCATCCTTTTAGACTGTCTCCCTCACCAGGCTATCATTAGGATAGCCTTCCTTTGAAGAGGAAGGCAGGTTACATGAATCTCTCCAATGCTGGTGCCAATGAAGTTATGGAAGATGCGTTAAAGGGTGTGGATGATGCTGACCTATGATGACACCACAATGCCAGATTTCTCTCTATGGCCCAAGTGATAGTACTTGATATTGCTCCCATGGACACCAAACAATGGGATTCTATTTTTAACTGCAGCACATGCTTAAATCTACATCAGCACTGCCTAGTTATGGAAATGTTAACCCATGTACAAAGTCTACACTTCCCCCAGCTCACGATTATGCAGATAATGAAAAAAAATGGTTACTCATTCAAAGAAAATTCTCACGCACAGTTGAGTAGGGAAATAGAATTTTGCACAGCTGGTTTAAGGAATGCATTTTTCTAGTACTGTGGGACAATGTTTGGAGAAGCCCTATGAGGATACATCTGTTTCCACTGTTGTCTCTTTATTAGCAGTTTCTTTAATTGCATTCAACTACAGGTTTTGTTGATGCACATTTATCTATGCTGTTGTAATCGGCCAATATATGTTCTGACTCATTTTTTCTTTGACTTACAGAGGTATTAGAGCCTTAAGGTATAACTTAAAGCAGAACATATTTGCATCACAACAGAATGTTTTATTACCGCACCTAATCCCATCTCATGGGAACAGACTTACTTAACTGACTACTTTTCCCTCCACTTCCTCCCTGAAGTTGCTGTGGCATTTCAGAAGCAAGCCCAAAGTTTTTTTTTCTGCTCCAACCCTGTAAAAGTGTTTTTATGCAGCCCTTTGTACAGTATGTAGAAACAGGCTGCAGTGCACAAGCTGGGTCCTAGTAGTAGAGAGTTATAGGTAGCCACAAGACATGAAGTTAGCGAGTGGCAGAAGCCTAGTTGTACTGCTGGAATTACAAAAGCCAATACTAGCATGCCAATTTATTGGACTTTTACACCCACAGAAGAGTTTGATTTAGCCAACTATTTTCTAGGAATAGCCTGCATGCAACAATTCATTTCTACACTCTACTGAAGAAAGTAAAATCTCACCCGTGTCATTTTAAAAAAGTCTAAAGATGGACGATTCCACCGTACATCCTCCTCCCGTCTGCGCTTTAGCCGGCTTTTCTTTTCATTCAGGACACAAGGCTGTGAGCGGCACCTCAGCAAGCCCTGACGCCGGCTAAGCTCTGGTGTGGAGGTGGGAGTGCTGTTGGCTGAAGGCAAGAGGTTTCCAGTCTCGGTGATGTGCTCCTGCGAGAGGGAGAGGCGACGCCTACGGTTAAAGTCACGAGGTCCTCCAGAATTCCAGCGGATACTTGAACTTGTGCTTCCCTCACTACTGTCCACAAAGCCGCTGCTCGCAGAGGAAGGTCGGGGTACTGGAGACGTGTTGAAGCTGGTGACCGTGAAGACACTATTTAAGGACAAAACATTTTGTGGCAAGCTGATACTTGTGCTTCTCTGTAAGTTTGCACTCCCGTGACTGTTGCAGCGCTGCAAGGTGGCGCTGCCGCCGCTGTTGCATCGTCTCTTTGACACAGGAGTCCAGACTTTTGAACTGCCGGGTTTCCATGGTGACCGACAGCGCGCCAGTTCATCCGGCTCAGAGAGTGACCTGCAGTGTCGTTTGGTAGGCGGAGCCAATGGCTGCCCCGAGTTTTCATTAAGGTTTAGTTCACTTATCCATCCTGACACCATAGATGTGCTGGACGATTCCTGCTGCCATTGCAGACTCACGTTGTTAGCTGTGCCTCTACTGAACGGGCACACTGGGAAAGGGTAAGCTGAATTTTTGGTGGCATCAGCTTGGACTGGACAACCCCCATTTAAAGCTTTCCAAGGGCTCTCTTCTAAAGAGGAAAAATGTAAGGGAACAGAAAAAAATAGGACACAGTTAGCTTACATTAATAGAGATATTATTTGGGTAAAAACGAATAAGTTGGAAGTCCTAGTTCTCTTAGCTGTGAAGGTGACACTTAACTCTGCATCTTCACCAAAACCCAACCCTCTAACATGAGCTAGTTTTGAAGGGGAAGATTACTATGGGAGAAGTCTGGGATTTCAGAGTAAAACCAAAAAACAAACAAAAAAAACAGTATGCACAAATTCTCTTGAACTCTATATCCTAATACCCAGTCTTTGTACTTCAGTATAGCTACTGTGAAAATGTGAATTACTTTTGCACATTAAGAGTTATTGATAGATTAGCTCTAAATCATTTACAAAGCACAGCACTCACAGCACACCATTTTGTACGTAAAAAGCTTGCACAATAGAATGTTGATATTAATAAGCATTAGTGGCAAATTTACCTGCTGCTCCACAGTCTACAAAAAATATATTAACATTGAGACCAGTAGCACTGAACCACCATAAATAGGGTTGAGCTGGTTCAACAAATCTTGTGAAAAATCCAGCAGGTTGGAGGGCTTTTTTGCTTAACACCAATTAAAATCTAGCAGATAACTATGACCATTTTAAGCCTATAGGGACCACAGATAATTTTGTTTTTCTCCACAATGGAGATATACTGCATACGTAAAGCCAAATAGTTATAGGTTTGTAGTGTTTTTTCTTTCAAGACACCACATTATGGAAATCCAAGGCTTATGTGATGTCTGTTCATTCTTTATAATGTGACTAAAAGCTTTAAAAATAAAGTATTGAGAAATCTTATTTTAGGAACTGTTAGTTAAGATTGTTTTTTGGATAGTGGAACATTTGTCCCTCCCACTCATATCATGACACAAAGCCTCTGAAAGCCCTATGTTAAAGTCCACCATTCCCCTTATTTTACACTTTAAAACCTTATACAAATTTTACTGTGAATACAGACAGCCCACAGTGTACAACTTATGATCTGAAGTGGCAATGCTGGGTTGGAGGGGGAAAAAAAAAAAAAAGAAGTCTGCCAGCCAAGCCTCACTCTTTTGTGAAACTTTTCTTTGAGAACATTTTGCACATTTTACAGCTGTTCCCCTGCATTATAGAGTGAAGCACAAGAGGACAAACAACAGAGGCCTAGGATTTGCAAATTGAAAGGCAGATCATTGTCCTGCTGGCCAGTTAACAGCTCTTCATGCTTGGCTAGAAAATTTGCTAATTTAAACCAATTAGCCAAGTAAATTTCACTCATCCTGGGGGTGTGGTAATAAAGGATGAATTAAAAGTTAGTCTGTATTCGCAAAAAGAAAAGGAGTACTTGTGGCACCTTAGAGACTAACCAATTTATTTGAGCATGAGCTTTCGTGAGCTACAGCTCACTTCATCGGATGCATACCGTGGAAACTGCAGCAGACTTTATATACACACAGAGAATATGAAACAATACCTCCTCCCACCCCACCAGCAGGACAGTGGGGTGGGAGGAGGTATTGTTTCATATTCTCTGTGTGTATATAAAGTCTGCTGCAGTTTCCACGGTATGCATCCGATGAAGTGAGCTGTAGCTCACGAAAGCTCATGCTCAAATAAATTGGTTAGTCTCTAAGGTGCCACAAGTACTCCTTTTCTTTTTCCCAAGTTTTTAAAGCCTGTTATAAGAAGTAATGAAGATAAAAACTTCATCACATTAAAGTATAGTAGAGCAGAGTACTACTTTTAAAGCTGGAGGTAAAAATTCTTCTAGGTTCACTGATTAATAATATTTTATATATGGATCTTGAAGATGGTCAGGAATGCAAACCCATGTTCACAGGTGACTCTAAACCTCGGACTGCCAGAAGACTGGAAGGGAAGATGGGATGGATCACTCCCACTGCCCTATTCTATATGCTCCCCCTGAAGCTGATATACTGGCCCCTGTTGGGAGACAGGATACTGGGCTAGATAGACCATTGGTTTTACCCAGCATGAAAGTTTTTATATTTCCACTGCAGCTTTTTTTTTTTTTTTTAAGTACCAACAGGCGAAAGTTGATTTGTTAAATGCTTTGAGGGTTGCAAACCCAAGTAGCTACAAGTCCAGACAGCTGGCCTATGCAAATATATATTAGAATTCCTTTGTCCTCCTTCCTCCAGTCTTTCAGATGGGTACAGTCATATGTGTTTTGCCTAAATTCTTCTGGGCAGGAACCATCCTTAATTCAGTGTGAATAAAGCACCTAATACAGTGAGGCCCTGATCCTGCCTGGGACTTCGAGACACTACCGTAATGCAAATTTTGTTAGCATCTAATTTTAAGATCTCTTAAAAAGTCTGGTTCATGTTAAAAAAACCCAGAAAACTGCTCAAAGTCACTGATGATTTTACAGTAAGCGTGCTGAGACTAGTGTTGTTTGTAAGATGCTGTTGTAAGATTGTGCGACTGCTGTCCCCTTGAGAACCTCAAAGAAACAAAGATCAGTGTCTCAGGAGACAATCCTACTGAGTAAATGAAATGTACCACCCCTTATAAAGAAATAAAGCGGATGTAAAATTTCAACTTTTCCCAAGTCAAAGATGTAAAAAAAAAAAAAAAGCCCACAATATGGCAGTAAGAATGAAGAAACATAGAACAGTAACCAGATATCCCAGAACAAAAACACCACACACACACACACAAAACATGCAGGTTTTCCTATGTCAAATAACACTGGACATGAACTTTGACTGTTTCCATCACGTTAACAGGTATTTGAGAGCGAATTTATGGTTTATTCTATATTGCAAAGCCCTATTTTTATATGAAGATGTGTAAAGAAGTTAAAGGTGTGGTTTTCTGCTATGAAGAAAGCCTGAAGAGAAAGCCTTGACAGAACAAAACGGTAGTTTCTCTGCATTTGTACATCACAACAGATATTGAACAACAAACAGTAACAAGGGGTGTTACTATGCAAAGCAGATCACAAGTACAAAAATTAACAACCAGTGATTCCCAGTATTGTTCCAAGACCCTCATAAGCCAGGAGGCTGTATAAGAGCATGCTCCAATCCCCTCCACCTTATTTCAGTAGAAAGGCTGCTTACTATACCAATTACCTCAGTAAAAATACGGCTACGATTTCAGGGGGAAAAACAAAAAACAAAAAACTTACCATTGATTTCGAAAGGGAACAAGCTGCCACTTTTGTTCAGCTTCTCAGATGAGTACTGAAATTAATCAGAAAAAAAATTTCAACACCATACAACTACACATGGTGTGAAAGGTAGCGAGCATAAGCCTTAAGGAAAATTTAAAATATTTAAAAATAATATAGATATAGATATATAGCGAAACTGGGAATAATTAATGGAATGACCATGTTTCTGGTTGGGAGTCTTAAAAAACTCTAGTCTAAGTTACTGGTAATTAAAAAAACCTAAGTTTTCAATTTTTGGTACAGTGCTATATAAGAATCCAAAATATCTTTCAAAAAGCTTTCAAGTATTTTCTGGGTTGAAATATGAACCAAATAAAGTAATTCCAAAGTTGAATGAATCTATTCCTAACTCCCAAAAAAAGAATAGAGAGCTTTGGATCCACACCTAAAAATTATTAAACAAAACAGCAGGAAATTGAAATTTAAGAAGCTGTTGTCTGAATTTTCGTGCTCGTATGGTATTGAAAATTCAGATACCTGAACAGCTTTACTAAAGCCATTCTAGTCTTTTAGGTGAACACAAATTTAGACTCAATTAATACATAACTAAGGACTGGATAAACATATGACATTTATAGGGAAAAAATATTTGTTGCCCTTTAAGAGTGTGTTTTGCTATGTTTTACTGATCTTTTAGCAGATCGTCTGTGTATTTTGCCCTTTAAAAAGTAGACTTTTGACAATAAAATTGAATGATTGCCAAAGAATAGCTACAGTTTTTCATACAAATCATTGCAAAAATTGATCAGATACATCATGTGACTTCTAGGTATGGTTACTATATGTGCATTCTATAAAGTCCTTAGAAACAAGTCTACTGCGTAGTAAGGAGAGTTTGTACACTCAGCTTGTCTTCACTACCGGGGAGATTGATGCTGCTGCTATCGATGCAAAGTGAAGACTTGCTAAATCGATGGCAGAATGCTCTCCGGTCGACTCCGGTACTCCAGCTTTGCGAGAGGAGTAATGTAAGTTGACTGGAGAGCGTCTCCCATCAATGCAGCGCAATGAAGACACCGTGGTAAGTCGACCTAAGCTACATCAACTCCGGTTACGTTATTCACATAGCTAGAATATCGTAACTTAGGTTGACTTACCCCAAGAGTGTAAACAAGGCCTCAATGTTTTTCCTCCCAGTTATCATAAATTTACATGGAACAGTGACTAGATTTGTCTCAGATATGTAGTGTAGCTTGATATCGAGCCTCCTAATAACTAAAAGGCAAATTAATAACACTCAGATTGGTATAGAGTTTTTCTGGGGATGGGGAGGAAGGACTGATTATTTTAAAAACATGCCCTCTTTAAAGAAAGCTTTTTTTGGACCTCGCTCTCAGTATTAAGCCAAAAAAAGATAGTATTGTTCAGAGACTTCCTTCCAGATACAAGTTCAGTTTTAAGTAAACATCCTTGGGCAATGGAGCATTTTTGCTGTTTGCCACAAAGTGCAACTGGCAGCTTTAAAACCTTGAACTTCAAATTCACAACTAAGATACTGAGTAGTGAAAGGACAGCTTGCTTTCTTTAAAAAAAATCCTACCCAACTACCTACCACACAAAAATGTCTGCATGTCTTATAGACTTTTGTCTATGCTTTTTATCTTATATTTTCTATATCTGCAGATGCATTAGCAACTAGCTACTTAATAAAGCACAATCTTTTTCTAGAAACAGCAAGAGTCTTAGGATACCAGGACTAATTTAGGTTTCAAAGTTTTAAATCGAGACTGGTAAGGAGCATTATTTCATTCATGTTCATCTTGTAAAACTGAATTTTCCCAGTTACATAGTCTATAACTTTATTAATATGTAATATAATCATTTGTGCTAAACTAGGAGTGAGGCACTCTTCTGTTCTATTTACTAATTTGAGATAGGTTTCAGAGTAACAGCCGTGTTAGTCTTCACAAAAAGAAAAGGAGTACCTGTGGCACCTTAGAGACTAACCAATTTATTTGAGCATAAGCTTTCGTGAGCTACAGCTCACTTCATCGGATGCCGATGAAGTGAGCTGTAGCTCACGAAAGCTTATGCTCAAATAAATTGGTTAGTCTCTAAGGTGCCACAGGTACTCCTTTAATTTGAGATAGAAACTCACACTATTATTGTTTTGAGGAGCAAGTGTGGACAGAGTGACAATGTGACAAATTTAAAAAGACTTTTAAATAGGTTATTTAAAGATCTCCCCTCCCCTCCAAATTCAGATTACCATAGGCATTTCAAGTATACTGATAACTGTGTGCTAGAGAAAATTACAGAACCAAGTTTTGGGGAAAACCATAGCTCGAGGGAGGAGGGTGTACACACAGTTTATGTCATATTATATAATGAAAACCAAGGTATACTTCATGAGTTTCCATCAGCTTCAATTATACCTTGTCTTTTGCTTTAAACTGGAAACAGTATTATCTGTATGCCTTGCACTGGGATTGACTAGAATCCTACTGGAAAACTAGAAACAATTTAAGGTCCCATTTGGAGAAATGTCAAAACCTGTGTCCCAAACCATCCCTTGAAAAATGACAAGTCAGTAGAATGTTCCTTCCATTTATATAAGTACAGTATTTGCATTTTAGGGCAGATTACAAAATTATATTTTGTGAACCACAATGCTATGGAAATTCAAACTATTAAAACATGGAAACAAGAATACTTAAATCTTAGAAAACTGTACATCTTCAACCACAAAAAAAGTAAACGACTGAGAGGTAAGTAAATCTTTAAACAACCTTTTTAAAAAAAGGACTCATTAAGAAACCCAAAAAATCAGGATCAGTTGGACTAAGGGCTCAAATTTGGACCACATATTTAGAAGGGCCAAAAAAACCAACAACAAATCACAGAATTGATCCCAAATTTCCTGCGTGGGCCATCATTAACTGAATGCCCAGATGCTTCCAGGGAGATCTGGTAAGAATACATTTATTTTTTAAAATATTTGCAGTTAGAGTAACCAGACAGCAAGTGTGAAAAATCAGGACGGGGTGGGGGGGTTTATAGGAGCCTATATAAGAAAAAGGCCCAAAAATCAGGACTGTTCCTATAAAATCAGGACATCTGGTGACCCTATTTGTAGTCCAGTTATTTGATCAGCTTCATGTTCTAACTAATCGTAAACCAAGCAATCTTAACCAGTCTATTAGATCTTTAGCAGTTACAACATAATCTAATACAAATGTCTGGAGAACATTGTAATCATTCTTACACAGTACAATACAGGTCAGAGGCCCTGTCTAATAGTCATAGCTACTTCCATCAGTCCTTTTTTTCTTTCTTCTGCAAACAACTCTTCATAGATGGGGTGGAAATGGTTAGACTGATTCTTTACAAGCATTCACTTCAGACAACACAAATCACAGGTAAAATTACCTTTTTACATAAATTACTTGCATTAGTAATTACTGTAACAGATACTCATTCTTTGCAGACCAGGGTTCAATAATTGTCTCTCTCAAAAAAAAGTCAACATACCATCTAGGAAAGGGAGAAGAAATCATTGGGTCCTTTGTGCATGCACTAAGATACCACCATGATAAGACCTTTACTGTATGAGCCTTCAAGTGCCCACACACTGTCAATGTATCAAGGGATATTTAATTACGCCATCTCCCAAATCTAGCCTTCAAATCTTTCCACTGGTGGTTGGGTCCAGGAGACTCTTCCATTGCAAATTTTTCTATACAAACTAGCCTAAGTAGTACTGGCTTATATAAAAGCCTTCTACCTTGGTTATATGTCAATACCCTAAAACTTGAAGTCATAGGTATTACTATTCAGCATTTCCTTCCTTCCTTCGCATACCAAAGCTCACTTCCATGAAAAAAGTCATTACAAAAAAACAGGCAGCCCCAACATGAGAACCATCAGACCAAAAGCAGCAGTACCAGCAGCCAAAACCTCTGACTATTCTTACCAGCTTGGATAAACTTATTCTGTATGTCAGACACATCTGCTCAAGGAAAAAGAGTTTACAAAGCTCACTAGCCATACCCTCAACCCAAGGGGATTGCAGTATATTTTCAGCACGTTCTGTAGATATACTTTCATATCAGCCAGAAATCATCTAGTCTAATTTATAGCTCCAGATACAAAGATCGCAGAGCCCGCCTTTCTGACTCTCTAGCATGGTCCCTGGTTTTATGGCTTCCTCTTCCTAAAGGACAAAAGGGCGAGACAATAAGACATTAATAATACTAGCTCTCCTTTTGGCCCTTAAATCCATAGTCTCCCCAGCTACTGGAAGAGCTATCTAGTATTCTGTTGAGTATTCCACTCACCAGTAATCTCCTATCTCAGGATCCAATTCTTCATACTCAGCAGGCCCAAAGTCCTCTTGAAACATGTGACCTTATTTTCAGAAGTGTTGGGCATTGAAAACTATTTCTGTATGCATATCAGTCAGTGTCTCTGAACCAGAATATTTCAGAATATTAGTTCCAAAAATTAAACGGCCAGAATGTCATGACTAATGAAATATCTATCACCTTTTCCAGAAGAGCATCAACTTTGCAAGTCAAATGCACTATTTGTTTTATATGCCCCTTCCCCTCAAAAAGAAAGAAATATTTAAAGCAACTATGACCAGCACTATTGGACTATTAACACTAGTGCACGATGGTCTTGGTGACGGCACAGGAAGAGCATAACTTTTCATGGTGACCTCCACAAGACTGCTACGTAGGCTTCTTTCTTCATCTGCAAGTAACACTAGACAGAGGACAGGTTTCAGAGTAACAGCCGTGTTAGTCTGTATTCGCAAAAAGAAAAGGAGTACTTGTAGCACCTTAGAGACTAACCAATTTATTTGAGCATAAGCTTTCGTGAGCTACAGCTCATTTATCAGATGCATACTGCATCCGATGAAGTGAGCTGTAGCTCACGAAAGCTTATGCTCAAATAAATTGGTTAGTCTCTAAGGTGCCACAAGTACTCCTTTTCTTTTTACTAGACAGATGTTGCTTCATCTGTCTATGCTATTTTCAGAAGTCAGCTCTGGCAGCTCTCTCAATCCCATCTGCCTCTTATTTTTCTTTTTCCCTCCCCCCCCCCCTTTCCTTTTTTCTGTTCCTACTGCTTGCTTTGTCCTATCAGTCTTCTACTCTCCAGATAAATGGATATGCTGAGCATGACAACAGAACTTTCCCATTTGTATATGTGCTACATACAGTACCAATCATCAGGAGGAGCAACTCTTGTCTGTTACGTTAGTGCCCTAGAGCCACCTACTGAAAACGATCAGTCTTCAGAAATAGTCTCTTGGTACGCACAGCACTCAAACTATCTTTCTAGGTTCTTCATCATCAAGAAAGCCTTTACAGAGTTCCTTCTCTCAGAGGAGAAGCCATCCTGATCTGAGATTATCAGAGTATGAGAAAGAAAAAATTTCTCAGTAATGACAGATAAGCAGTCAAACAGTAAACACTAATTATGGGTTTTGGTGTCCCAGAAACAGGTTCTTGTAGCACCCAGATAGGATAAACAAAGATTCACGATGGAACTCCAAGTCCAAGCCATAGCACCTACTAAAACTACATCAGTGGTCTCCAAAGCGGACTGCGCGTACCCCATGGGGTGCGCAAGACGATCGATTGGGGGGCGCAGCAGGAGGAGCACCGCCAGAGCAAAAGGGCGGCACGGCAGGAGGAGCACTGCTGAAGGGGTGGGGAAGGGGAGCACGGCCCTGAGTCCTCCGGCCCGTGGAGGAGCAGGGGCAGCCGTGCAGCCAGCAGCCGGAAAGAAGCAGCACTTTCCCCTTCAAAGCGCCGCTTCTCTCCAGCCGCTGGCTGCGCAGCTGCCCCTGTTCCTCCTGAGTCCTCCGGCCCATGCACCGAAAGGGGCTTTAGAAGTGCAGGCCAGGGCCCCAGGGCCCCCTTAGCCCAGAGCCCTGAAGCCCCTGCATTCCAGGTGGCCCTGCCTGCCGTTGGGGGAGGGGGCAGCTCCCAGAATCACAGCTCCCAGAATCATGGCCATGGGGGTGGTGCTCCGGTGTGCAGAGCAACCTGCACACAACCTGCACCAAACAGGAGCTGCCCCAGGTAAGTGCTCTGCACCTCCTGCCTGCCCCAGCCCTGAGCCTCCTCCTGCACCCTAACTCCCTCCCAGACCCCACCCTGAGTGCCCGCTGTATCACAAAGTGTTAAACCAAGATTTTCAAAAATAATAAAGCATATTCAATCACATTGCTCTCACTAATATTTTTTTTTAGTGAGAGCAAAAAGGTATTTTGTACTGTTAATATAAAATAAAAATTTTAAAAATTATTTCATCTTTATCTCAGTTTAATTTCTATGTTTTATAATTTACATAATATATTACAGTAGTACATGTATATAATTTATACATAAATATACATATATTGGGGATGCATGCTCAAAATTTTTTTTTACTGATAGGGGTGCGCGATCAAAAAAGTTTGGAGACCACTGATCTACATAGACAAGTCATGTCGTTGTCCTCCAAGACCCCTTGAAGGGAACTCCTGTAGCCAAATGTGCCTTAACATGACCCAGAAGAGTGAGGTCCACTGAAGAAACAAAGAAATTTAGGACAGAATGATTTACCTTGTTCTCTTGGACACAGCCTGAATTATATTTGCGTCAGTGTCATACTGAAATTAAAAAAGGCTCAAGTCTACTTCAGAGAAAAAAAGGCCCTTTCCATTTCTAATTTAAGACCTTAATGAGAAAGGACATTGGCAGGAAGAGGCAAGAATACCAGCAGCATGATCGTGGTAGAATGTCACAGGTGATTCAAATGACAGATTTGAAATCTTGTTTTAAATTGGCAAGCAGGAAACCTTGATTTAAATCAATTTTAAACGGTTTTACATTTGCACTTTTTTGCTATTTGTCTAAAGAAAGGTTGATTTTTACTGGTTGGTAACCATTAAAACATGTTGATTTAGAACAAATTATAACATTTTACTCTAAATTTGGTGATTTTTTTAGTAACCAAGAGGATACATTTTGTATTGCTATGGTTTATTTAAGCAATTTATTCTGATGTTTAGCTTACTTTTTTTTTTAAAAAAATAAGATGTTTGAAAATGAAGAATGATACGTTAGGACTGTATAGGGAGCCTGGGCACCTATTATATGAGGATTCATTTTTTACTTGTGATTTGTGTCAAACCCTTTTGGATGGAAATTCAATTAACATGCACAATAGCAGCATTATAATATTTTTAGCTAAATGAAGCATCTTAAATAGCTTGATACATAAGAAAGTTTATTAAATGGGTTTTTCATTTAAAGCTAGCTGATTTATTAAAAGGAAGTATTACCTGTAGTTCGTGAACTGATTATTTCTCGCCACTATGTTCAAGATTTTTGAGCTAGTAGATCTCATCTTTTCACACCTAGTTTTTTTTGCAGATTGAAAAGGGAAAAACAAGTTTTCCCGCTTTTTCGATTCCCAGTTGGTTTCTTAATTTGGGATGAACTAGTCTTTGACCTGAACTAGTTGAATGAACTGAAATGAAGAAAATATTGTTCTGCACCTGCAGAACAGGTAACTGCTGTCAAACTAGGTTAGCACTTCAATTTCTGGTGATAGATGCTTAAGCCAGTGACTTCCACCAGTTCAATGGTTTGACTTTCTTTCAAACTTGGTAGCAAATACATACTACTAAATACTTTTTTTTATTTAATTAGGGATGTGAATTAATTGCAGTTAACTCAAGCGATTAATGCAAAACAAATTAATTAGATTTAAAAAGTTAGTGGTGATTAATCATATCTTTAATTGCTCTGTTAAAGAGTAATAGAATACCAAGTTAAATTTATTATAAATATTTTTGGATCTTTTTCTACATTTTCAAATATATGTATTTCAATTACACCACATATACAAAGGTACAGTGCTCACATTATTACAAATATTTGCACTGTAAAAAAAGTATTTTTCAATTCACTTCAATTACTGTAGTGCAATCTCTATCATGAAAATGCAATTTAAAAATGTAGATTTTTTTTAACCTAACTGCACTCAGAAATAAAATGTAAAACTTTAGAGCCCACAAGTCAATTAAGTCCTATTCTTGTTCAGCCAATTGCTAAGACAAACAGTAAAACATACTAAGTGAACAAAAGTGGTTGCTTATAAGTAGGGCAACCATATTTCCTTATGCTGAATATGGGACACCTGGTAAAATTACTCATATTCAAGCGAGTTCAGCTGCAATCAATCAGAACTATGCAGTACAAACATTCAAATTAACATCAAGTGACTGAGCCTTGTTAAAAAGAAATACTGCATAGTTGGATTCTTTTTATTTACCTTATCTTTAAGGTTCACACAGGTAGGGGTGACACACCCCTACCTCCAACCCCCCCCCACCCCCCCACACACACACGGGAAAAAGTAACACACACACTCCTGTACACTGCTCTTACTTGGGGGTGACCAACCGACCCAACCCTCCCTGCCCGGTGCTCTCCACCCTACATGCCTAGCTGGGCCCCTGGGACAGACCCGCCTCTCCTGGTACCTGACGCCACATCTTCCAGAGGCTACAAGTCACAAGGCTACCCAGGGTCACATGTCCTCTCCACGATTTCTGCCAGGGTTCACACCTGAACGTGACTAGCAGCAGCCTTGTGGGAGGGAAGGGACGGGAGGTGCTTATAGGAGAGGGGGCAGGGATAACTTGGCCCCTGTCTTTGCAGAGCTCATCTCTTCCCCCTCACTCCCCCTAGTGTGGCTGGAAGCAGCTTGTTTCTGTTTCATCACCTGCAAGGAGTAAGCTGATTTACAAAACCAAGTTTTGCTTAGGGGAACCATCAAGATGTCTAAGTGCCAAAACTGAATAGCCATGATTACTATAACCCTAGTTCATCCTCCCCATTTCCCCTAGTTCAAACTTGTTAAATGATCCCTCTACAAAGTTCTCCACAATTACCTAATATACAAGGCTTGTGAACAGTGCTAGATTCATAGCACTGTTATCCACAGACCAGATACAGCCCTTGAAACAGAGTATGTTTCTCTACTCAACCCCACAAGTATATCCCTACCCCTAAATTTCCAGTGAGTACACTAGTAACAATTTTCAGAGTAGCAGCCGTGTTAGTCTGTATCCGCAAAAAGAAAAGGAGTACTTGTGGCACCTTAGAGAGTGACAAATTTATGCTCATGCTCAAATAAATTTGTTAATCTCTAATGTGCCACAAGTACTCCTTTTCTTTTTACTAGTAACAGTGTAAAGCTAGCTCAGACTCCTAACTCATGCAATCCTTAGTGTTTCTGATGAAATTGTCCATGACAATCGCCCTCTAGAATTTATTTCTCACAGAGTAAAGCATCAAATGATAGCTACTAGCCAAGGAGTCAAACCAATGTGCTAAAAGTGAAAGGGTGTAGCAGATTGCCCCCACTCAAAGGACATACCATTATTCAACACAAAGCTGTGTGTTCTGCACTTTTTTGTTGTTGTTGTTGTTTTTAAAGTTTGCTGCTTTATAATTCCTGCAGTAGAACTAGGTGAATAAATGAAGGCCGCAATCTGCTGTCAGGAAAGCATCTACTATCTTTGCAGACAAAGCATTTCATCATATCTTCTCAAGGCCCATCATAAGCACATATCCATGCCTTCTAACTAGCATTCATATTACTTGAGAATGCCTCATTTATTCATTCAGAGGGCTAACAAAATTTAAGTGGCAAACTTCTACAGAAATTCAAAAAATAAGATTCTCCTGATCTCCAATGCAACACTTACCCATCCTTGGTTCCCTCTAACCTCAAGCAAATAAACAAAAAAACACATATATTAAGAGAACCTTAAGGTGATAAAGTCAAGCATTCAAATATTAGGAAACGACAGAAACCGTGTACGACAAAGGAATTCTCCCTTTTTCACCACAAAAAAAGCAGTAATTACGTATTTTAATACATAGATAGATGATCAAGCAATAGCATCCATGCCATTCAAATTAAATGGTAGAAAAGTTACTTATACTCTACTCTTTCCCATCCCCTGGTCTACTTAAGCATGAAAGGTATAGTGATCTGAACATTAGAATAGGAGTCATTAACCCAAAGTTCCTCTCCATCTGTAACCTTGGACCAGGTAATGTGTCTGTTTCGCCCTTGTACACAGTAGATACAGTTATGAATAAACAGAGGTCACCATTTAAAAAACAAAACAAAACACTTGCTCACTGTAAGTGGATGACAGTATCAAATACCAGTCCCCCTCTTCCCCCCTGTGTAAAATAAAGATCTCATAACAGTAACTGCTAGCAAATGTTTTCAACATGGTAATCACTGTGACTCCACAGCACTGGGAATATGTTAGTTAATGCCTGTAAAACGCTTACCTGACAAATAGTATCAATCACCACAGAAGAAAGCCTTTTCTCTTTTTATAAATACATGGATTTTGGCTGAAAGAATTTCATTTTTATATGACTGAAGTTCAAACATTACTATCTGAGCACCTGAACCCCAAACACATAAGTTTCACTCCCCTCCTACATTTAGGAACTCTCACCCGTTATGTCCCAACATAAATCCATAAATTTAATTTAATTCTCCATTCTTGGTTTTGGTGTGTATTTTATGAAAGTTGCTTCTTTGCTACCTGCTACTTCAACAAGCTTATACAGTAGTTTGGCATATCCTTACCAGGTGAATATTGTATGTTTTACACGTCAGATCATCCAAGCTCTGGTTCTGCAGCTTTTCCGTTATTAGTGTTACCATGGTAGTTGTCCCTTTGCCACTGCTCACACTGGGAAGTGTTGAAGGCTCCTCTGTGTCCTGTTTCAGTATTCGTGAGCCATTTCTGATTCCGTTCTAAATTTCAAGATTTATGCTTCCATCTTACTGCCAGAGTTTATATCCAAAGGCCTTCAGGGTATCATGTCTGCTTTTCTGTAAAGTTAGAGGAAAGGGGGGAGAAGGGGGAGTCAGCTTTGTACCCATTAAATTCTTTACAATAACTGGATTTATATGTAAGGACCTTTCACATATAGCCAAAGATGTTAGTGCCCCCAAATTTATCTTGCATTTTTTCCCTTTGCCTCACAGATTACAGGTCTCATTTCACAAAGTATGGCTCCTACTGGAGTTATACTGATCGCTGACAATTACCACCACAAAGGTGGAAGTCACATCTCAGTAATTTTGCTTGTCAGCCCTTTTTTCCTCTCTTCCCACAAGACATTCTACACATCAAAAAATACATTTAAAAAAATCACTAAAGCAAAAGTAGTGACAGGTGTGTAGAAAAGCAAGTTTATACAAGAGGAAGGACAAACAAATGTAGAATCTTGTTTCATAAAACAGGAAAGATCTTCAGGCTATTCAACATAATGGATATTATGTTTCCCAAATAGGCAAATCTAGCTGAAAGATTTTTATATAAACAGAACAGCGGTAGAGGGGATTTTTTTTTTTAATATATTTTCTGCTTTCCTATATTTCTAGGTAGATGTGTATATTGACCAATAATGCTTATAAAAATGTATATTTAACTATTATAATTACTGATCTTTAGCTAAAATTGGATCTTAGCATTATAAAACATAAAGCTGACTGGAAAGGTAAACGTGCATTATAAAAACATTTTAAATTGAAGAGAACATTTCCTTGGTGAGCAATAAAGAGAAACCAACAGTAAGCTCACTGCTGTGCATGCTGTGCCCTGGTCATCCCTTACCTACCTTTAGTTTTGCTATCACTACTATCACCATTGCCCAGAAAGTAACCTCTCTTTCATCACTCTTTTTCAAAGATCATTAGCTACCTACTTACATCAACAGTCTTACCATCAAAGACACCCCCCATCATCTTTGCTCATTTTCTCTAACCCTCTCCTCTTGTTCCTTGCACTTCTCAATGCAAGGATATAAATCTCTCCTTTTCTGGTTTTCCACCTTCTACCTTGGACCCCTCTGACTTCCAAACTCACTTCTACCTTGATCTCAGCAATAATTTCTCTATGCCCAACCCTCAGTGAGCTATTGTCCCTTATTTTAGCTTACTTATTTCAGACTGTCAGCTTTTAAGTGTAGGAACACATCACACTGCCTTTGTAAACACATATGTAAACTGATATAATTTTTATTTGGTACTAAGTCAGACTGATTCACTTTAAACCATGTGCTTTGTGAAGCATCAGGAAGAGATGCTACACTTGCGTTTATGCAAAACTGGAACAGAGAGCTATTTATACCCAAGCACATATTCAGAGATGCAAGTCAAATGTAAAAGTAACCAAAGACTGTTTACTGTTCAGAAACGTTTTGCAATGTTGGGAATGGCCAAACAGGAAAAGACCCAACAAATTAAGAGAGGCACCAAACCAACAAATTTTGTTTACATTCAATAGGATACATTTTTTTTAAAAAAAATTTGAATTTGTGATAAAGAGACAAAGTGGGTGAGGTAATGTCTTTTATTGGACCAACTTCTATTGGTGAGAGAAACAAGCTTACACAGAGCTCTTCTTCAGGTCTGGGAAATGTACTCAGAGCATCACAGCTAAATACAAAATGGAACAGATTTTGTGTTAACCATGTATGGTAAACAATCTGTTCCATCTTGTATTTAGCTGTGACGCTCTGAGTATGTTTCCCAGACCTGAAGAAGAACTCTGTAAGCTCGAAAACTTGTCTCTCACACCAACAGAAGTTGATCCAATAAAAGACGATACCGCACCTACCTTGTCTCTAATATCCTGGGACTGACACAGCAACAACACTGCATACAATTTGTGATAAAAACAGATTAATCTAAGGAATATTGGAAAATTTTGGAAAAATATTATTTTGTAAATTTATATTACAAACGTACCTCAAGATTTTGTATATGTATTTTAAATATGTCCAGTATTTTCTACCTATACTAATCAGTTTGCTAATAGTAAGCCAGAGGTTATTTGGGTACATGATTCAAGTTAAAACCATCTAAAACCTAGGTATTACCCATACAATACTGCCTGATTATCTTTAAAACTGTAACCTAGAAGTACATCCTGAGAATATAATTTCATATTCTAGCCCTACATATCAGCAGATTTCTTTGGAAAGAGTAAAATTGATGGGATAATATAAATATGCTGCTGTCACCCTTCCTGCCCCTCACTCTACTCTCATTTTACTTTCCATGAAGTAGGTATTGTTTGTCTTATCCTAAGCACCTGAATGCTTCCTAGGAGCACTGCAGCTTCATTGATCGGTTTCTACAGAAATGCAAGCTAAAAGCACAATGCTGTCTTCCTTTATAGGCACCCAAGACTCAAAATATTTGCCAATGCCTCTACTGAAATCCAATCAAATCTCAGAATCAGAAATTGATTCTACAGAGCACTGATGCACTCATCACTAAGAAGGATGTGATGTTTTTTAAACCAAAGTAAAGTATCTGCCATACCATACAACACAACATAAGGCTGCTTTCATGTTCTGGTGTTCTTATATCTATAGATGCATGCACATAGCCAAATTCTGCTGTTCTGCACAGGCAACCTGATTGATTTCCTTGGAAGTAAGTGGGCATAACCAAGAAAAGGAGTCTGACTCAAAGTCTAGAAAGCAGTAGCATTTTATCTGAAGTTGGGCTTTGCCATTTACTATGCTTCCATCAATTCAGACAGAGGCATATATTTCATTTTGACATATTAATGCAAAGGCTTTCAGATTAAGAAACCGTCATAGGACAATTACTACAGAAGGGCAGCCACCAACTCCTGCTATGACTGATGATACACAAATGAACATTTACAAAAAAATGGATATAGAAAGTACCAGCTAGAACAAGCCTATATACTAAAGGCTTTTCTTTGCATCATATTGTAGAAACTTAAACCTTAGTTCAATAAATGCATCATATTATGCAAAGTAAGTGGAGGGGATAAGGCTGCTAGATACTAATTTTTAATCAATTGGACATTCCAGACCACGACTTAAATCCAGGAAAAGAATTCTTGAACCAGCAGGGCAAACTATTTCAAACTCAGATTAAGAAACCAGCCATCAGGAGCTGTCACCTTTATTAGTTCCAGACAATCACAAAGATGGATAAGTTACTGGGTTTTTTCAGTGGAGACTCATTAAGGCAATTTTCTGTTACTATGCAACTTACACTGCTTATATTTTCCTCTATAGGAACTGTCATTACTAAGACTGAACCACATGCATAGATATAGATCTATTTTGTATCTTCCCTCCTTGTCCACCCCACCCACCACACACTTCTTCACCCAAAACTGATCATAGAATCATAGAATATCAGGGTTGGAAGGGATCTCAGGAGGTCATCTAGTCCAACCCCCTGCTCAAAACAGGACTAATCCCCAACTAAACCATCCCAGCCTGGGCTTTGTCAAGCCTCACCTTAAAAACTTCTAAGGAAGGAGATTCCACCACCTCCCTAGGTAACGCATTCCAGTGTTTCACCACCCTCCTAGTGAAAAAGTTTTTCCTAATATCCAACCTAAATCTCCCCCACTGCAACTTCAGACCATTACTCCTTGTTCTGTCATCTGCTACCACTGAGAACAGTCTAGATCCATCCTCTTTGGTACCCCCTTTCAGGTAGTTGAAAGCAGCTATCAAAGCCCCCTCATTCTTCTCTTCCGTAGACTAAACATCCCCAGTTCCCTCAGCCTCTCCTCATAAGTCATGTGTTCCAGTCCCCTAATCATATTTGTTGCCCTCCCATGGACTCTTTCCAATTTTTCCACATCCTTCTTGTAGTGTGGGGCCCAAAACTGGACACAGTACTCCAGATGAGGCCTCACCAATGTCGAATAGAGGGGAACGATCACGTCCCTCGATCTGCTGGCAATGCCCCTACTTACACATCCCAATATGCCATTGGCCTTCTTGGCAACAAGGGCACACTGTTGACTCATATCCAGCTTCTTGTCCACTGTAACCCCAGGTCCTTTTCTGCAGATCCTACTGGGAAATTCAAAGTGAGACTTTAAGAGACACCTATGCTCAATACAGTTATGTGTGAGGAGTTACTAAGTTTACCAAAGCTGTGGAAGATAGAGTATGTACTACAAAGATGATAAATTACATTAGTCGGACTAATTCGTTTAACTCTCTACTAGATTTCAGCTCCTGCCACTCCTGTTGGGAAATCCCAGCTTTCAGCACAAGGTAATCACAGAGTGAGAGACTGAAGAAGAAAGCTCAGCGTGGCTACAACAGCACTCGGACCACTGCTAAAGATTAAAGTTTTCTTATAAAGGTAACTATTTTGAGGTAACCTGCATGCTACCTGACCTGTTCTCACACATAAGCATTCACAGTTCTTTATACTGTTCATAGATTAGAGCGGTTCATTCCACCAAACTGAGTCGTCAATAATTTTTCCTTCCCCCTTTCAATTCAGACCACCCCCACCCCCACCATCCCCCCTTGCTGGGCAAACTACTGCAGCACAGAGCTCTAATCCCAGTCTGCTCTGCCACTTCTGATACTGGCCACTCTGAGTCAGGATGCTAATGCCTCAGAAAAAACTAATAGTCCAAGCTACCGATGGAGTAGTTTCTTCTTAACCTTGCCAGCTAGTAGCTAGTTTATGCCATTAAGTAGGAGTGTTTCTCTCTTCTAAAAGAAAAAAAAAATCCTCCTAAAACATTACTGTAGATGGTCTCAATTTATACTGATAGACCATCTACCTAAATTAATAAGTTTTTTAATCCTACTAAAATCAGCCTCAATCTCTTGTGGCAGCAAGCTCCACTCATTATTATGAGTTACACTTAAAAAAACCCACCCATTTCCTCACATCTGTTTCAAATTTTGTGCTTTTAAAGTCTCTAGATGTGCCCCCCAACCTATTGTTAAGCCATCGGTAACTACAGTCCTGGTTGGTGGAGGATAAGAAAAGGGTACACCCTTCCATATATCGTTCTGATCTGCCCACCACACTAGGGACTTCAGGGCTGCTGAAGGTACTCAGATCAGGCTGTTCAAAGATTGATGATTTGGGAGACACATCAATTTCAGCCATCCTTGCAGAGTACGGAGGCACAATCTCACATGTTGAACCACATAAGTACATGAAGCCATGTGGGCTAGCAATGTCAAGCATACCCAAATGGTGGTTGAGAGGTGAAGATCTGAGACACGGACATAGGCAGCAAATTGTCTGAAACGACTTGAGAGAAAGGCCCCTGAACTCAGTCTAGTAGGGCCCCAATGAACTCCATTTTGTGTTTTGGAATTAATGTGGACTTTCCTTTGTTCAAAATCAGTCCCAGACAATCCAAGAGACATAGTATGAACTGGACTTGATGGTGAACTTGGTCTTTGGACTTGCCCCTCGCTAGCCAATCATCCAGATAAGGGAAGATGTGAATCCCTGTTCTCCTGACAGACTGCTGTTACAGTCGGGAATTTGGTAGATACACACGAGGTTGAGGGCAGGCCAAAAGGGAGTACTGTGTATAGATAATGTAGTGGTGGGTCAACAAATCTCAGAAACTTCCTGGGGCTTCACATAACTGCTACATGAAAGCAGGGTTCTTGAAGATCGAGGGCAGCAAGCAAATTATTGTGGTCCAATGCAGGAAGAATCAGAGCTAGGGTTTCCATGTGGAATTTCATATTTGATACAATGTTGAGACTTCAAAGGTCGAGAATAGGTCTCTCCTCCCCTGAACTTGCGAATCAGGAAGCAATGTGAGTAGAACCCTGTTCCCCAAATGATGAAGGGAAACATTTTCTATGGTTCCCAAACTTCAGTCTTAAATCTGCTGAAGAAGGAGTAACCTATGAGAAGTGTCCCTCAAAAGGGATGATGCAAAGGAGGAGATGGTTTAGGAACTGGATGGCATATCCTGATCCCACAGTTCTCAGAATGCATTTGTCTGTGGTTATTGTTTCCCAAGCCTTGTAGTTGTGGGATAGCTTGTCCCCAAACAGGAAGATACGGTCAGGGAAGTTGTTGACAAGTAGCATGCTGACCTCAAGAGAAGATTTAAATTGACTACTAGCTCAAAGCTAACGAAGGACAGTATGGTTGGTTCCCCAAGGGCCTTCACCTCTGTGACTTGATTTCCTTTTGGAGACATCTTGTTGCCTAACAAGAGAAGCTGTCTGTCTGAAATACTCCTGGGAGTACTGATGGTACTGTTACCATTGTTGCTGTCCACTCTTAATAGCTGGGGTATAAACTCCCAATGTGCACGAAGTGGTTCAACTGTCCTTAAAAGAATGCAGTGTTCCACTATCTTTCTTTTTGGAAAACAAGAACAAGCCATCAAAAGGCTTGTATATTTTGTTGGACTATGAGAGCTACCCCAGAGTTTGGTAACCAAGAAGCTTTTCTCATTGTTACAGCTGAGGCCATAATCCTGAAGGAAGCATCTGCTACATTAAGTGCTGATTGCGGTGACATCTTACCTGCCAACCTGGACATCCTGTTCCAATTTACAAAATCATATTTAGATAACACCTGCTGATTAGCAGCATGCATCTGTAACAATGAGGTAAAATAAATCTCTCACCATTAAATCTAATCTCAGACTTTGTCTTTAGGTGTTGCCTCGTACCTTCCCTGTCAAACTCATTTGCAGCCATTACAACAAGAGTTAGGGTCTCAATGGAAGTAGAAATGCTGAAATCATTGCATAGGTACATAGTACCACTTGTCCATATGCCCTGCTGTGGGAAATAAGGAAGCGGATGTATGCCACAAGGACTTTACAATCTCCAAAAGAGCATCATTTATAGGGAGAGCTACCCTCTCCAGGGATGAAGAATATCTACCAATTCATGGGTATTCTCCAAGACAAACTCAGCTTGGATACCCAAGGCATCTCAAGGGTCCCAGGGAGGCCTCTGCTGAAATGAAAATGGTATAGGACACTGGGCCAAGATCAGCTCTTCCTATTGAAACTGTGCCAGTCCTGGTACCCACAGTGGATACCCCAGAGACCTAGAAGACTTCCAGCATTGGTTTTTGGAAGGAGGCAGAGACAGATGACAACTCTGAGCCTGAGGAACCATTCAAATAATTTGCAAACAAGGCAGGTGCTACTCTGCAGGAGCCAGAAAGCATTCAGACTGCCTTAGGTACAGTAAGAATCCCACAGTGCTCAGAACAGTACAGTAGCCAAACCTATGAGTACCAGTTGCAATGCTGATGTGGGACTAATGCTCAGGACCAGAATGGCCATCAGTGCTGAGTAGATCTGTACTGAATCTGAAGAACTGGTCTGTACCAAAAGTGTAGAAGCTGGGATTGTCATCGGAGCTGATCAGGATATCAGTTCTGACAAAAGATGTCAGTGCTGATAATCAGACTGGATTCAATTCTGTAGCATGATTCTTAATTGGTGCTGAGGAAGACACCACAAACAGCCTGCAGTCTGAAGTAGCCAACCCAGATAGATGGTCCTGGGGTCACAGAAAGCACCGCCACACCTGAGGACTTCTGTATCAAAAGGAGTGTATACGGAGACAGAGTAAATCCACTGCTTCGTGGGGTTGATATTGTCAGTGCCAAGACTGAGGTCATCAGAACCGGATGCAACAGACATCCCACATTTCAAGGTTTCCGGTCTTTCCTCTATACCAGGAATTTTATACACAGAATAAAAAAATTCCAAGCATACAGCAGGAGCCATAATCAACCTGAAGAAAATGCCTCCGAAGGTTATCTGTCAAGTCTATACATATAGACAGATTCTGTTGTCTGACTAATAAAGGAAAGCAAGCTTCAGAATATACTCTTTTCTATGACTGTCAGAAAAAAGCTCCTTTCAATCTTTTTATGCACCACAGATTTCAAGAATCCAGATATGATTCACATCAGATCTGGTCATCACTGATTACGTCTCCTACAGCTAAGGGAGAAACATTTGTCATGACAACTTCTCCCACAGTTTTGTGCTTGCTAGTGTGATCTTCATAACCAAAACTGAAGAAAGAGTATTTAAAGTCACCTTTGCAATGTGGACAACTTGTTGAGAACGAACTTCAAAGAAGCTCCTCTACATCCCAGTAACTTTGCCTGCAGTGACTGATAAACAAAAACAGAAAGATGAAAAAGACAAATCCTTTCTTTGCATCACCTCTGAGTCTTACCCAGACAAGCTATAGCTAGTCCTTATTTACACCATTTTCCACAATATTTTTTTACCATCAGTCTCAGCAAGACTCAGTTCACCCAGGAAGTAGCCTCTAGGTTTCTTCAGGTACTTCAGGAAATGCTTATCTTTTGATAGTCTGAGGAAGAGAATTAACTGAAGATTCAGACTTTGGATTAGGATAACAAGGATCTCTAACTCTTATCTACACTTCAGCAAATCAAAGCAGCCAGTCACCCCATTAGTCTGGATTCCAGATCTAGACTTTATGAGCAGACTCCAACTAGAAGATCCTTGATTGTGTATTCCTCTACTGCCTTGAGAGGCTGCCTGGACACATCAACAAGTAATGCACCAATCAGAACATCTCAGATTACTACAGTGCTTTCACCTACCTGCCCTCTCCCCACAGCCCCCCAGTCTTGCTTTACTCCTACAGCCATGCAAGAAGCCCATCTTTTATTAATTGCTAAAGTTATAAATTTATGTTTTATGCCATCGAAAAAGAGGTATTCCAAACCAGTTATCAGAGAAGACATTATGTGCTAGCTCCTTCTCTTCAAAAGGGAGCAGCTTCCAAATTCATATCACAATTTCAGTGAAAGAGGTATCAAGATGGTAACCAAAATATGTTTTTATAAACTCAAAAAGCTCATGGCCTGCCAAGGTTAAAATTCCCAAGTACTTTAAGTTTAGCCCTGGGGTATTCATGACAACAAAAAACGAAAAAAAGTCATTTCCTTGGACCAGTACAGCTTCTTGGTTCAAGTCTAAGACTGACTACAGAAGTTCCAGACCTATGTAGTTTTCAATCCCTAATTGTCATTTTCTAATGAAGCCTTTACTATTACTATAATATTACTAGATTAGTACATTTCCAGTATTTAGTCCTGAGGCCAAAGCACTAGAGAAGTACTACTGCTACCCCAAGGGCATAATTCTCATGAATTATGAGACCACCAGGTCTAGAAAGTACTACTGGGATCCTTATTTAATATGGGAAAGTCTTTTTTTAAAAAATTATGTTATTCTCCTTTTATGAGCCAGAAGTTCATTTCAGAAAGCAGTGGGACAGAACTGATGTCCTATCCATAGTTAAAAATAAGGTTTGTAGGTTCTATTTGTGCAGACCAGATATACTGTTTAACAGCTAGCTAGCAAATCCTACTTAAGCAGTAGTTACTGTTTCCCTGGCATGCACAAACATTGTGCAAAAAAATTACACAAAGATAGTATTACACAAACCTTAATGTCAAAAAGTAGGAACTGAACCAAAAAAATACTCGGAATCTAACAAAACATTTACATTCTAAGTGTCTTCAGTTAAGAGAATCAGTGACCTTTGCTACAAAAAGCTTCACCAGTTCTCCACACAATGCTTTCTAAAACATGCCACAGAATTTTAAGTTTCTATGCAGTATTCAGCGAGGTATGCTTTTCACTAGAAGGGGAGAAAAGAGATTTATAAATATTCAAAAAGACATTTTGTTTGTATGAAGTGAGAAATAACGGAGTTTAATTTTTAGACAATATAAAGACTGGAGAAGCACAAAGCATGTGAATGACTTCAGAAGTAGGTCTGCAACAGTAAAAGATAGATCAATTGCTCTACAAAATACCCTGTTATCCAGTGGGTCAGCTACACTAGATTTGAAGAACTAAGACTCAGGGGGTCATTGGCTCAGAAAAAAAGGGATGAAGAGAATACATTAAGTGCACCTTTGAGAGCTAAACTCAGCCAAGTTGCCCTGGAATCCAGAACCTAGAAAGACTACTAGGCCAAGACCCACTTCCTGTAGCAGGGGAAAGTCTGATCCTAGATCTTCACCAAGCAATAGCAACAGATTGCCCACTCCAGCAACTGGAGAAAAGCAGCACAAAAAATACACCCAAATTAGAGATTACATCCTACACAGATTGGCAACTGATTACCTTCCTCCCACAGTCCGGATGGGCAAGTCTTCCTGCAAGAGAACAAAGCCTGTACCACCAAACACAGGTTCACGATACTGCTGTACTCAACAGGAGCTGGTGTTTTCTAACCTGGCCTTTGTACTCAAAGGGAGAGAAGTGCATAAGCTCAGAAGATAGTGCCTGAGAACCATGCCACTAAGCCTCAAATTCAAAACCAATAAATGTAAAGAGTTTTTCACATGTATAAATTAGATTGTGGAACTAATTGCTATAGAAAGTCATTAGCAAGATTCAAAAGAGGTTGGACATTTATACGGATATCAATACTATCCAAAGATATAATTAGTGATAATTTTGGAAGAGATATTAAGCTTCATTCTGCAATTACACCTAGCTATTACAGACCAGGATGAGACATACCACCAAGATCAGCTGTGACTACCCCACATCTTCATATTGCTGGGTTCTTGAATCTTTGTCTGAAACAGTGGTTCCCAACCTTTTGGGGCTCAGGACCCTTTTGTAAACCTTGATGACCTGTCATGACCCAAAAAATAGCTTTAGTATAAAAACCATCTGGTTTACCCACAATATAATATACACATTAACCTAGTAAGTACTAGATAAGTACACCATGTAACCTAGGGGTTCTCAAACTGGGGGTCGGGACTTGGGGGTCACGAGGTTATTACATGGGGGGTCATGAGCTGTCAGCCTTCACCCCAAACCCTGCTTTGCCTCTTGCATTTATAACGGTGTTAAATATATAAAAAAGTGGTTTTAATTTATATGGGTGGGGGTCACACTCAGAGGCTTGCTATGTGAAAGGGGTCACCAGTACAGAAGTTTGAGAACCACGGATGTAACCCAATAAGTACATTTAGGTGACCACTCATTGAGAAAACCTGACCTGAAACATATGGTACTGGCCACTGTCAGAGAGAACACTGAATCAGATGAACTTCAGATCCAATATGTAAATTCCTATATTACCGCTGTTCTCTTCCTTAAAAATCTATGAACACACTAGTGACTTTTTAAGTCTACTTACAGCATCTAGACACTACTACACTTGAAGAGGATAAATCCAGCTCCATGTGCGCCTGCTATTGACATTAGCCACAGAAAACCTGGAGAAATAGCTTTTGAGGTTATTTCTCCGCCACATCTGAATAAAGGTTTCTCCCACCTAGTATTACTGAACTAAACTGGTGCATAACTACACCATATCGTTTAATATTGTGCTAAAGTCTGGTCTAATAAGGCTTTCATACATTGCTTTTACCATTATTAGAATTAGCTTTACCAGTTTGGAACTCAAGGAGTTTGGGCAGCGACTACTGATCCATTCTGTTAAGTTTCTGCATACACACATTTCAAGAAAAATAAGAGTCTCCTAGGCAGTTTACTGAAATATTTTAGTTGCCTGCGATGTTTTGGGGTTTTTAAAAAATACTTGGCTAGACAGCCACTAGCTAATTTTAACTATTAAAAACTCTTCTTCAGAATTACATGAATCAGATAACAGCTAATTAAGTTTAGGAACAAGCCATCATAGGAGCAATTTATTTAATTTCATCTCAACGCACCCTCTTTTTATGAGCATTTGCCATTTAAACAGAATGAAGTAACTGTTCAAACAATTTAAGTCTCTCTAATAAGACACAAAACAAAGATTCCTGGGGGAAAACTGACATGAAACTCAATTCATTAGGAATAAGAATTTCTACACATTAAACACTGACAGAATAATAGTGCCCCAAGCCCCTGAAGATTTTACTGTACTCTTCAGAGAGACTAGTGCTTGGGGACCCGAAGGAGAGTACAAAGATGTAGGCCAGCTGGCTATGCCACTCTGATGACCCTTCACTGCACTCAAGTGGTGGGAGGTAGAAGAAAATCTTGAGAACAGACTAAGGCCAGCTGCACCACACTGCTGGTCCCATCCCTCAAAGAGTTTTCTAGATGTTCTTTCTTCAGAAAAGTTTGTTTTAATTGACATTTAGAATAGAAAGTGCAAAGTACAAGATAAAACAGTGCATAGTGAAACCAGAGGGCAAGCTAGCTGAGCCTTATAAATGGTAATCCACATCTCTAACCTGTTAGAATTCTTTTTTAGAACTTAAAGGGGGGGGGGGTGTGTATGTATGTATATAGGGAAGAAGCGGGAAGGGGAAAGGGAGAAACAAGTGGATAAAAATTATCTAGCCCTTCAAAAGTCTTCTAAATACAGTGCCACAAAAAAGAGGCTAAAAAGGAATCTTATTAACTACAGAGTGACAAGTCCTCTGATAGTTTAAAACTGGTTAAAAGACAAGAAGCAACAGAGTAGGAATAAATAGCCAAATTCTCACCATGGAAAGAGGTTAATAAAGGGTTACCCCACGATGAGTATTAAGGTTGGTGTTCTCTGTATTGATTAATAACCTGAAAAGGGATGAATAATGAAGAGGCTAACTTTGCCTAACAGGTTGTTTGTTTTATTTGGTTTATTTCTTTTGTTTTTAAGTGTTTTAAAAAAAAAAAAAACGTGTAAAAAGCCCACCAAGATCAGGTGTTCTTCCAGAAGATATGCTCTAGGAATTATTTTGGGGAAGTTCTATGGCCTGTGTTATATAGGAGGTCATGCTAGATAATCACAATGGTCCTTTCTACCATTGGAATCTATGTATGAATCTAGTAAGGCTTGTAAGGATCTTCACAAAGTCCCAGCAAAAACACTTTGTGAAGTATGGGGTCCACAAGGCCAAACTAGTAAAAACTTGAAGGAATCATTTCAGCTACTTGTACACCGTTATTGGTTTTGAGTTTAAGAAAGGGAGCTATTTATGTAGACAACTCAGTAGGCAGTAATGGTTACAGCAAATAAAGAGATAGAAAATATATATGCATAGACTCCAAAGCCGATTGTGAAGATTACAAAGCGATCTCACAGAACTGTGAGACGGGGCAACAAAATGGAGGATGAAATTCAATGTTGATAAACGCAAAGTAATGCACACTGGAAAACATAATCCCAACTATACATACAAAATTAGTGTGTCTAAATTAGCTGTTACCACTCAAGAAAGAGTGTGATTATGGACAGTCCTTTGAAAAAGTCTGCTCAATATGCAGCAGCAGTCAAAAAAGCTAACAATGTTAGGAACCATTACGAAAGGGATAGATCAGACAAAGTATCATAATGCCACTAAATAAATCCATGGTATGCCCACACCTGGAATAATTCATGCAGTTCTTGTCATCCCATCTCAAAAAAAGGATATATTAGATTTGGAAAAAGTACAGAGAAGGGCAACAAAAATTATTGGTGGCATTGAACAGTCTTCATATGAGGAGAGATTAAAAAGACGGGAACTGTTCATTTTAGAAAAGAGATGACTATGAGTAGGTATGATAGAGGCCTACAAAATCATGAATGGTATTGAGAAAAAGTGAATAAGGAAGTATTATTTATCCCTTCCCATAACACAAGAACCAGGGGTCACTCAATGAAATTAATAGGTACAGTAAAAGCTGTGTTATCCAGCCCTGTACCAACCAAAAAGCTCTATAAACTGGCATTTCTTATCTTCGCAGAAAGTCCGATTTACAGTCCGGCCAACAGGAGCTGCGGAGCCAGCTCTCAGGGTGGGGCAGGCGCAGAGCCGCCTAGCTGCGCCTTTGCCTAGGAACAGCAGGGAGAGGTCACCGCTTGCAGGAAGCCATCCGAGGTGAGTGCCCCCCAGATCTAGCACCCCAAAACCCCTCCTGCTCCCCAACTCCCTGCCACGAGTCCCCTCCCACACCCAAACTCCCTCCAAGAGCCTGTGTCATGCACACCCTCCCATGCCCCAACCCTGCACTCAAACTCCCTCCCTCTTAGTTAACTGGAATTTTTCACTTACAGGAAACATAAGGAAGTACTTCTTCATACATCACAGTCAAGCTGTAGAACTTGTTGTCAGGGCATGCTATGAAGGCCAAAAGTATAACTGGGTTAAGAATTAGATAAGTTCATGGGGGATAGGTCCACCAATGGCTATTAGCACAAAGTGGTCAGGGACATAACCCCGTGCTCTGGTTATCCCTAAACCTCTCACTGCCAGAAGCTGGAATTGGATGACAGGGGGTGGACAACTTGACAAATGCCTAGTTTTGTTCATTTCCTCTGAAACATCTGGCCCTGACCTGTCAGAAGACTGGATACTCTGCTAGATGGACCATTGGTCTGACCTTCTTATGTAACACATAATAAAATGCATTTACCAAGCACCTCTGACCCACCTCACCTACTCTGTCCACTGACCCTTCTCCCAAGGATGATTCTAACATTCCACACTTCTCAAAAGCTTCAAACAGCTGTTCTGGTTGTATAAATAAGCCTTCCTGAGAAGTTGTTTTCTTCTTACTCTCCCTAAAAGTGAAATTTGCCTGCTTAAGGCCTCAGGCCAGGTGGAAAACGTTCAACTTGAGGTCTGAAACTTCATTACCTTGTGTGGCTCTAAAAAGGAGCTTTATATACCTCTAAGCCTGGAAGCGCCCATAATATTTGACTGTGTGTCAAAGAAAGCTATTCACTGATTTTGTAAGTTTTAAAAATCTGTTTTTCCCCTTTAGTCCTGTACAGTCGGACCTCTGCATTTAAGGCACTTGGCTTTATGGATAGAGAGATTAAAAGTTTCACTGGAATCATATCAAGACTAGTTTATTTCTACAGTAGTTAAATATTGTACATTTGTGGTTTTGTCAGCCTCATTCTTCAGGGAAAATCTGAATTTTTCCCTCCCACGGTATAGTACTATTCAATTTAATGCATGAAAGAAAGTTTACACATCCTCCTCTGAAGAATCCAGATTTAGCTTCTACTTCTAGAAAGAGGATCATAGCCTGGTATCTTCACAGTCAATATGGTAGTCCTTATGTTTAATGTATCACTTTGTCACCAGAGGGTTTTTTTGTTTATTTTAAACATACACGTTAAATATATTGCAGAAGTTTGGGAGACACTAACAGAAAAGCCAACAAGAGAAAAATTATGGGAGAACAAATGGATATAGGATTAGTTATGCAAGCAAACTCTACAGGCTTACGTGTGTTATTTAAAAAGGCTTTCTGCTGTATCATCTATCTTGAAAGTGCACAAAACTGGTACAAGATATAGCGCAACATAGACAAGACAGTTCCCTTCTGCGGCCCAAACTTACTCTCAATCAAGACTAAACATATGTAGTTTACTACTAACAGTAAACTTTCAAAAATAAAATGTTAACTCAGGAAATACCTAGAAAGCGTTTTCCCTATTTAAAAAGGGACCCTGGAAGGCCCAAAATTTAGGCTATTAAGTTTAAACACCTAACAGAACTATGGTTTTTACTATTGTATGCATGTGAATTTTGTTTAGATTTAAACATTTGTCTGTAGCATTTGTAATCCCAAACATCACAGCATAATGCTAGAGCATGGGAACCAAAAAGTGAAATGACTCCCCCTTTTCATTCCCTTTGGGAAATGCAATGTACAGGGTAGAAGAAGTATTGGAGTGCGCACTTTGTTTTAATCCCAGATGTTATTTGTAATATAGTTAAGTACAGAACTCTCCAAGTTTATTTTAACTACTCTCCTGTAAATAAAAACAAATTCAGTTGAGCAAAGTGGTCTATATTTCCAGTTAAATGAAGTTATGGTTTAATTGATGTTTAGCACATGTAATAGGTTAAATGGTTGAACATGCAGCCACAACTCTGCCCTCCCTCCTCCACACTATCTGCTTTGTAACTGATGTCTTAAACTTAATGCTTATGTACACGGTACTTTCTGGATGCAAAAACTAAAAATTTCTTTTTCTTCCATAAGTACACTAATTTCATTGGTACAATGGTCATACATCTTTCCTTAGAGATTTTATTTAAATTATAAAATTCTCTTCTCTATAACATTCATTTTGCCATCAGTTTTCCTTTGCAGACATACTTAATAAAAGTTACTGTTTGAGGCCGTCTTGAGAAAAATGTGTGCAGTTGTGGTCTTTTACCATTTCATATGTAGCCTGCTTGCATTTTTCATGCAATTTATCCCCCACTTGACTAAAGCTTAAAATACTACTTCCACCAAAAATATATATATTTTTTTAAATATATGCAATGAATTGAGTGAGAATGTACAGAGAATTAAAACAGTTACCAATTCTGAAAGTTAATCTCTAGTGGTGGACCCATATACCCAAGTAGAGCCAAAACAGTAAAGAGGACTCAGCACAGATAAGCTGACCCATATGGGCAGACCTCGCCTATGCGATCAGGTCTTTACATCGCAAGTTCTTTTGGGCACAAATCCCATCCTCCTGTGTGTAGTATCTAGCACAAAAGGTAATGCACGTGTTGTCTGGGACCTCTGAACACTATTGCAGTGTATGAACAAGTTAATAAGGACTAGCCAGATTTTTACTAAGGACCTAGATGAAAGGTCCTGTTTTTCTGGAGGACTACTTTTTTGGGGAGGGGGGAGGGAGAAGGAGACAAAAAGCTATTATTTTTCTAGTCCTCACTGATCTGCCAACAATATGGTGTCTTTAAAGGCAGACTGACAGATAAGCCCCTTCCAGTTGATGGACAAGAAACCTGTGCTGGGGAGGGAAGAGGGAGAGAAGATAGCCAGTATTAATGATTAGAAGGAAAGCTTTACGATGTCCTCCCATTTTGCTTAACATCCAGAAAAATCACATTTGTAGATGAGGTGTTCAAGATGCCCCTTAGAACAAGTGGCGAGGGAAGAAGAAAAAACAACCCACATTCAGCCAGGATGTGGGCTTGTTAGTTATGAACTGCTACATATGTGCACGTGCATGGAAGGATAGATGATCAGCAAAAGCAGATAAACAGGAGAAAGATGCAAGATGAAGCAGCCCACCTCACTCCCAGACCTACACTTCCTATCATACATCCTTCAGCAAGTGACTTCTCTTTCTAGAGTCCCACCATATTGCCTCTTGGCATGTCAACTGTACCAATTTCATGTGCAGCTTAAACCACTGACCCAAGGAAATTGGAGCATCTGCTGTGAGGAATGGGAGGACAGTCAACCCCCACGTATGTTCGTACACACACACACACCTATAGCACTATCCCTTGGGTCCAGCTGCCATTTGTTAGAGAGATTTTCAGACCCAAAAACATCTGCCTAGGAACAGCAGGGAGAGGTCACCGCTTGCAGGAAGCCGCCCGAGGTGAGTGCCCCCCAGATCCAGCACCCGAAAACCCCTCTTCCAGTTTAGAAACCTAGTATTCCGCCAAATCAAGTACCCATTCAACTGTATTTACTGAAGCTGATTGACTAAACTTACATAAGTATTTTGCCAGCCAAAGAAATCAGATTTCCACTCCACTCTTGTTTTTAGAAAAACATGCCCTGTAAAGGAAACTTGACCATGATGGTTATACAAAGGATTCCAGAAGTCTGAGTTGTGGCTGAAAATAGTTTCTACTTTTCTATTTCAACACACTTTTACAATAATCCACTTGCTCTGTAAAAAGCCATATGCTGAAGCTGCATCCCTTTTCATTCTTACATCTGGGTGGTGGGGGTAACAGAAGCTATTGCATAGGCAAGCGATTGGTGGACTTACATGGATGAGGTGGAAAAGATAGCATGGATCAATGAAATGTGGAGAAGTAAAGGAGGTTGGGGACAGTAGGTGTATATGGGATGTACTCCAGGAAAGGAACAACAATGAACACGTTGGTAAAGGCTGGAGCGTACGTTGCCCCCCTTCCCGAGGGCCCCCAGGCAGTGGGGCTCAGGGTTTGGCTTCAGCCTCAGCCCTAGGCCCCAGAAAGTTTACCACCAGTCTTGGTGACCCCATTAAAATGGGGTCGTGACCCACAGTTTGAGAACCCCTGAAATAGAGGGATTTTATCCTTGCTGTAAAAGAGGAGCTCAAGGCAACCTTAACTAGCGTCACTACCATAAATCCAAATATTTCAGTACCTCAATACACTCTCCTAACTTAGTCTTCCATGAGCCTGTAGCAAAACATCCACTAATTTCAATGGGAAAATTAGGGCCACAGTTATTAGTTTAGTTCCAGAAACCAGGTTCAGAAATGCAGCCTGAGTTGGCTGTAATTCCATCAAACCACCATTACCATTATTTCCGGTTCCCCAAATGGCTAGTAATGTTTATTAAAATAAAAGTAAGTCACCCTCTTGCCTTTTACATGAAAACTTAAGTCATAAAATACCTATCCTGACATTTTCATATGAGGACATACTTTATTGCATTACCGAAATCACAGGTGGCACGCTTAATTTTACATCTGTACGTGAGAAAGTATCAGTTTAACATCTTCCATGGCATTAAGGAATTTGATACCAACACACTGAGATTTTTGCTTCAATACAATAAAAGCCGTACGTATTCCCCAAGATAAATCTATATAGATCCATCTTTCTAATACATCTAGTAGTTCTGGAACCAGCACTTCAATCAGTGATGTAATATCTTACTCTCTGGCATAGGTTTGGGAAAAAGTCTCCTCACAATAAAATAAAAATACATACATTACAGCCAAGAGGTTGGGTATGTGACTTCCAACTCTGGAAGTTAGCTGAACTAGATATTACAGAATGCTAGTGATGTAGCCCCATTTTACAGACTGAGACTTGGAGGAGCTTAAATTAAGCTTACATTAAGTTCAAGGGCTAAAAAGAAGTCCGTGGTTTCTGTTCTCAACTCTGGCACATCTTTAGAGTCCCCCCTTTTCTTTAAGTGCAAGAAAATAGTTCCTCAGTTTCATCATCTTTTGTCTTGCAGTAAGAATTTCCACACAACAATGGCAATATTTAATAAAAACACAAGTGCTATGCACTTTTGAATGATGTATTTTAGGGGAAGTCTAGTATTTTTAAGGTGTAGGAATTATTAATTTTTCAGTTAGTGCCTTATTTTTCAAAGTTCTTATCTGACTTGTCCTAAGTGCCAAGTTTCTGAATAGATTTGCGTCACAAGGGACTAAAAGGTAGAGCACCCATCAGTGGTTAAATCTTACCACTTAGGAGTTCAGGGAGACATGGTGGGGGAGGCAATATCTTTTATTAGAAGTTTAATATTTGGACAGGACACTGCTAAACGGGACTATTGAAAGCACAGTACTGGTGGGGGAAGAGGGAGAAGGTGGCACACGTACGCAGGCGTCCAGATCTGCTCCGCCACAAGTACTGAGCAATATAGCAGGCCAATATTTTCAAATGTGTTTCTGAGCAGTAGTTCTACCATTATACCTCTCAAATGCTCTTCATTCTAAGGAATAGTGAGTCTCTAAGTTATATACTTATATGCCACACAAGTCTGGTCTCTCCTCCCTTTTGTTGTTGGAGGTTTACATCAGAAACAAGGCATCGTGAAACTAAGTTTACAGAAAGTTTTAGGTATTTATTTTACACTAAAAGAAATTAATCCAACATCATTTGAACCAATGTATGCAAGTAGCCATGTAAACTTTTTATTCCTCTTCTCTCTTCCTTCACCCCACCTTTTTAACTTGCCTCACTCAAGTCTTGCCTCAAATTGGACTGAATGCACTACAGCACAGGAACGGTCTTTTCCTAGGTATAGCACCTACTACAGTGGTGATCTGATCCTAGTTGGGGCTTCGGGCACCAATACAATACAATACAAATATAGGATTAAAATAACTACCGGCAATAGTGTTAGACTTGGGCTAATTCTCTAACAAACTTTGGCAGATGAACCATACAGTTCTTATGAATCTAGACTCAAATCACACCCCCTAAATATATTTTTTTCCCCACAAACAGCAGGAAGCAGCACAAAGGCGTGTAATCGAACTTAAGAACTTGCAGTAACTTTAGAAGAAAAGTGTGCCCCCCCCCCCAATAAAATATGTTATGAAGGTATATCTATGTTTTATATGTTATATCACATCACACATTATATGAAGGCAAACAATTCACTAAAATGGTGTAAGAAGAGCCTGTGGCTGAATTGGGCCATCTACATCTTTCATACGGAGTTATGGCCTACGGAGGCTACAGGACCCAGCTCCATGTAGCCTCAAGCAGACTTGCTGCTCAAACTAAGACAGAGCTGTACATGTTGTATCCCACAGTTTTCACTTGAACTCCCTATTTACGATCAGGATGGATACAAACTGCTCCATTTTATGCAGATTAGGGATAGCTCTTGAGCTCTGAAGTTGCTAATGTAGCAGACCTTGGCTGAACAAAAGGAGACCCATGATATATTATGGTTCCACCTATCCAAAATTTAAAAAGTTCAAAGTTAACAGAAAACTTGAAGGCAGAAAGCCATTATACACTTCACAATCAAACTGGGAAATAAAAGGTTTAAAAAGCATGACCTTTAAGAGAAAAAAGCCCCATCATCTTGAGGGATTGTGGAGAGTTGGAGAAAATGGGGGAGGGGGGAGGAGAGAGTGGGAGGGAAAAAAAGCAGTCACACTAGTGATGGACATTAAGAAAAACAAGTTATGACTAGCAGCATCGTTTCACAGTTGTTGAATAGAACATTTAATACAAACAATAAATGAATGCAAAATTAAAGCTACGGTTTTACAAACCCAAAGTCGGGCACAGTTCAAAAGTATGGCCTCCCACAGTAACTTTGCTTCATTGCATTTTGTATTAATATGCATGACTACATACATGTATTAAATTAATAAAAATACTAATACCAATACAAAATACACAAATATAATGCAACAAATTTAAAGTTTCTGTGAGAACCATAATGTTAAACTGGCTGATTTTCGGTGTGATTAAAATAATAATCTGACCATCGCATTAAGAGTTCTTGAAGCTCATTTCTTTGTACAAAAGAAGAAATTTAGGGCAGATCTATTTCTGTATCAAGTTTCTTCAAAAACTCCTCAGACAGCAGGCTAAATAAGAACAAATAAAGCTGTTTGAGATGCAGACTTCTAATTCCAGGATACAAATTAGAAGTCTTACTAGTGAAATCATGTACAGAGTCCATTTTTCCACACCCATGCTTGGATAAATAATTCCAATCAAATGGAATTTTACCAAAGCTTTGATTTTGAGAAGTACAATATCAGGTGTGTTCAAGGAGTGGAGCCACAAGACTGCCAGTTAGCATCCACAGGACAGATCAATCTTTTAAATTATACAGATCAACTGCTGAAGTTCCAGTTGTGATAAATCAGTGAGACTGTCAACCTATTAACAAAATAGAATCATAGAAGTGTAGGCCTGGAAGAGACCTCAATAGGTCATCAAGTCCAGACCCCTGCATCAAGGCAGGACAAAGTAATAACTAGACCAGCAGTTCTCAGAACTGTGGGTCGGGACCCCAAAATATGTAACAACCTCATTTTAGTGGTGTCACTACGGCTGGCATTAGACTTGCTGGAGTCCAGACCAAAGCCTAACTTTGAGCCCCACCACCTGGGGCAGAAGCCGAAGCCAGAGGGCTTCAGCCCTGGGTGGTGGGGCACAGGATACAGGTCCCCCTGCTCAGGCTTTGGCCTCCCTTCCTGGGGCGGTGGGGTTCAGGTGGGCTCATGCTTCAGCCCCCCCTCCTGGAGTCATGTAATAATTTTTGTTGTCAGAAGAGGGTGGAGGTGCAATGAAGTTTGAGAATCCCTGAAGTAGGCCATTCCTGACCAGTGTTTGAGTTTGAGACCCCTGGGTTAGACAAATGACCACAAGGGCCACATGAGGATTAATGCATTGGCCCGAGAGCCGCATCACTGACACCCCCACCCTCACTGCCCCCAGCCCCATTCCAATCCTTCCATGAGGCCCCGCCCCTGCCCCGCCCCCATTCCAACCACTTCCCCAAAGTGCTGCTCTTGCCACTCCTCCAGGTACCTCCCCCAAAAGCTCCCATTGGCTGCAGTTCCCTGTTGGTTCCCTGCCAATGGGAGTGCAGGGGGCGGTGCTTGGAAGCAAGAGCAATGCACAGAGCCCTTTACCCTCCCCCCCACCCCCCGTCCAGGGGCCACAGGGACATGGTTCCAGCCGCTTCAGGGAGCGGTGTGGGGCTCGCAGGCTGTAGTTTGCCCACCTCTGGCCTGGAGGTAGGCAGAGGGGCATGGGGAACTTGATGGGCCACACAAAAGAACCCCGCTGCATGTTTGAGACCCCCAGTCTAACTGGTTATTAAAAAACTCTGACAGAGATTCCACCATCTCTCCAACAATTTTTTCCAATGCTTAACTACCCTCACAGTTCGGAAGTTTTTCCTAATGTTCAACCTATACCTCCTTTGCTGCAATTTAAACCCATTGCTTCTTGTCCTATCCTCAGAGGTTAACAAGAAAAATCTTTTATGCACTTGTAAACTTATGTTCCCCCCCCTCAAGTCTTCTTGGCTCCAGACTAAAACTTTTTTTTTTTTTTAAAAAATCTTCCCTAATCAGTCATGTATTGTAGACCCTGAATCATTTTTGTTGTTCTCCTCTGGACCTTCTCCAATTTGTTCACATCTTTCCTGAAATGTGGCACCCAGAACTGGACATACTACTCCATCTGAACCCTTATCAGCACAAAGTAGAATGAAAGAACTGCTTTTCACAGTTTGCTTACAACACTCCTGTTAATACATCCCAGAATGATGTTTGCCCCCCCCCTTTTTTTTTGGCAAAAGTGTTACACCAGGGGTCCCCCCAAACATTCTGTTACACCCCTTTACCCATAATGGAACCGGTGTCCCCCTCCCTCCCCTAGAACCATGGTCAGAAGCAGGGCTACGACCAGGGCAGAGCAAGGCTGGGTGGTGCCCCCAAATCATTGAACATCTCCTGGTTAAGACATGGTGGTCCTCTTGCCCTACTTCCTATCTTTCCTACGCTGTGGGATAGTTAGCTTTTGTGATCTTCATACCCTCTGAAAAACTGCCAACTCCCTCAAACTGCTTTTCCCCTTAGACTTGTGTCCCATGGGATCTTACCTACCAATTACCTTAGCTTGCTAAAGTCTGCCTTTTTGAAATCCATTATCTTTATTTTGCAGTTTTCCCTATCATTCCTTAGAATCATGGATCACTTTTGCCCAAACTGCCCAGCACTTGCGACTTCTCAAACAGTTCCTCCCTATTTGTCAAAATCAAATCTAAAACAGCCTCTCCCCTAGTTGCTTTCTCCACCTTCTGAAATAAAAAGTTGTATCCAATGCATTCCAGGGACTTGTTGGATAATCTGTGCCCTGCTGTGTTATTTTCCCAACAGATGTCTGGGTAGTTGAAGCCCCCATCACCACTAAATCCTGCGCTTGTCATCTAAACTGGTATTTTTAAGAGCAAGGTAAATGTTTTCAAAAAAGCCAGACATTCTTCAGAGAAAAGCTATTCTATATTATATCCTGCCTTCCCACTACATAAACTTTGAGAAACAATGCATGTCCTTCAAAAAAATGCTGTAGTCGATTTCTCCATCAACCCGCCCCTGCTCAGTTTGGCTCCAACATGTAAAACTCAATCAGTTCAGAAACAGCCTGATAACTCTTTGTGCCATGCTACGCAACTCTTCCATTGGTATGAATAGTGGCAATGATGTTATATGATTTTCGTGAAAACTTTTTTGCAAAACTAGCATCTAATATTTGTTTGCGGTTGCCAGTTAAGTAATACAGTATGATTAATTTCAGTACTCTTAGGCCCTGATCCTACAACTTATCTGTACAAGCAGAACCCTCTGCTCATATGAAGCCCAACTGAAATTAATAGGATTGGGTCTGCTTCCACACATCTAGCTGCAGAATCAGAGCCTTAGACAACTTGTTTAAATTATATGCCCAATATAAGGCAGTTTAGACCGAGAGTTTAGCAGGTTTAACAAGAAAGGCTTTATGAAACTTAAAGCAAGTGTTCTTGACATATAAAGCAGTTATTTCAATATAAGTATCCCCTTTCAATGGTTACAACTGTAGGGTCTTATCAGTAGGGTAGCAGTTCCCAAAGTGGGGTCACTCCATCAGCAGATGGGGTTGCAGCAATCCCATGTGTGAGGTCATACAGTACAGATACGCCATTTTGTAAAGCAAAATGGCATCCTCCATGTTGCATGACCTTTCATGTCTGGTGTCTGTGGGGGAGGTCATGCTACGTGGAGGACACCATTTTTAAATGGCGTCCTCCATGCTGTCTGGGATCACAGGAATCAATACATCTGAACATGGTGTCATGCAGGGAAAGTGTTTGGGAACTGCTGCATTAGAGCATAACAATCATACGGTAAAACTGATAAGCCTATTTCATTGTTTGATGTGAGATATGAACAAAGTTCAAATGGTGAAAAATAAATTTGGTAAATTCAGTTTTAGTTATCCAACAAAAAGGTCTTTAAAAAGGAATTAAGAGTATAATTTAATCTATTATATCCTTTAATATCACAGCTGAAAATGCTATTGATAATGTAAATCAATACATTCAGCCTGCCTGAGCCACATAACTCCCTCTTTTACAAATGAAAGTCAGGACAACTATGCTTTCATACATCAGTCTTTCCCAATGTAAAATAAACGTATAAACAGTTAAATTAAGAACTGAAGAATGACTGGAAGATCTTTTTAATGCATACATTAAAATCTATTTTTTCCAATATTTGAGCTGTTTTAGTATTTCATGCAACTTGTTTTCATTGTCCAGAATAGTCCATTTCACTTGATTCAGTTATTTTCCATCTTTTGGGTTTTCTTGCATTAGCATAATGCCACAATATTTGATTTGAACACTGTAGATCTTCTTTTAAAAAAATTCCAGTGAATAGCCTAAAAAAGTACACACACACTTCTTACCGGGCATATGCTCAGTAAATTTGCCTTTTTTTTTTTAAGCCCACTCCCCAAAATTTTTTTTCCTGCTAAATTTGACTTTCAGAGTCCCTCTAACAAAGTTTTAGAATTAAGAAAGAAAACAACCTCATTGGCTTTAAGACTAATAGAATTTTATATATTTTTTAAAAATATGGACTGCATCAATGATCTGGAAAAAGGGATAAACAGTGAGATAGAAAATTTTGCAGATGATACAAAATTACTCAAGGTAATTAAGTCCAAAGCAGACTGAGGAATTACAAAAGAATCGCAAAGAACTGGGTGACCAGGCAACAAAATGGCACATGAAATTCAATGTTAATAAATGCAAAGTAATGCACACTGGAAAACTTAATTCCAACTATACATACAAAATAATGAGTTCTAAATTAGCTGTTAAAACACTAGAAAGATTTGGGACATTGTAGATAGTTCTCTGAAACATCCACTCAATGTGCAGCACTGGTATGCCCACACCTGGAATACTGTGAACAGTTCTGTTAGCACCATATCAAAAAAGATATGTTAGAATGGGAAAAGGTTCAAAGAAGGGCAACAAAGGTAATTAAAGCTTCCATATGAGGAGAGATTAAAAACATTGGAACCGTTCATCTTTGAAAAGAGAGGACTAAGGAGAGATATGATAAAGGTCTACAGAATTATGAATGGTGCGGAGAGTGAAGAAAGTGTTATTTAACCCTTCATAACACACAAGAACTAGGGGTCACATGATGAAATTAATAGGCAGCAGGTTTAAAACAAACTAATCGAAGTACTTCTTCACACAAGGAACAGTCAAGCTGTGGAATGCCTTGTGAAGGCCTAAAATACAACTGGGTTCAAAGAAGTTCATGGAGGATAGCTCCATCAATGGCTACTAGCCAAGATGGTCAGCGATACAACCCTGGGTGTTCCTAACCTCTAACTGCCAGAAGCGGGGAGTGGATGACAGGGCATGGATCACTTGAAATTGCCCTGTTCTGTTCATCCCCTCTGAAGTGCTTGGTATTGACTGCTGTCAGAAGACAGGACACTGGGCTAGATCAATCATTGGTCTGACCCAGTATGGCCACTCTTATATTCTTATGCAATATTCTGTTTCTTTTATAATATAAAATGTATGAAAGAATACTTAATAAACATGGACAGCCAAGATGTTAACTACATAAGCCTCAAGACATGTCCAAAAAAAGTTGTCAGTACAAATCACTGCTTCTCGGGTATGTATCCACTTTACTAATATAGTCCACTTATAGCAACCACTACAGATATGCAGTATTAGGAGCTACATATTTAGCTAGCACAAGATAACTTTTGCTCTGTTTCCTCCTATAAATAACTTTGATTTTTCTCCCCATAATTAGCACAGACTGTATCCTGTATCAAATGACACCCCAATAACAGATGCACCCCCTTTTTTGTTTTACAATATAATATACATACTGTCATTTACTGCCTCTTCAGATGCTATAATGTTAAACTGTTTCCTTCAGCTGGATAAACAGCAATGCTCTTGGCCACACTGTAAAGATGATACAGGTGTGCCTATGAAAAATGCAGAAGCTAGATATTAAATAGGAGGGAGACAAGAGGCAGGAGCCATTTACATAGTCTTCCATGTTAGATTTCTGATATTTTTGGATTATCCCATTGTATCTCTGGATAAAATGTATTGAGGCACTGTGAAAATATTTACATCGAAGTAGTAAAAATATCTTCCAGCAAACACTGGACAAAATGTATTGCCATAAAGAGAGTACATAATAAATTACATCTTTATAACCAAAGACTTCTAAAGAGAATATTTTAGATACTAAAAAAACTGTTCATAGAAACATAGGAAAATTCAGGTTAAACTTTTAAAAACTATGGAATACTATCATTCAGATTCCTTAACGGAGAAAATCTGAACTTACTATAAAATAAAGCCCAAACACAAGAATTCTTCTATGTTTTAAGTGTTCTCATCAGCTCCCTCAAACATGCAAAGAATGCAAAGAACAACTGTGTGTGTTAAAGTCTTAAAGAAAAGGAAAATATAAACCCACCATTACCTACCTTTAACATGGTCTGACAGGAGACTTATCTTACTATTCAAAAAAAAAATCAAAGCAAAAACAAAAAACAGATTCCTAAAATACAACTAAGTGGCATTGTAAAATTTATTGCAGGAACAAAAATCAGGGTTGGAAAGTTTTAAGTACATGTTTCTAAAGGGAATAATCTATCAAACCACAGGAGGTGACCAGAACTGCCATCATCATTGCTGTTAACACAAAGAAATGTGTTTTGGGGGTTGCTGAGGGGGGGGAAGAGAACAAACACCCAACAATGGCTACCAGACTCCAGAGGAATTCTTGGGGATGGGGTGGGAGTGGGGGGGTTATCCCACACAAGACACAATTTTGGTTTAAAAAATTAAGTAGTAATGTTACTACGACATAACTTTAATTACTACATGAAGCTTTCCAATCACGTCAACTAAACTTCCCATAAGTTCTAACATACAAACTGGATTTCTAAAAAACGTAACGTAGAAAAAATGAAAGCACTATTCATAATACTTCTCTATTCCCATCCAAATCATAATACTTTGCACAAAACTTGCATTCAAAGAGAAGAAAAGTAGAATACTGGAATTCAATATAGTTTTTGCAACTTGTAGTAAGTGAGCTATATATTATATTAAATATTTAAGATATGGGGTGTTACAGGTTGGGCTAGACACAAACTGCTGGTTTTCTGCAATTGAGGCCTACAGAATACAGTCTGGTTACTCCAACATAAAATTTTCTAAAAGTTTACCACCATATGGCTCACCCAGCCATCACTGAGCAAAGTATTAACAAAATAATTATAGCCAGATATTTTATGTTTATGTCTCTCAGACACAGAATGCACTTATATATTCCAGTGAAAACTCTAGTTGAGTAGAAGTTTGTATTTCACAACACAGAACAGAAAAAAAAACCAGTTTAGACAAAAAACATGGATGAATATTTCCTAGGGATGTGATATAAAGCAGCAGCAATCCTATTTGAAAAGTAATTAGACCAATATATAATAGTCATTTTAAACAGACTAGTTTTTATTTAAAAAAATCAGATTTAGGGGACTGTAAATTGCTGTTATACGCCTACACTTTGCCCCATGCATATGTCCTCCCCATAAGCAAATCTCTAAGTTACTTTCCAATTCAAAAATGGGATAGTTGTACAGGCATAAACAAAAAGTCCTCGTTGGCTTGATCATGCACTCATCCCTGAAAAGCTTCAATAATCATTTAAACTTTTAATATGATCCTAAATTAAATCCCATGCTTCATTAAGGAGACTTTTGGAATTTTGTACTCTGAACACTGAGAATCCAATTCACAGCACACATACATGAAGTATAATTAAGACATCTTCAAAACATTTTACTTACCAAACACGCTCAAAGACTTGCGCTATTTGTATAAGATTAATCACATTTTAAAGCTGCAAAACACAAAAATTCAGGGCAATCTAACAGTGAAGCCTGTAACAACAGCTCACACGAGCTAATTTTAATGAAAGCACAGTGGACCAGAAAATAGATTTGACCAGCTGGCTAAACTCATCCTGAGGCCTACAACTCAGCATGCACATTTAAAAAAAACAAAACAGTATCTATCTGTTCTGATTTCCCATGAACAGTACAGGCTCCTCTCCATCAGAGGACCTAAAGAACTGTTACTACTATAAAGCATTCTATTTTTCAAAGAGCTATTTATTAGAACAGTTAGGAAAGATATGATATGATGTAAATAAAAAGAGGGTTTATTTTTAGAACTCAGCCAAGATTTAGAAAAAAAGATATACGTGATACTAAAATACAGGCCATCTCCAGAAAAGCTCCCCCTAATCTTAAAGTTACCCCTTTAAAGTGTGCAAGGTTTCCAGTACAATTTTATTTGACCTTTAAAGATCTCCTCTCCTTGGCAACTGATTTTTGCTGGTCACTTGGGTGATTGCAGAGAACGAACTTCACTGCACTTAAAAAACCTCACTGTTTAGAAAAAAAGCTACAGTCAATGTGAGTTTGTCATAATAATCTTACACTTGCATCACATCTTTTACCCCAACGGATCTTGAAATGCTTTAAGCTATACATACATGAGAATTAGTTCACCAACCACAAAGGCATTTGCTATAAAAAAACTCAACATTTTGGAATAAACGGCAAGAAGTCTAATGCCGATATTGTTGAAGATGTGTAGCTATATTAACATAACTTGGTTCCTTTGCATATGCCTCAACTGCTGAAGGAGTAATTATTTAGCTCTTAAAATATTTCAGGATGTATATTTTATGACATAATACAAAATCATGTGCTAAGAGCTAGTGTTTACATGAACATCAAAGAAATTTCTCTTTGCAAAATTCATATACAAATGCATATATGCATTTACATACGGGCCAGAGAATTCTTGGCCTAGAGGAGCAGCTTTATCTTCTAACCTATAACAGTGCAATACATAAAACCTAATTTTAATCTAAGCAGCAATTATTGATGTTACTACATTTTTATTCTGCCAAAAACAAGTTTGTTTCCACTCCAACTAGAAAACAAATGTAAACAGCTGAAAGGGTGGTGGGGAGCGAACATTTATTATGAGCCTGCATTACCTGTCACCAAATATAAATATTAAAAATTACTATGACTAAAACTTGTTAATAGAGACAAGAGGTTATTATGTTAAATACAACTCCCTTATAAATATTGTCACCAATTTACAGCCATGAGTGAGGAATCACACCTCCCCAAGCAAGTAGTGCTCAGTATATATAGTAACAGAAAACCATTAATACAGGTAATAGATGATCTCCCCCACTTCCACACAAGCACTAAGCCACCCTTCAGAGTACATACACACATTCCCACCCCCTATCCTATATATCAGCACTACACAAGTCCCTCCTTCCCCTCTCACACTTGGGATCGCATGGGTACAGAGCACCCCTCCTTCCAAACAGAATAGGCCCCTCTGGCCAGTCCTTTCGCCCAGCACTTGTATGCTCTCCGCAAGAGGGATCCACTAAGGCAGAGGGACCAAGTAGGTGCCTTGCTACCCTGACCTCGGTGCCCATCAGACAATACCCAAGCTATTGTGCCCACAAAGCCATGCCCAGCCCCTCCATTACCCCTTGTGAAAGATATCTGAGTGGCTACTCCCCCAGCTGATCCCCCAAACAGCCAGTACTGGTGCCCAGCCCCGCTGCCTGCCTGTTCCCCACGCTTGTAATTGTGCTAGACCCTTGCCCCTGTCAGCACCACACACACAGGGCCAGCTGGTACCTGTGCAGGCCTGGCTAACAACCCCCCACTCCGCACCAGTACATGTGCCCAACCCCGCAAGTTACTCCATATACAGCCAGTACCTGGGCCCCGCTAGCTGCCCGCCCAAACACACACACGGCAAGTACATGTGCCCTGCCACCTCCACGGCCCAGGGACCTGTGCCCGGCCCCGCAGCTTGCCCCTGCCCCCCCCCACACACACACACCCCCCCCGCCCAGGGACCTGTGCCCGGCCCCGCAGCTCACCCCCCCCACACACACCCCCCGCCCAGGGACCTGTGCCCGGCCCCGCAGCTCACCCCCCCCACACACACCCCCCGCCCAGGGACCTGTGCCCGGCCCCGCAGCTCACCCCCCCCACACACACCCCCCGCCCAGGGACCTGTGCCCGGCCCCGCAGCTTGCCCCTGCCCCCCCCCACACACACACACACCCCCCGCCCAGGGACCTGTGCCCGGCCCCGCAGCTCACCCCCCCCACACACACCCCCCGCCCAGGGACCTGTGCCCGGCCCCGCAGCTCACCCCCCCCACACACACCCCCCGCCCAGGGACCTGTGCCCGGCCCCGCAGCTCACCCCCCCCACACACACCCCCCGCCCAGGGACCTGTGCCCGGCCCCGCAGCTCACCCCCCCCACACACACCCCCCGCCCAGGGACCTGTGCCCGGCCCCGCAGCTCACCCCCCCTCCCCCAACACACACACACCGCCCAGGGACCTGTGCCCGGCCCCGCACCTTCCCCCCCCCCAACACACACCGCCCAGGGACCTGTGCCCGGGCCCGCAGCTCGCCCCTCCCCCCCCCACACACCGCCCAGGGACCTGTGCCCGGCCCCGCACCTTCCCCCCCCCCAACACACACACACAGCGCGCCCAGGGACCTGTGCCCGGCCCCGCAGCTCCCCCCCCCAACACACACACAGCGCCCAGGGACCTGTGCCCGGCCCTGCAGCTCCCCCCCCAACACACACAGCGCCCAGGGACCTGTGCCCGGCCCGCAGCTCCCCCCCCCCCCAACACACACACACCGCCCAGGGACCTGTGCCCGGCCCCGCAGCTCCCCCCCCCAACACACACACACCGCCCAGGGACCTGTGCCCGGCCCCGCAGCTCCCCCCCCACACACACACACACCGCCCAGGGACCTGTGCCCGGCCCCGCAGCTCCCCCCACACACACACACCGCCCAGGGACCTGTGCCCAGCCCCGCAGCTCCCCCCCCCCCCCCCACACACACACCGCCCAGGGACCTGTGCCCAGCCCCGCAGCTCCCCCCCCCCCCAACACACACACACCGCCCAGGGACCTGTGCCCGGCCCCGCACCTCCCCCCCCAACACACACACACACACACACCACCCAGGGACCTGTGCCCAGCCCCGCAGCTCCCCCCCCCCCAACACACACACACACACACACCGCCCAGGGACCTGTGCCCGGCCCCGCAGCTCACCCCCCCCCCCAACACACACACACCGCCCAGGGACCTGTGCCCGGCCCCGCAGCTACCTGCGCCCAGTACCTCCCCCCACCACAGCTAGTACCTGAGACCCTCCCCACCCGGTATCTGTACTTGCCCCCCCTTGTCCTTAGCCCCATTCCCTCCCCGGCTAGTACCGCCGCCGATACCTGTCCCGCCGCTCTGCCTCCCGGGCTCACGCTCATTCCCCGTGCCCGGCCCCGCTGCCCCCACCAGGTACCTGCCCTCCAAGGCCAGCGCGGGCCGCCTCCCTCCGCATATGTGAACAACGCTCCTCAATGGCAATTGAACAAAACACAGCGAGCTCCGCCCCCTCCAGACACGCTCCTCCCATTGGCCGGCTCTGCAAGCCTCTGACCTCTCACCCATGCCGCCATAGGGCCACACTGCACACTCACCCCGCCCACAGGGGATGGACTAGCCACGGGAGCGCTTCCACTGCAGCGACGGCCAATTCAATGGGCCTTTCCGGACTACAACTCCCAGAAGGCATAGCGGCCGCCCCACACCCTGTGTAGTACCCATGCGCATGCGCTCACGCAAGGCGGGGGCGGAGAAAGACATGTTAAGGAAGTAATGCGCATGCTCTAGCCGAGATCAATATCCCCGGATGAAACTGCAAAGCAACAGCCTCCCCCGAGCCTTTGCTCCTCTCGCATGTGTATTATAATTCATTCGTCTGAGACTAGAAGTGGACGCGTTACGTCATTATGCGCATGCGCGGCGGTAATAAGGGGGGGGGGGGAGTGATGTGATCCTTGCTGGGAAGTGGGCATGCGCGCTTTAGGGAGCGTGGGGTGAGGCCGGGTACCCGTCCTGTCACCGCCCTCCGCGGGGTTGGAGCGGCCACCGCAGTGCTTGCGCCCCAGGGGCCGGGAGGGGCCGGGCGACACCCACCCCAGAGCCTAGGGGCTCCGGCAGGCTGCGGAAGGGCGCTTAGGCACACGCAGCCCCACGGCCCGTGGCCCCGCAGAGGCCGGCGAGGCCCCCTCTAGATGGGGAAAGGGACCTTGGCCCTTTGCTGGCAGTGCCTTCACAGAGAGCAGCCTGCCGTCCCTTCTGAAGGGCAGCCCAGCCCCAGGAAGCCTTTACAGCTCCTCGGGGGTCAGAGCTCCCCTTTTTGAGTGATTGGCTAAGAACTGCTTCCATTACAGCTGGACCTCACCCACCTGCTCTTCAGGCAAAGTCACGTGCTTGAGAGGAGCTCTGCTACCCACAAAACCAGGACCATGCGTGTATAGCAGAAGGATTTCATCCTCCAGGGTCCATCTGTAGCAGTTGATGGAGCTGCCAGTGGTCTGTAACTTTACTTTTCACCTCAGAGATGTAGCAGAGGTTGACAGGAAAGACTGAAAAGTCTCCATTCTTTTCTTTAAGGATGCTCACACAGATGGATGAAGGACACTAGTCTCCATGAGAACCATTGTGGGAAATTGTGAGTCACTGTGACCTCAAGCAGCAGCAATATGCAGACTGAATGACATTGACATTCTCCCCTCATTACAAGATTTTTTTTTTTAACTTTTAACATTCCTGATATATTCTCCATAACTGGAATTTCATTTGACTTCCTGCATAGATGTGCACACTTACTTTGTGCTGTACTCCACTGTTACAGTTGCACTGCTCTCTGGTTGTCTTATTCCCACAGTTTCCAGCCCTCTGGCTTCCAGGAAGACCTTAGGGAAGTCCATGGGAATTGTGAGAGAAGGCATCAAATGCTTCTGGAAAACTCCCATCATTCCACATCCCCATTTTCTAGTCTTTCTCCAACTGGAGGACAGGATGGACTGTTTCTTATTATACAAGAAAGGTTTCTATTGGAGTGTTTGAAAAGCAGTTCCAAAGCAGCTACAATAGGAAATGGAGGGTGTTTGTTTGCACAGCACTAAGACTGTGATCCCAATAGGGCAGAGACTGTCTCTTATGTGTCTGCATTTATACCTACCATTACCACAATAATGAACTATAACTACCATTAATAGAATCATAAATTAAAATCCTTTTAATAGATTTTTTGCTATTTACACCTTCCACTCTTCAGTGCTTGTAGATATTTATAGTAATATGTTACAACACTACCCTCCTCCCAATCTTGCCTACATATTGATTGTATCCAACTACATTGTAAATTTGTGATGCATCATGAGACTGCAGTGGCACAAGGGCCAAACCTAAGATTCAGATGCAGAATCAGAGCCCAAAATCATCACTGTATTTGTCCATAGGAAACCTGTTTCATACTGCTTTTTTTCATGCCTTTAATTCTAGCACTAGCATATGGCCAAATCAGAATTCATTTACCCCCTAACACTATTTCAGTATTTCCTTTGTCAGCTTTTGCTTTTCTTCTTTGCAAGCCCTATGACACCCAGTTTGTTGAATTTATCCTCTGTATTTTTAATGTCTCTTCATGTTGGCATTAAAGCCTTCCCAAACAATTGTGGCAGGGCACCCTTCCCATACCATTGCAGTATAATAAATTATCTTTGAAACAAATGACCTCTTTGTACACTACCTCTTCAGGCACTAGTTTACTTCCAAGATTTTCTGAAAAGATTACCTACAGTTCACAGGTCTCTCCTTCAGCTCCTAATGCTGGTCCTTGAAATACTTTTTAGTTGTATTCATTTTGCTTCTGGCCTTATCCATTCTAAACACATGAGAAATTGTATTCCATCTGTTTTCATGATCCTGTCCGTGACCTTGTTTGGCAGTAATAAAGCCATATCCTGCAAGCACTTTTGTACATAGAACTCCCTGTTGAAGACAACTGATCCCTGGGGCAGTTCACTACTAACCCTTTTCCACACTCGGAATTGGCCATTTAGTCATACATGTAATCAGTTTTTAACACTTTATAATTTTACCTTTCATGCCATAGTTACCAAGTTTCTTTAATAGATTCTTGTGAGGGACTTTGTGAAAAGGCTTTTGACAAAGTCTCTAATCAAATTATATCATTGGGGTTTCATTTACCTATTAGTTTAACTCTTTCAAAGCATCCTAACTAACTTGAGACACATTATGTATCCTTAGTGTTGCCACGCTGCTTTGTTCCTATCAGGTTACAGGGAACAAAGGTCTTTGCAGTAATGATTTTTTCAACTCTTTTTCCCCCAGGTACTGCAGTAAGGTTCGCCGTCTATACCTCTTAGATCTTCTGTCTCCGTCCCTCCTGTAACTTTCACAAGTCCTTACCCTTATTTGCTCCCACTCCCTCCACTGACATCTTTCTGCAGCTGTCCCTGTCTCTTTCCCGTCACAGGTAGGAAAGGCTGCCAGTCTATTTTTCCATTACCTCTGATGGGCCCACTCGTCTCTATCTAGCACATGAGCAGGTGGGGATCTGAGCCACAAGCAAGTAATTGTACCAGGTGGCATACTCCTCCAGTCACCTAATGGCTTCCTGTTCTGTTTGATGTGAGGCACCAACAAGTGGACAAGCTGTGTGGAAGCTGCCTAAGTAGCATAGACACCAACTTTTCCTTTTCCCCAGGGGTGCTCAACCCCCACTTCGCCCAAGGCCCTGCCCCCACTCCACCCCCTTCCCCAAGGCCCCATGCTTGCTCTACCTCTTCTTGCCCCCACTCCACCCCTCCCTGAGGCTCCCGCCCACCCGCTGCTCTCTGCATTTCACTTTGGCGGCAGCACCACCCCCTGTCAGCTGTTTGGCAGCAACACAGCCCCCTCCCCCCCAGCTGTTGGGCCACAGCAGCGGCACCCCCCCACACACACACACATCAGGTGAACAGCGGGTGTAGGGAACGGGTGCTCAGTACCCACTATTTTTTCCCCATGGGTCCTCCAGACCTGGAGCACCCACGGAGTCAGTGCCTCTGCTAAGTAGCACTCCCAAGCTAGTCTCTAGTTTTTGGGATCCCTGCTAATGTGGAAGTGGGGAATTGAGAATCATATCCCGAGTCTGAAACAGGGCAAGTGGCAACTTAAAGAAATGGCATCAAGTGTTCAGCTATGGTCTCTCCCCAGCTTCTATACCACCAAGAGTAAAGGCCCAGCAAAGATCTGGATTATAGTTGAGATCTAAGAAAGTGTGGACTCAAAGTTCCTCTGCAACAAGGTTCAATAGTAATCCTCTAACACTATACAGAGCTACTGTATGAGATGACTATTCTAAAATTCTATTTTCTGGATTTTATTGCATCCCACCATATACTCCAAGTACCAGATTAAATGAGAGTGTATTTTGTTTATACAGATAGATACCAGCTTAATAAACATCAGCTGGGATGATGTAGGTATACTTCATCCTGCCTCAGTGCAGGGGGCTGGACTAGATGAATTCTTGAAGTCCCTTCCAGCCCTACATTTTGAATATTCTAATAATATATATTAAAAATATCAGTCTATACATTTTGGGCTCAATCATCCCTTGACCTGTATGCCCATGCAGGAGCATTAGATGGAATTTAAAATTCCCATAATATCCCTGTGCAAGCCCCCTGGTTCTTGGGTCCAGTTGTACAGTGGTATGCAGGTGCTTCTCCCTCCTTTGAAAGAGGGGAGTGAGAGCCTGGGCTTTGCCTCCTGCCGACTGGTGTGCTGGAGGAGAGCTGAGTTAGGGTTAGAATGTGAGAGCAATTTGCTGCCAGTATAGGCCAGCAGAAAATTACCACCACACTAACCCTCCTTCCCCACCCTGAGCAAGGAGGGAAGCACCCAGGACATTGTGCCAATCTAACCCATAGATTTTTACATATCCTCTGGGTTCATGATGGATTCTAATCTTTAAAAAAAACGAACAAGCAGTAGCGCTGGAACAGTTTTTCGAGTGGGGTACTGAGCTGTGCCCCCCGTGCCCATGCCCCTCACTGCCCCCTAGAGCTGGTGCCAGGAGCAGGGCCATGGCTTCAGGGTGGAGCAGGTGCAGACAGGGGTAAGGGGGCTGAGGCTGGGGCCACAGCTGGGCGCGGGGGTGGAGCCCCAGGCACGGGGCTGGCAGCTGGGACCCTGGGGCCAAAAGCAGAACCCCAGACACAGGGCCAGCAGCCAGGACCCTGCATGCGGACCAGAAGCTGAAGCCCTGGGCCTGGGGCAGGCAGCGTGCAAAGCCAGGGGGGTGCTATCACACACCTACTTCCTGCAAACGAGAGAAGCAGTAAAGTGAGTGAGATGCCATATTTATCCACAGTGCAGAGTTGTTAAATTTCAGATATGCATTTTGCATTAACTAAAAAATATTTTGCACTGTATAATGATGCAGTAATCACATTTTAAAGTGTTTAGTCATTAACTTTACTAATCCAAAAGCAGCTGGGCATATGCATAACTGCTCTACACTGTTTCTTCTGTATCTTAAGATCTGAGAAATTAATACAGGTAAGCAGTCTAGAATTTTGCTAGCAAATTTCAGTTAAGTTACATAACATAATATTCCTCTTCCTGCCAGAGGCATTATTAGCCATTCATCTGTTCCCCTATAAAATATTTATGATACAAGTGGGGCCTCTGTTTTCAGAGACCGGTGAAATTTATGAAGCCCTGTCAGAAAGATTCCAGATCCAATAAAACCCTAGCTAATCCTCTTGTATCAGGGACAGTTTGCAACCCCCCTTAGCAGGCAAGCAATCAACCTGGATGCCATCTCCTAGCCCATGGAGTCCAGGGCCAGATTTAGGGGCAGGCGACCTTGGCGATTGCCTGGGGTGCCAGGTTTGGGGGGTGCCAGGCTCAGGATGCTCTTTTTGTTGTTAGCAACAAAAGGGAAAATAAAATGTTTGAGGTAAAAATCTTTCAGGTACTGATGTTAGTACATTTCAGTTATCCTTAAAATTAAAAGGTCTGTAAGCTTAGATGAAACAGTTTTTTTATTTGCTTATATATAGCATGAATAAATACAGATTTACAGATCCTAGTGTGCAAATGTATCATCTTATATGACAGGGGTAAAACATGCATGCAAATCATGCATCTAAGTTGTGAAATGGGCTACAAATGCAATAAAAAAATTAAGTATTCAAAAGTTTAATAAATGAGGGGTGAGATGAAAACGCTGTTTGTGTGGGGCACCATTTGGTTTAGGGCCAGATCTGATGGAGTCTTCTTGGTGATGGGTGAAGAAAGAAACCAAACTGGCTCTGTAGTCCTACTTAGAGCAGGATCTGCAATATCCCTCATATTCTAGTGGGATATGGGAGGTAGAGGGGGGAATTTTTAGCATGGCCTAATTTATCAAACTGGCTTTTCACACTTCCCCACCCAAGTCTATTTGTTTGGCAATCCTACAGCTAAATGTCTGGATTCTGATGGTATAGGGAAGTCCTGACCCAACTGTGTTTGCCTTTTGGTGGGTTAATGCTAGTTTAGCTCTGACTGTTCTAACAGACTAAGGTTTGCTTGTTTGTAAACTGCTTTCCCTTACTGACTGTTCTTTGGGGGAGTTGTCGTGAGTAAGATGAAGCAATAAGAATGCTAAATAAAAGAACTGAGAAACATGGCAGTTTGCAAAGGTCATCTAAATATAAAGAAGAAACAAAGATAATGTCAGGTGCACATGCCTTGTGTGTTCAGGCAGAATTTGGCTAGAATAATTTTGATCCAAGAGGATCTGGAAGGAGGTAGAAAGATTAATTTGTTGCAAGCAACTCAGTTTTTGGAAACTCCTTTGGCAATTTCTGAGAGGGGGGGAAGAATGTGTGACATGAGGCATAGGTAAATAAACTTAGGTACAACTACCCAGAGAATGCTTTCCCAAAACATCACTGACATTTTTCACTACTATCCAAGACTGAATTATGTCAAACCTCCAACAGCCATTTCTCCTCTTGATTATTTTTATTAGCTAAAATATTTTTTTAAAATATTTAAATTTTTAAAAAATGAAACAGTATTTTCCAAGATTCTGGTCTCTTGTTCTATAACTTGGTTCCCATAAATCTATTGAGCACAAAAGAAATGGACTAAATTATATTAGCATTCCTATGCAGCATCATTTTGGACGGGTGGGGTACTGTCATAGGATGGGAATTGTCTTGACTCACACAACTATGCCTTTTCTTTTGTTCTGTCTGGGAATCTGAGAACTGTAGTGAGCATGGTGTGCTGTGGCAAGGAGCTTTACATCAGGCCTCAGTAACTTATACCTGTTCCCAGGAACCAAAGTCCCTTCAAACTTTTCAAACTTGAAACTTTACTGGAAATAAAGACATTTTATTAACAAACATTGTAGGCCAGTAATCTGTTTATTTCACTTTATCTGATGCAAAATATTCACAGCATTACTATCATCTGATAAAGGAAGAAACCATTATATTTTATGATGATATTCAAAATGATGATTACAGGCCAAGTTCACACAATCCTCAACTCAGTTGTCTAATTGTGGGTATAATAATGCATGCCCAAAATACTAGGCATACAGTCCTTCACCTAGTTTTGCATGCAAAACCTCTTTTCTATGCTCACACTGCATCTTCTCCCTTCATACCTTATCCCTGAGTAATCTCATCCACAAACACACATTCCGCTACCATCTCTATGCTGAGGACTCACAGATCTCTCTCTGTCTCCAGACCTGTCTCCTTCTGTCCAAACTAGCAGCTCAGCCTGTTTCTCTGACATCTCCTTTTGGATGTCTAGCTGTCAGAACTCAAGCTTTCCCCGCTACCTCCTTTCTCAATCACCGTGGAGAACATCGCCATCCTGTCTGTCACTCAGGTCTATAATCGGGAAGTCATCTTCAACTCCCTTTCAGGCTATGTATAAATCCTGCCAATTCTTTCTGCGTAATATCTTCTAGATCAGACCTTTCCTATAAATCCATACAGCTAAAATCCTCATCCAGATGCTCATCAACTCAGCTACTGCAACAGCCTTCTCTCTGACAAATTCCATCTTGCCCTGCTCAGATCCTTTCAGAAGGCTGCTACAAAGATCATTTTCCTGGCCTGCTGCTTTGACCTGTCCTTTTTTTGCATCCTTTTACTGGCTCCCTCCTCTCAGTCACAACAAATGTAAGTTACTTGTCTTTGTTTTCAAGGGCCTTCACAGCCAATCCCACACTAACTTTTATCTTTCATTCTCTGCCTAGACATTAACTCCCCTCTCTACTAGACCAGTGATGTCAGTCCCATCACCCACTAGTTAAATTTTCAAACAAGCTTTGTGCTTTCCTGTACATTGTCCTTCATGTTTGGGAGAAGTTTCCTGTAAACATCTGCAAAGCCTCTCATTATCCCCCTTCAGAACTTCCTCAGAACTCTTTCACCATGATGACAATGGTTAAACCACTGGTCCAGTGATACCAGTGCCTATCATACTGACCAGTAGTGTTTCATTGTTTTCTTGTGCTCCCCATGTAGGTCTGTATCCATCGGTTTCTTGTCTTACACTTAGTTTGTTCTTTGCTCACCTTTTTGTTGTGTGTATGTATGCACCCAGCCCATGAGTAAGAATCCTAGGTATTACAATAATAATCTGTGCATGCAAAAAAGTATAATTACATGTCTAAGTATTTGGTTTACTGCAAATATGCCAATCAGAGGTTACATGCAAAAAAACTGGGTGCAGAAAAATATTGCACATGCAAAATTGCACATGTAACCCACACCCCTCCTGGGTGTGGTGTTCTGTCCCATCTAGTGGCACCAAGACCACTTAGAGAGATTAACAAGTTTGATCTATAGCCTTAGCTAAGAACTATATAGGGTTTAGTTCACGTGGTAGAAGCTCATGCACTAAGCTCCAGAAATCCCAGGTTTGATCCTGTCTGGGGTTGGTTGGTGTTACATGCACACAATTTTAGAGGCCACTACAAAAATAAATAGTGCTTGGATGTTTAAAGTGAATCATCATAGATGTTCTTTGTCTGAGGAGTGAGTAGCAATTTCAGAGTGTATATTTTCTGCTCCAGTTAATTTTGAACTTTTAAACAAAAATGTTGATTTATAGCAAGAGAAAAAAAAGTATTTCAACACCAAATTGAGAATGTGGCAGTCTGATGTTTGCTGTATAAGTAGAGTATTTTTTAGTCCTATATGTATGTATGCAGAATATATTAAGAATTAAAAAGCAAATCTCAAAAGAGCATAAAGCTCTGCCTTGGGGTTCCCCCCCCCTCGTTACTAGTCTTGTACAAATTAAAAGCACATTAGCCTTTCTGAAAATAAATCAGACTGCAGTTCAGCCTTTTCTCTTTGGAGCCTTAGTTTGCAGATAGCCATGGCATTCCACTGGCTAAGCCACTTGAGTGAATTTCCTGATTTTGCTTGGTTGCTTAATTTCCTGTTGGGCTCACATTTTGCCTAATTCAAGACAAAAAGACCCCTCTTAATGGGATGAATGATTGAAACTGCAGAGCTGGACATAGTAATTTGATTTCAGTTCAGACTTCAGTATGTGCCTCTCTGAATAGAGCTAGAGTTTCAGAGAAGTACATATAAGTGACTCCAAACATTGCCTTAATTCAGCATTTTCCCCTTATTAAACTACAATCCTGTTTATCCAGATATCTGCAATTTGAACACATTTTCACTTTTAGAATGAGATTTTAATTTGTGCCAAAGACCAGTGTCTTCCATTCCATAGCAATCAGCCATAAGTCTTTAAAAACTGGTTGTCATGGATCAGGCGCAGTCACTCCTGCACACCCCCAGGCTCAGGGCTGCACAGCCTAGTGGCCAGAGTCAATCACTGTCAGAATGGGCCACCACCTCAGGGTGGGCAGCAGGCAGGATGGGGAACCCAGGCCCTCCCTCTCTACAGGGTCCCAACCAAGGGCCCTGACAGTGGCAGTATCCAGCCAAAACACACCAAATTAGCCTCTAATTGTCCAACCAACTCCCCACAGAGACTCCCTGGGTTACTTCCTACCTACTTCTCAGCATCTCATGGCTTCCAACTTCCCCCAGTTCCTTCTCCCTCAGACACATCCAGAGCCTGAGGGTTGCTGTCAGCTGGCTGGCCTCAACTTGACATGCCCACAGCCCTTCAGCAGGGACCAGGAGCACACCTCCTTCCCCTACAACAGTTAACCCAGACCAAGCCAGGCTGCTCCCTCTTATATTGGTGTTGCACTTCAAGCATGCCCAGTAGGACCAGGGGGGCGTGGCTTCCTAAGCCCACAGTGAGGAGTTAACCCTCGCAGTCCCAGTGCAGGGCATGCATGCCCCGTCACACTGGCAAATAAGAAAATAAGGAACTGGAAGCTTTTAGTGAGTAATATATTTGGAATATTAACACATACTGCTAGAATGCCTTTGGACTAAAGCAGCATTATTTGCATCATTATTGCAGTCTTTAGCCTCTCATTCAACTGTTGAACACATGGAAGTATGACTATGATAAAGTAGTACTTTGTCTAAAACAAATATAGAGGGAAGAGTTATGGGCATATACAATTCACATAACATCTATTCTGATTGTTCTACTTCTCTTAGGTTTCTGTATTGCGCCTATCACCATGATATTTATGTGCTGCACAAATGTATTAAACTATAAAAGCCTGGAACAAAACTGTGTTTTTCTCTGTGTTCCTCCCCAGCAGAAGAGCATGACTTTGTCTGCATCGGGCTTTTTGCAGATCAGTTCAGGGAAGACTACCAAAAAAGATGTATTTTACACCTTGATCTGAATTCCATCAACATGGGGCTCGGTCTGATCTTTTCTGGCAAGCAGTTCCACAGCTGGAGGCCTGCTGCTGAGAATGCTCTGTTCCCAGAGCCCAAGTGTTAGAACCTGGATCTATCCAGCTACATCATCTTTATGGAGCACAGTTGTTCGGGGGGATCATGGAGGCTAAGGTGGTCTTTTAGGTCCAGTACTTTGAACTCTGCATTGATGCTGTATATGGAGGCCAGGGTTAAGGCCACTCTGAAAACTAAGCATACTCAGACTGAGCTTAATGCTTGTGCAAGTTAACGAAAATGCTGTGTCTTCTTCCTGACAAAGCTGAACATGCTTATTAAGCATTATGCTTGTGTCATGCCTTTTCTTTGTCTGTCTCCGAGCTCTTGTAAGCTCCTTGGAGCAGGTACTGTCTTTAGAGGTGTGTCCCAGTCATGGTTGAGAATATTGTTAGTGCTTAAATAAAGTTAGTTTTTAAAGGAACTAAGATCAAGGACTAAGTCCTTGGAGTCAATGAAAGAAGGCTCAGACCCAAGTATATCACTTGGAAAGTGAATAGAAGGCTCTCTATTTGGGAGGACTATATTCTACCCTTGAAGAAGGATGGACTCTACCAAATAAGTCGTTTCCATCTCAAACTACTGTAACCCACACACTTCACTCCTCTAGTGGCACTGAGACCACTTAGAGATTAATGCGTCTCCTCTACAGCCTTAGCTAAGGCCCAGTTATCTTTTAGCTCATGCAGCAGAGGCTCATGCACTAAGCTCCAGAGGCCCCAGGTTTGATCCTGCCCACTGACAACCAGAGTCTGCAGGGTTGCACTACTATAGGACAGACCCTGTGAACTTTATGTTGACAAACGTAACATTTAAAATTACCTATATAGGACCAAATGAATATCTGGTGTAACTCCATGTGGCCTATATTGTTTTTGAACTCATATGCCCTTCTCAGGCCATGTCTACACTAGCAAGCTTACAGTGGCACAGCTGTACTGATGCAGCTGTACTGATGTAAGATCGCTCGCGTAGCCATGCTATGCCGACGGGAGAAAGGTCTCCCGTCGACATAATAAAACCACCTAAATGAGCGGTAGTAGCTATGTTGGTGGGAGAAGCTCTCCCACCGACATAGCACTGTATACACTACCATTTTTTTCTGGTGAAACTTATGTCGTTCAGGGGTGTGTGTTTTTCACACCCCTGAGCGACATAAGTTTTGCTGACATAAATGGTAATGTAGACATGGCTAAGTCTTGAAAAGTCTGCTTCCCACAACAAGGGCTGTCACATTGATTTTAGTACTCTGCTAGGCAGCCCTACAGTAATAATCCCAAGGCACTGGCTTCCTTCATGAGCAAGGACACTCATGTGTATGTGAATGTTATGCTATCCTGTCTGGTCTTGTAAGCAGGAAGAGGGCAGAGCAGTATAGAGAACAGGATTCTCATTTAGTTCAAAACCCCAGCTTACTCAGAAAAGTGAAGCACACAGAGGGAGTATCAATCAGGCACAAAAGCCCCATAAAACTATAATGAACTGGGTTACATCTGAATTTTGGCCTTGAATTTCACTCTGTACAACTGTATATTTTTAAAGGTATTTATTGTAAATAGGACAAATAATATGTAACTAATTTGGGCCATTTATATAGACATTTTAAACTAGTTAATAGCAGATCTTCATTCGCAGCTGGCTTAAATTAAACCTTTTGCATTCAACATAACTGTAGGGGGATTACAGAAGATGTGGACACTGTTAACGCCAAACATTGCACATACACAGAATGAGACCTGCAAATGACAGTTACTTTGTGATCCCACATTGAGCACTACAGAGGCAGCAATGGATCAAACTCTTTCCCCTTATCACTTTGTGTAGATTTGCTTCTTTGTGTTTTGTTTTAATGATAAGGGAACTTGGATCCTCTGAAAGGCCTTAGATTTCTTCTGTATGCATTTGTCAGGGCCAGCGAGAAGCTGAACTGCTGTGCCAGTGGTCCCCTGCTTGTCTACACCACCACTTATGTTGGTATGACTTATGTCACTCAGGGACGTGAATAAGCCACCCCCAAGCGATGTAAGTGACACCAACCTAAGCATCGGTGTGGACAGGGCTATGCTGGCTAGAGAGCTTGTCCTGCTGACATAGCTACTGCCTCTCGCGGAGGTGGATTTATTATACCAATGGTAGAGCTCACTCCCGTCGGCATAGAACGTCTTCACCATATGCGCTATAGTGACGCAGCTGCCTCAGTGCAGCTGCGTCATTGTAGCGCTTCTCGTGTAGACTAACCCTAAAACGACAGAGGTTCAGACAGCTGTTGAGAGGTTTACTCAGGACAAGAGCTGTGACCACTGTTGCTTTCCACCAGTATTCTGAGGGAGTCCTCGACCCCTGCTCGGCCTCCACTGCACCTCTTCCCCACGGCCCTAACCCCATCCCACCTCTTCCCACCCCATTGCATCCCCTTCCCTGAGCGCACCCCACTCACTCCCCTCCCCATCCCAGCGCCTCCTGCCCGCCACTGAATAGCTGATCTGTGGGAGGTGCTGGGAGGGAGGGGAAGGAGTTGATTGGTGGGGCCCGCTAGCAGGCAGGAGGCGTTGGGTCGGAGGGGGAGGAGCTGACTGGCGGAGCCCACCAGTGGTGCACCCACGGAGCTGGCAACCTGTGCTTTGCAGATTAGCAGTAGTGTTCTGACTGATCTGGTCTCTGGTTACAGCTAACAGCACATTCTCAACCCGCCTTGTGAGCTTCTACTGACTGGCCCGAGGAAAGTGGAATATCATTTTTCCATCCCCTTATTGTCATCATGATAAAGGGTGGCCAAGTCGTTTTTGTGCCTGAGCTGGTAAGTTTTCAAGGCTGCTCTCACACCCAGTGTCAGGTAGTTAAAACAATGTGGGCAACAAACAACTTAATCCACTGTTCTCATCCGCTCCAACGTCCATAGGGACTTGTCCTAATAAAACCATGCATTGAGTATCTGATTATACACATGTGGGGGCTGTGCTCATCGCCAGCCTGCAGCGACTGTCACAAATAATTAAGGGAAGGCTCAGAAACCACCCACATCTGTCCCAATTTTTTTTTGTTTGGTATGCAAGCAAAAGGTCAGCTGTTGTGCAATGCTTTAAGCCCAGATGTCCCACTCAGAAGATCACGCTGTAATGCTCCATGGTTGCACAGAGACCATGGTAGTCACCTAATCATGTGGCACAGGGAACAGAACTCTACTGTCTGCTGTAGTAAACACAGGCCCCAGCTGGATGGGCAGCTTCAGTAGTTAATCTTGTAGAGGGAACATGAAAAGACAGGTGAGCAGATCTGTCATTTCATGTAGTAGGGAGCAGTGGTTCCCAGCCACCCCGCCCAGGACAGTATACTATGGGCCAAAATGTTTAAATATGGCTACCTAAAATTAGGCACGTACCTCCCTATTTATGCCCCTAAATTGAAGTGGTCTGGTCTTCAAAGGTGCTGAGCTCCCACAATGCCAAATATGAGACGTGGGTGCTGAGCACCTTTGAAAATCAGAACCTTTGTGTTTAGGTGCCTAGAGCCTTGCTCCTGTCATTGGACCCACATGAATGGACTTCTTGCCTTCACATGCAGCCCCATTAACCACTGGTCTTCCTGGGTGGATCTGATTACAGATCAGAGCCTACATATGGCCATGGACATTAACTCCAGGTGCTCCCCAAGTTTGGAAATGTTGGTCATAGTTCTCTGCCAGGTTCATTTGCACGAAGGTGCAGTACTTTGGCATTGGCATTTGACTGCTGGATTGCTTATCTGGCACTGACGTGTGGAAAGTTTGAAGAATGCTATAATCCACGGCCTCTTTTTTCAGGAGCTAGCCAGAAGGCCTTTAGTTTCTTCTAGCCTTCCATTTTTAGGCACCGTGCGATACCATTACCACCAGGGCGTTTCATGGGAAAGTTTGCTTTTTATTGGTTACATGTTGCAACCTGCACATGTTTGTCTGCATCTAGAACAACCATCCTTTCAAAACGACAGATGTGAAAAGTAGCATGCTGTGAAAACATGCAGCTCTAGAAGTTATAATGAAAATCTCTCAGGAGCCAGTCAAACAAACTTAGGGCCAAATGTCCGCACCCCCCACCACTTGGCTTGCCAAGCCCCCTCCCTACCTTAATTCAAACCCCTGCCAATGACTCACCTTTTCCACCTCCATCCTTGTGGGCATTGTGGTAACATTTTAAAAGCCAAAACACCCGTTTTTTCTCTCCTGGTGGTTCCTGAGCATCTATGATTTGTCTTTTAAGACTGTAAGCTCTTGGGGCAGGAACTCGTTTCGTGTTTTGTACAGGGCCAAGCATGTTTTGTACAGGGCCAAGTGCATAGTGATAAAATAGAATCATAACTCCTGGTCCCACTGGAGCCAGTACTGAACTCCTGTGAGTTTCAGTAAGGCCAACATTTGGTCCTTAGCAAATAATAACAATGGCACTAATTACTGGCTCATTGTGGGCATTCCTTTGATTTGAATCTGCTGGTTTCATTGTCATTCCTGTATCCTCAGGTCTTCCACTCAAAGGGAAAAGGAGCTAAGGTTTTAAGAGAAAGTTTTGAAACTCTCTGTTTATTCTGTGATGGCACCCGCTGACTAACAGATATTAAAAGTTAATATATCCAAAGGATGTTCACAGGGCAGTACAGTCAGCTTTACTGATATTTATATTAGTATAATTATTAAACATATTTCACTTGGATTCTAATTTAGAGTCTCCGGGTTTGTCACATAAATTAGATATGTCCGAAGTGAGCACTGCGTGACTATACAAGGTGTAGCATGCATTAATTCCGTGAATATAGTGTCATGACTATAAAATGAAAATATGATGAGGAAGTTCATAGAAACGTAGGGCTGAAAGGGACCTCAAGAGTCAAGTTCTGCTCCCTGCAGTGAGACAGGATCAAGTAAGCCTAGACCATCCCTGACAGATATTTGTTCAACCTGTTCTGAAAACGGGGATTTACATAACCTCCCTTGGGAGTCTATTCCAGAGTTTAGCTACTCTTAAAGTTAGAAAGTTTTTCCTAATATCTAACCTAAATCTCCGTATGTGCAGATTAAGCCCATTACTTCTTGTCCTGCCTGCAGTGGACATGGAGAACAATTGATCACCATCCTCTTTATAACAACCTTTAACATATTTGAAGACTGTTATCAGGGCCCTCCTCAGATTTCCTTTCTCACAACTAAACATGTCCAGTTTAGGTCACATTTTCTAAACCTTTTATCATTTTTCTTGCTTTCCTCTAGACTCTCTCCAATTTATCCACATCTTTCCTAAAGTGTGGCACCCAGAACTGGACACAGTACTCTAGCTGGAGGCTTCCCCGGTGCCGAGTGGGAAAATTACCTCCTGTGTCTTACATACGACATTCATGTTAATACAGCCCAGCATATTAGCCTTTTGCGCAACTGCATCACATGGTTGACTCATGTTCCATTTGTGATCCACTATAATCTCCAGGGCCTTTTCAGCAGTATTGCCATCTAGCTAGATATTCCCCATTTCGCAGTTGTGCATTTGACTTTCCCTTCTTAATGAAGCACTTTGCCTTGTTTTTATTGAATTTAATTTAGCTGATTTCAAACCAATTCTCTAATTTGTCTAGGTCATTTTGAATTCTAATCTGTCTTTTGAAGTGATTGCCACCCCTCTCAGTTTGGTGTCCTCCTCAAATTTTATACGCATAAAGTTATTTAAAAGGTCTTGGCGTTTAAAATATTAAAATGTATAGTCTGCAAAGTGTTGTGTCCCCTTGAACAAAGTGTAGGCTGTTGATCCAGATTTTAAATGTTCATATACAAGTACTATGCTGCCCATTAATTTAGAAGAAAATCTTAAGAAATGGCTTAACTTGCACACTGAAGCCCTGATTTTGTGCCCATTGACTTCAAAGGTGAAGTATCAGGCCCTGAATTAGAGGGCGCATATAGTAAGATTAAGCCCAGACCAGAACACTGGCTCCAAATCTTTCACCTCACAAAGTCTGGGAAAGTTTAGACCTAGATCTGGTCAGGAACATTGTGCCTCTGACCTGATCCTGTAATGTGGCATATATGGTACATGAGATAAATTGCCCTGAACACCTGCTCCAATCTTTGCCACTTAAGATCAGTTGAAGCATGCAGGGACATAGATCAGCACCTCCATGAATAAGTGGTCAATCAAGTCTTTATCAACACTTGGAGTGAATTGTGATGGCGGTGATAGGAATTCCAGATTGGAATTGGACATTCAGGGCTAAGTTTTCAAAGGGCCTCTACCTTTGCACAGGCAGTCTGACACACATCAGCACTTATGTACATTCTTGAACTGTGTGCAGATAGCTAGAATAAGGCCTATGCACCACTTAAAACTCATTGGCACCTTAAATGGTGCCCACTTCTTGCACCAACTCTCTGCCCAGGATGGAATGATGAAATATACACATCTAAGCAGGATTTGTGTGTACAGCTTGGTTAGATATCTGTCCACTTTGTGTACACAGATCATCACTACTCATGCAAATTCTCAGTTGCATGCTCAGGGTTGTTGGTAGTGGTTTTTTGTTTGTTTGTTTTGGGGGGGTTGGAAAGGACCAGTAGTCTTCCAGTCCCTTGAAATTTCCCCCATTTTCCATGATTGGTTAAAAAAAATAACATTGGCATTCACAGTGCACCTGAGCTAGTTCCCTTAAGACTCATTAGGTATAAATTATCCAGGGCTGTTGATTTGAAAATGTCTAGTTTTAGCAGAAGCTGCCCTACATCCTCCTTTGTTATAGATGATAATCCTTCTGCTGCATCCACATCATCATATGGGATGAATACATCCCCCTACTTCATTCCAAATATAGAACAGAAACATCTATTGAACATTTCTGCCTTTTCTACATCACTATTTACAGTTTTACGCTCTGCAGCTAACAATGAACCTATTTCTGACCTAGGTCTCTGTTGGTTTGTTCCTAATATATATATTTTTAAATGCCTTGATGTCTTTCAGCCTATAGGCCATTGATATTTCATAGCTTTCTTTATTTTCCCTTATCAGTCACCTATATTTTTTAACTTGCAACTTATATTCATTGCCATTTACTTCCCCTCTACCCATTTATATTCATTTTAAATTTTTGATCACCGCTTCCACATCTTATTTTAACCTGGATGGTCCAGCATACCCTTTCTTTGTGCCTGCGGAATCGTGGCTTTTGGGGCATCCCATAGGATAATCTATGTAGAATTAAAGATATAGCACTAAGCCATTGTCATTTAGGCTTTAAGGACATGCCTTGCCTTGTTTTTCTTCTTCTTCCTTTGCAAAACATACTAAGCAAGTAATTTCTTAGGGCCAGATTTTGAGAAGTGCTGAGCAGCCCCAATTCCAGGTTAAGTCCCTGGGAGCTGGAGGTGCTCAGCACCTCTGAAAAACAAGCCCGCGTCTTTTATTTATTTATTTATTTATTTTGGTAATAAACTGACTACAGGAAAAATATTGTGGAAACTTTAGAGCACCTGAGCCACAGGAATTTTCCTGTATGTTTGGATCACGATCATGTTGCATTAAGAAACAAGAACATTGCACAGGACGAACACAGCCTAAAGCCATGATGTTTTGGATCAGTGTGTTGTTTTAACAGTCTACGTTACAAACATGAGGAACGGTAAAGAGTCTGCATGAGAGAAGCGAAGAACTAAAAGTACTTTCTGTCTGGCGAAAAGTGTACATTCAAAATAATATGTCTGTTTACCGACAAGCACACTGCAGAGTCTGTTACAATACCAATCCAGAAGGAAAACCAGAGATATTTGAGTGGGAAATGAGTTTTATTCTTAGACAAGAGGCCCTGCACAAGGCTTGTGACCTAATGAAGTCCCACTCAAGAGAGGAAATCCTGACCTCATTGAAGTCAATGGTATTTTTGCCATTGACTTCACTGGATTTCACATCAAGGGCTTAAGTGGGACTTAAATGGTGCATAGACGTGACCTAGGGCCCTCTTGTTGCCAACTGGCAGAAGACACAGGATGCATATGGATTACAGGAATCCTCTGGGTCTGGTATCTATATTCTAGTTTACCAAAGCACATCATTTAACGTCTCTACTGAAAGCCGGTGTCGCAGTGGTCATAATCATTGCGCTATGTATGTATGGATAATATATAATGTGACAGGGTCGGGCCAGATGGCTACAGGAGAGTAATAGAAGGCAGATATATTAGCCCCAGGCTAAGTAGGTCCCTTTTCCCTGGGTAAAGTAACAGGGAAGGTTCCAGAACAATCAGGAACCTTCTGGAGACAATTAAGACAGGCTGATTAGAACACCTGCAGCCAATCAAGAAGCTGCTAGAATCAATTAAGGCAGGCTAATCAGGGCACCTGGGTTTTAAAAAGGAGCTCACTTCAGTTTGTGGTGTGCGTGTGAGGAGCTTGGAGCAAGAGGCGCTAGGAGCTGAGAATGAGAACGTGGACTGTTGGAAGACTGAAGTGTACAAGCATTATCAGACACCAGGAGGAAGGTCCTATGGTGAGGATAAAGAAGGTGTTGGGAGGAGGCCATGGGGAAGTAGCCCAGGGAGTTGTAGCTGTCGCACAGCTGTTCCAGGAGGCACTCTAGACAGCTGCATTCCACAGGGCTCTGGACTGGAACCCAGAGTAGAGGGTGGGCCCGGGTTCCCCCCAAATCCTCCCAACTCCTGGTCAGACACAGGAGTCGTTGACCTGGACTGTGAATTCGGAAAAACGGCCAAGCTGAGGGCTGCCGTGAAGCTCCAAGATGAGCAAATCCACCAAAATTGCAAGACCCACCAAGGTAGAGCAGGAACTTTGTCACAATAAGGAATTATGTATATATAGTAAAAATGATGTTCTTAATGTCAGTGACTTGGGGCTGGTCACAAAAAGGTGAGAAACAGGTTTCTTTCAGGCAAGAGATGTTTATCAGTCTGTCTCCATGTACATAGAGGATTGTATACTTCACAATGAACTCCTATTTAGTCTGAGCAAAATGCTACCCAAGTGATTGCAAAGTCTCCAGGGAAGGCTATTGACAGGAAAACCAAGCAGCAGGGCTGAAAGTGAAGATAATGGATTTTGGGGGACTATAATTGTGGGTACTGAGATTCAATCTTCAGCTTTCATCTAGGAAGTAAGCTGCGTGTGGGCTTTCTTCATGAATAGATGATATCACAGCCAGGCCTGGCTGTAATATGCTGGAAAGATTTTGGGGGAGCTTTTGCTTTGTATGACATGACAATATCTTGGTGGTTAAGTTTAGGCTCTACTATGCGTGTTATGATTTTGTTTTATATGTTACCCTTTGTTTTCAATATTTCTGCTTGCTATCACTTGAATCTCTGTTCTTTGTTAAATAAACTTATACTTGGTGTAACTGTGCCTTTGGGACCAGAGGATCTGGAAATCTCAGAGTCTCCAGTGATCAGGGACTGGGCATGCTAGGGAGACATTCGGAGGACTGGGGGGATGGGCTGCACCTCTGGCTGACCTGCACAGAGAGAACAAGACCTCAAGAGGCCTAGAGGATAATGCTTGTGTTGCCAGAGATTGGTGGAGTTGGGGACCTGACCCATAGCAGGCACAACCATGGCTCCCTCACACTCAGGGCAGGTGGTAGCAAAGTGCCTCACAATCCTGGGTATCCCCAGGAAGCATCCCGAGAAGGCTTGGACAGGTCCTGTGCCCAGGAGTGAGTAGAAGTACCTGAAATGATGGGGAACCCACTGGAAGAGACAGAGCCTTGTTCATTCAGGCAATGAGAGCATCTGGATTAGAACATGAAAATAAACAAAGAGACTAAAGTAAATAACTTGTACTGGAAGAATCATCCAGAATGAAATTAACATTAGTCACACATAAAAATCCACTTACTGCACCTCTCTTGTAACGAAATGGCAGAAAATGGCTTTGGTACATTTCATCACGGCAGCCATGTGAGGATGGGTATTAATCTACATCCTGCTAATGACTCATGCTCAACATTATTCTATACTTCAGTGAGAGTTGTGCACACAGAGCTGATGGTGTGATTTTACCTTTCAGATTTAATGAAGTAAAGAAACTTTAAAGAAAGTTAAGCTGTAAAATGTGAGAAGGGATAAAGCTTGAGATGCCCTCTGAAGGGAGCGACAGCTCAGGCTGAGAGCACAGCAGCAATAGAAGCTACAAGGATCCCTCAAAAGCTATCGACACTCAGATTCTGATGAGTAATTTCTGATGGGCTATTAGATTGAAGACAAAGTTGACTACTGGCATGCATGGATGGTGGAAACCTTGAAGACCTCACAGCTGATTCTCCAGTGAGTTAGTAATGATTCGAGACAAATGTGAAATGAAGGGGATGACACATTATGAAGTACTCGGAAGCTTTGACAATCCAGATCCTCTATCCTCAGGTTTTATAAGGAAAAAAGATTAATGAAATTGTACTGAAGTTCTGTTGCATTAAATAAGGAGAATTCATTGAAGGGAAATAGACCATTGATAAATGAGTTGCTTGAGTGTTATCAGGCTGTATTTTCATTTGGAATATTTAGCTCATGAGTAGGGCTGGTACAGAAAGATAAAAGAACTATCCATTGTACCTGGCCAGTTCCCTCAGTGGGAAACTGAATCACTATGTAAGTTTGATGAGGGCTTAATTTAAGCACAAAAATATCGGGAGAAGGGGGTGGGAGTGTTGTGAGGACCTACTGAAAGGCAATCAAGCAAAAAAGAAAAGCTATCCTACTAGAAAAGAGTTCTTGGGTTTTAGCATGGGGATTGTTACTAGAATGGAGAGAATGTAAGAATGGCATACTGGGTCAGATCAATGGTCCATCTAGCCCAGTGTCCTGTCTTTTGACAGTGGCTGGTACCAGATGCTTCAGAGGGAATGAACAGAACAGAGCAATTATCAAGTGATCCATTCTGAGTTGTCTTGTCCCAGCTTCTGGCAGTCAGAGATTTAGGGACATCCAGAGCATGGGGTTGCATCCTTGACCATCTTGGCTATTAGCCATTGATGGGCCTATCCTCCATGACTTTATCTAATTCTTTTTTAATCCAGTTACACTTTTGGCCTTCACAACATCCTCTGGCAACAAGTTCCACAGGTTGACTGCGTGTTGTATGAAGTACTTCCTTATGTTTGTTTTAAACTTGCTGCCTATTAATTTCATTGGGTGACTCCTGGTTCTTGCGTTATATGAAGGCGTAAATAACACTTCCTTATTCACTTTCTTCACACCATTCATGATTTTATAGATCTCTCTACCATATCACCTTCTTAGTAGCCGCTTTACTAAACTGAACAGTCCCAGTCTATTTAATCTCTTCTCACACAGAAACTATTCCATATCCCTGATCATTTTTGTTGCCCTTCTCTGTACTTTTTTCAATTCTTATATATCTTTTTTTTGAGATGCAGGAACAAGAACTGCACATAGCATTCAATATGTGGATGTACCATAGATTTATATAGTGGCATTATGGTATTTACTATTTTATCTATCCCTTTCCTAATGATTCCTAACATTGTTAGCTTTTTTGATTACCACTTCCCATTGAGCAGCTGTTTTCAGAGAACAATCCACAATGACCCAAAGATCTCTTTCCTGAGAGTTAACAGTTAATTTATACCCCATCATTTTGTATTTATAATTGGGATTATGTTTTCCAACATGTGTTACTTTTAGTGTTATCAACACTAAAATTCATCAGCCATCTTGTCACCAAGTCCTGTGGGATCCCTTTGTAACTCTTCACAGTCAGCTTTGGACTTAACTATCTTGAAAAATTTTGTATTGTCTACAAACTTTGCCACCTCACTGTTTACCCCTTTTCCCAGATCATTTATGAATACATTGAATACCACTGCTACCAGTACAGATCCTATTTACCTTTCTCCACTGTGGAAACTGATCTTTTATTCCTACTCTTTGTTTTCTATCTTTTAAACAGTTACCGATCCATGAAAGGACCTTCCCTCTTATCCCATGACTGCTCATTTTGCTTAAGAACTTTTGGTGAGAGACCTTGTCAAAGGCTTTCTCAAAGTCCAAGTACATTATATCCACTCAATCTCCTTCTCCACGTTTGTTGACCCCCTCAAAGAATTCTAATAGATTGATGAGGTAACATTTCCCTTTACAAAACCCATGTTGACTTTTCCCCAACATAACATGTACATCTATGTGTCAGATAATTCTGTTCTTTACTATAGTTTTAACCAGTTTGCCTTGAACGGAAAGTAGGCTTATCAGTCTGCAATTGCCAGGATCACCTTTGGAGCCTTTTAAAAAAATTGGTGTTACATGAGCTGCCCTCCAGTCACCAGGTACAGAGTCTGTCTTCAAAGATAGGTTACATACCACAATTAGTAGTTCTGCAACTTCATATTTGAGTTCCTTCCAAACTCTTGGATAAATACTGTCAGGTCCTGGTGATTTATTATTGTCTAATTTGTCAATGTGTTCCAAAACCTGCTCTATTGACACCTCAATCTGGGACAGCCCCTCAGATCTGTTACCCAAAAAGAATGACTCAGGTGTGGGAATCTCCCTCACATCCTCTGCAATGAAGACCAATGCAAAAAGAATGCATTTAGCTTCTCCACAATGGCCTTGTCTTCCCTGGGTGCTCCTTTAGCACCTCAATCATCCAGTGGCCCCACTGATAGTTTGGCAAGCTTCCTACTTCTCATGTACTTTTTTTTAAAAAAACTTTTGATGTTAGTTTGGGTATCTCTTACTAGTTGCTCTTCAAATTCTTTTCTGACCTGCCTAATTATACTTGTGCATGTGACTTGCCAGAATTTATGTTCCTTTCTGTTTTCCTCAGTATGATCTGACTTTCAATTTTTTAAAGATGTCTTTTTGTCTCTAACCACCCCTTTTATTCTGTTTTTTCACCAGAGAGGCATTTGTTTGGTCCTCTTATTTTTTTTTATTTAGGGTATACATATAGTTTGAGCCGCTATTATGGTGTTTTTAAAAAGTTTCCATGCAGTTTGCACACATTTAATCTTGTATCTGTTCCTTTTACTTTCTGTTTAACTAGCCTCCTCATTTTTGTGTGGTTTCCATTTCTGAAGTTAAATGCTACTGTGGTGGGTCTCTTTGGTATTTTCCTCCACTACAAGGATGTTAAATTTCATTATATTATGGTCACTATTACCGAGTGATTCAGCCACATTCACCTCTTGGACCAGATCCTGTGCTCCACTAAATCAAGAATTGCCTTTCCCCTTATGTATTCCAGGACAAGCTGCTCCAAGAAACAGTCATTTATGATGTCAAGAAACTTTATCTCTGTACCCCATCCTGAGGTGACATGTATCCAGCCAATATGGGGATAGTTGAAATCCCCCATTATTATTGGGTTTTCTGTTTTTGTAGCCTCTCTAATCTCCCTGAGTATTTCATAGTCACCATCACCATCCTGGTCAGATGGGCGGTAGTACATTCCTGCTGCTATACTCTTATTATTCAAGCATGGGGTTTCTATCCGTAGAGATTCTATGGTACTGTTTCATTCATTTAAGAGTTTTACTATATTTGATTCTATGCTTTCTTTCACATATAGTGCCACTCTCCCACCAGCACAACCTACTCTGCCATTCCTATATATTTTGTAATCTGGTATTACTGTGTTTCATTGCTTATCATCATTCCACCAAGTTTCTGTGATGCCTATGGTATGAATATCCTCATTTAATACCAGGCAGTCAAGTTCACCCATTTTAGTATTTAAACTTCTTGCATTTATATATGAGCACTTATAAAATTTGTCAATATTTAGTTGTCTGCCTCCATGTGATGTAATTGAATGGGACTCTTTTTCATTTGACTGTTTCTCTTCAGCTCCTCCCTGCACTTTATCAACTTCTATCGTCTCCTCTTTACTAAGATATCAAGGATCCCCTTTAATAAATCCTCCCCTAAGGGATGTGTGTGTCTGAACCATGTGCTCTGCCCTACCTGTCGACTTTCCCCCAGCCCTTAGTTTAAAATCTCCTCTATGACCTTTTTAATTTTACATGCCAGCAATCTGGTTTTGTTTTGGGCTAGGTGGAGCCCATCCTTCCAGATTAGGCTGCTCCTTTCCCAAAAGGTTCCCCAGTTCCTAATAAACCTAAATCCCTCCTCCCTACATCATTGTCTCATCCATGTGTTGAGACCCTGCAGTTCTGCCTGTCTAACTGCCCCTGCACGTAGAATGTTACTATGGACTTCCTGGACTTCAATCTCTTACCTAGCAGCCCACATTTGGCCTCCAGGGCCACTCTCCTACTTTTCCCTATGTCACTGGTAGCAGCGGCTCCTGCCCAGCACAGCACATAAGTCAGTCTAGATGTCTCAAGAGGTCCACAACTTTCACACCCAGCAGGCAATTTACCATGCAGTTCTCCCAGCCATCACAAACCCAGCTATCTATATTTCTAATAATAGAATCCCCCTGTCTCTTTCTAATAACAAGGGTCCCCTCTTGCGGACCTCAGTGCAAGAGAATACCATGACATCATGTGGGTCCCAACTGTGGGATCATTTCCCTCCGCTCCAGTTTGATGTTCTCCTTCCCCTAGACTTTCATCCTCCTCAACAGCACAGAGGCTGTCAGAGCAGGGGTGGGATCAGAAAAGTCTCATCTATGTACGTCTCCCTCTCCCTTAGCTCCTCCAGTTCAGCTATTCTGGTCTCCAAAGCCCGTACTCAGGCTGTGACGGCCACGTGCTGCTTGCAATGAATGCACACGTACACCACCTGCCCACAAGACAGGTAATCACACATGTTTCGTACAGTGAAATAAACAGAATAGCCCTCACTCTGCTGCTGAACTTCTGCCTGCATTATTTTTACGTTTGCAGGGTTTTTTATATTTTTGTTGTTTGTGTGTATGTGTGTGGGGGGAAGGGAGTGTTTGGGAGGTGTGGGGGGAAGGGGGTGTTTGGGAGGTGTGGGGGGAAGGGAAGGTTACTGGCCTCAGTTTAGAGAATGTTTATTAGGTGTATCTAGCTCCCAAGCTCTCTCTAAACTCCCTGGCAAAACTCCATTGTTTGCTGCTCCTGTTTGCTGGATCCCAGTTGCTTACGAGCTGGCTTTTGAAACCCCTGTTCTACCTGAGCCCCACCCTACCTGAGGAATGAAAGGATGGCTGTCTTAGGATAGAGCCTCATTAGAAAGCTCTTGGTCTTTCCTAGCAGGCTGCTAGGCTCAGCACAGTCTCCCCAACAGACCACACTATAAACTTCAATCAAGAACTTTTGTTCTACAGGGCTCGATTTTCAGCAGTGCCAAGGCATAGGCAAAGGTGGCGCTTCATCTCCCCATCTTGGGCTTTGCCGAGCCCAAAACAGCCCCTGGGGTAAGTTATAATAGTCCTGCGCTACTCTAACATATGCTGCCTGAAGCTATCCCACTGGCGAGGCGGCGTCCTCTCCTCTCCAGCACACTCCCCTGAATCCCCGCATATCTGGGGGTTGGAGGGAGAGTGAGTAGCATAAAGCCAGCTTTACACCACTGTGGGATTGCCCTATGAAGGGACTCCCCAGCTGTCCCTTTATGCTAGCTCTGAGCTGTTATGCACCATTGGACTTGGGCCTAGATCCACAGCGTAGGATGAGGAGCTGATCTTGCAAGGTGCTGCCTTGCACAATAGGCAGGTGTAGCCAGGACTCTACATGAGGGAGCTGTTGCTTAAACTGGAGCAATTAGTGATTGCGGAGGAAAAGGTGGTAAGTGACTTACCATAGTTCTATTTACCATTCAAAGCCTGAATGTAGGAGCAGCTGAATTTTTGGAGACAGCATGAAAAAAAAGGGTGGGGGGAGTGGTACATAGTTTGAGCAGAAGCTTCCTCGAAGCAACAAATGGGAAAAGACAGGAAGCGGCACATGCCCCTAAGCAAACGTTCCTAGTGGAGGGTCAATATTTTAACAAGGGAGTCCTCCAGGATTGCCCCTTTGCAGACTGCTATGCATGCAGTGGGCCAGGGGGTGCATGAGTCCATAGAGTAGGAGGGGGATGATTGGGGAAGCTACTCATTTGTTTTCCAGTTTTTAAAAAATACGCTCTCTCATAGCCAGCAAGGGAGCCAGCACCACTTGGCCCTCCCAGGTACGTACACGCCCCCTTTTTCTGGTGTAAGGAGGGCAGGTGTGCAAGAACGTATGTGTGCCTGGGTGCAGGTGCTTTGTGTGGGAGGCTGCATGGGTGGCCCTTGTACGAGGGTACAGTGGTATCCTCCCCTGGGCATGTCTTTCTTTTTAAAACACCTGATATTGGTGCAATCTGGGCCATTCCAAAGAGGGTGCCTATCCTGAGTCTCACTTTGGCTGTTTTGCACCATCCCACCAGTGCCAAGCAGGCCTGAACTTGCTGGATCCAGCCCTGAGGGGATCTCCCCTGCATAAAGGAATCCTTTGGTGGCATTTACACTACACCAGTGAGGCTCAGACTGAGGCTCATGAGCCGCAAGTGGCTCTTTAATGTGTCTTCTGCAGCTTTTTGTGGCATGTGATATTAAATCACTGTGTGGTTTAATTATTAACCAGTCTAATGGCTTTTACTATGTAATTAACCAACTGTAGTTGATAAAATCATAATACTTGGTCAGAATAACCAAGAGAATAATAAATAGATATATAGGATAACCTCAGAGTTAAAAACATCTCCGGAATGAAGGTTGTTCGTAAGTCTGAAATGTACGTAACTCTGAACAAAACGTTATGGTCGTTCTTCCAAAGGTTTACAACTGAACATTGATTTAATACAGCTTTGATACTTTATGAAGAAAAAGCTGCTTTTAACCATCTTAATTTAAATGAAACAAGCACAGAAATAGTTTCCTTTGTCAAATCATTTTTTTAAACTTTTTTTTTAATCGTTTACGTTCAGCACAGTACTGTCGTGTATCTTCGTTTCTTTTCTTTTGTCTCTGCTGCTTCCTGATTGCGTACTTCTGGTTCCAAATGACATGTGTGGTTGGCCAGTCAGTTCATAACTCTGGTGTTCATAACTCTGAGGTTCTCCTGTGTGTATGTGTATGTGTGTGTGTGTGTGTACACATACAGAGAGAGAGAGAGTAAAGGAAACAATGAATTCACACTACTGTGGCTGTTTTGGGTAATGTTGATTGCTAATTTGGCTCCTGAACCATTGAGGTCTGAGTATCAGTGCACTACACCCTCCCAGCAGCCAGCATAAAGGGTGAATCCAGGGGAGGGAGGCAATGGCCAGGGCACCCCTAGCGATTCCCTGCTGCCATAGTGGCCCTTTGGGGCTCTTGGCAGATAGAGCAGTCTGTAGGCTGCTCTGACCTCCTGGGTGGGACCAATCCCACAATCAAAGCAGCATAATTAAAGGACACCTTTGAGTCCTCCTCCGCACCCACCATATGCACAGAATACATCTCAGCCTCAATTGAGGATCTAGCCCTTGATTCAAAGATATATTTTTATGAATCCCAGTTCACTCTGCAGGAAAGATTAAGCATTATCCAAAACAAGGGAAAATCCACCACAACCTGCCCTTCAATCCAGTAGCAGAACTTTCATAAGAGGTTCCCACGAGCCTCATCCAGCATCTCTCTGATTCACCAGATGTATCCACTTGCATTTTTTCAGGTGAATGTCATCTTGTTATTCCCTGACCCCCATGGCTAGAAACTCCTTTGTCTTACTTTTCTGCTCTCTCCAATGTCTGCACCGGCTCTTCATTTAAAGTCACTTGTGAATTTCATTAGGGGGCTGTTTCTCCTCTCTCCCACATCATTAATAAAGATGCTAAATAAAACCAGGCCTAATGCTGATGCCTGCAGCATCCCCACTGCATACCTCCCGCACAACTGCTTCAAAAAAAGGGAGAGCAAAATGCTTGCCCCGACTCGCCATTTGGAAAGCTTTAGAAACAACTGTATCTCAATAGCATCCTTCTTTAAATTAAAACCAACCACCCTCCCACCCATCCCCCCCACAACAACAACAGCTGCACGCACAGTTGGAAGATTTGAAACTTAGAAGTCCAGGTGCCTGTTTAGCCAGAGAACAGGTAACAGGTACAACACAGGTAACAGGCATGCAAGTTTCCCACGCTGCTCCACCTTAGTTATTGCCTAGACAGACTCTGTAGCAAGAAGAGACTAATTCAGGTTTCCATGACCACTGAGTTCTTGGTCTCTTTTCCAAGGCAACCAGCAAGAGAACCATTTAGTGTAAATTTTGGTTGTGGTTTGCTATGTAGACACACACGTGCATACACACACACACACGAACTGGACTGAGACCACCAAGCTTGATTGAACTAGGTCACAAAACGGATATCAGATGGTAATTCTGCCTTCTGTGCTGTAAAAGAGGTCCATTTTGCATGTAACTAAATGCAAACTGTAGTTAAACACTCTTTTCTTTTTCTTATTGCAAGCTAAAAGGGAGTTTGAAAGGTCACACGCACCTCTGTGTAGGTGGGTAGAGTTAGAGTTACAAACCCATGCAATGCTCATGATAAAAGCAGGCTTGGCTTAGCGGTCACACTCTTACCACTAGACCAGCAGGTTGCAGGTTTAATCCTGAATCGGTACTAATTGCATCATCACAGTCTAATATTAGAAAGGCAGGAGGCGATTTGACAAAACTTTTTAGTTTTCAGAGTCTTTGGTGGCCATGCAGAAAATGTCAAGACCTCAAGACACTGTTTGAAAAGGGAACATAAATGTTTGTAGTTCTTCTCAGTGCATCACTCTGCCCTCACCAAAAAAAAATAATAAAAAATTCAGGTTAATGGGTTGTTGGGTTTGGGTTCTTTTAATTTCAGTTCCCGAGAAAATATGCACCTCAAAGATAAAAATGCATCCGATACACAATAGGGATAGTTAAGTATCTGGAACAGAATGTGTGTAACACCATACAGGGTATTTCTCAGAGAAAATGGGTGGTACTATTGCACATGAAGTATTCAAAGGCAGACTGCTTACTTCTCTGCAATTAATCCAGGCTTGCTTAAGAGCAACAGAGCTTAAGAGCTCTGGCAACCTCTCAGGCCTGATTCCAGTTGGTAGGTGTAGGGAAAAAAGAGTATGTGGAAGAAAGTGCAGCAAGTAAATATCTTCTGAACAAGTGAATTCAGGCCGGATTTTAATCTCGGATACATGCCAAACTGGGCCAGACATCTAATATTAGTCCAGAATCTATAACCCTGTACAGATCCAGGCACATATTATTCATTAAGTGTCAAATTCTGGTTGGCTCTTCCAAGTATGCATGCATGGGAGGAGAGGTAGGCAAGCAGGGCACAGCTGTGGTACCCAGCTCTCCACTGCCTCATAACCCATGGAGTATACATGCTGCAGGTCAGTCATGGTTAGAGCTATGGAGGGGACCGTTCCAGGATGCTGTGGCCAGCCTTGTTTTAGTCTAAGAGTCCTAGATTTTTAAATGTTGCAGGTCACTCAGCCTCCACCACAAGGAACACATTCTATCACTGGTTAGAAGACTATACCTCATCCCTTCCAACAATGGCCTGGGCTTCCATCACACACGCCTTCATTTCCTCTACTATTGCAATGCACTATACCTGGGCATCAGCCTTGAAAAAGCAGCCATTGGTGAAGAATGTGGCAGCTGAACAGGGGCTGCTGAGAACACACATCACAAATATTTGCCTCACTCCAGTGTCTCCCTCCCCAACAACAGCTCTAGTTTAGGATCTCAGAGTGTATTTGCAAAGCTCTTCATGGACTGGACCCAAGCACCAGAGAGATCACCTCGCCCTTCAGAACCTGTGTCTGCCTGGACAACTCTGCTCCTCAGGAACAATGGAACTGCCTGCCTCAAAGGTGCACGGAATACAGGGCTTTCTCAACATCTGGCCCAAGACTGTGGAATTCGCTCCCATCGACACTTCCAGGTCCCCATGAAAAACGCCCTCACCACTCTTGCTTTCCCATATGGCCATACATTAGTATTTGCACACATGGAGGTGTAAAGAGGGAGATAATTACATAGCTATTTCCCAAGGGGGTGGGGAGTTCAGATGGGTTGGACAGGAAATTGCACTTTAATGTATCTCTGTAGACTTTAAAAAAACAGAAGGGGCCATTATGATCACCTAATCACACCTCCTGCATATCACAGCCTATATAACGGGGGTGGCCAAACCACGACTCTTTTCCTGTTAAAGTATGGCTTGAGAAGCCTCACACGCCCTCCCCTTTTCTTCACCTACCAGACGGGGGGAGAGCTCGTGGCTTCTGCCCTGCAGCAGGGTGGTGTGGGTAGAGGCTTCTGACCAGCAGGGATGGGGGTCTCGGGGCTTCAGCCCCACAGGATGTGCCTGCTAGGGCTCGGGGCTTCAGCAGGAGTGAGGCTGAAGCCCCAAGCCCCCTCAGGATGCATCAGGGTCATGTACTCATTCCGGCTCCAGTTGTCCAGGAAGAAACAGTTAGTGCCGCCTGCCCAAGGATGGAAACCCAGCCCTCTAGCCAAATTCCTCTGGAGTTTGCCCCTTCTGGGGTTCAGAGGAAACAAAATGGGAGGAAAAACCCAAAGAAACAACCAGTCCCAAATGAGTCACCTGCCTCTCTTACTTCAGGGGCCTTGGGTGAGCCACAGTCCAGTTCAGTGTCCTCCAGTCAATCTCCAGAGAGGACCTTGTCACGGCTGTTTATAGTCTAGTCCACCCTGCTCTCAGGATGCTTGAACAATCCATATGCACAGGAGCAGGCTCTGCCCTTGGGCAGGTCTCTCCCGCGGGAGCTGGAGGACCTGGGATCTACTCTCCTCCCAGAGTTGACCTGCTACTGAGCTGAGCTTTTCCCTTTCGAACTCTTCTGCCAGGCCCGACACATCTTGTAGGTCTGGCATGGCCAGGGAGGCCCACTCAAGCCCATAGCAATTCCTTAACCCTTTCATGTCCTGTACATCAGTGGTTCTCAAAGACGGTCCGCTGCTTGTTCAGGGAAAGCCCCTGTCGGGCTGGACCGGTTTGTTTACCTGCTGCGTCCACAGGTTTGGCCGATTGCGGCTCCTACGGGCCGCGGTTCACCGCTCCAGGCCAATGGGGGCTGCGGGAAGCGGTACAGACCAAGGAACGTGCTGGCTGCCCTTCCCGCAGCCCCCATTGGCCTGGAGCAGCGAACTGTGGCCAGTGGAAGCCGCGATCGGGTGAACCTGTGCAGGTTAGTCTGCAGAAGAGAAGAATGAGGGGGGATTTGATAGCTGCTTTCAACTACCTGAAAGGGGGTTCCAAAGAGGATGGCTCTAGACTGTTCTCAATGGTAGCAGATGACAGAATGAGGAGTAATGGTCTCAAGTTGCAGTGGGGGAGGTTTAGGTTGGATATTAGGAAAAACTTTTTCACTATGAGGGTGGTGAAACACTGGAATGCGTTACCTAGGGAGGTGGTAGAATCTCCTTCCTTAGAGGTTTTTAAGGTCAGGCTTGACAAAGCCCTGGCTGGGATGATTTAACTGGGAATTGGTCCTGCTTCGAGCAGGGGGTTGGACTAGATGACCTTCTGGGGTCCCTTCCAACCCTGATATTCTATGATTCTATGATTCTAAACAAACCGGTCCAGCCTGGCAGGGGCTTTCCCTGAACAAGCGGCTGACCGGCTTTGAGAACCACTCTGTACATCCTGTCACACCATCTCTTTGATGGGTCATTACTGAATCCTTTCAGAAAAGGGGCCGTGAACAAGGAGAGGGCGGTTGACTGACACCTAGGAAACAGGTGGAACAAAAGGGGCAGAAGTGGAAGAAGTCATGAAGACTAGAGAAGGAGAAGAGAGAATTTACTTTATTGCTGTTGTTCCCACGCCTGTGTGTCAGCTGATATGGGGCACCACATGTGACCGCATTGTTCATATGTCCCCAGGGCCATCTCTGATCAAAATGCCACATAGGAAAAGTGTTTTCAAACAAGAGCATGGATCTGACAGAGTGGACAAAATACCTGCACACTGAAAGTTTTGTTTCAGTTTAAAGGCAATAACAAACTATATAAAAGCCTTTTAAATAGTACCTGGTTAAAGCTCAGAATGGAGATGCAGGGATTCACAGCTCTGCCACAGGCTTCATGCAAGACATTGGATAAAACATGTAACTCCAAGTTTTCATAAGCAACTTCCAAATTTTCCCATTGACTTCAATTGGAGCTGGGTGCTCATTGCTTTGAAAAATCAGTGCCTAGGTAGCTCCAGTTAGGCATCCAACAATGGAGGCACCCCAAATTGCTGGACACTTGAAAATTTTGATCTAGGTGTCTAAAGCTGGTCATCCACAATTAGAAGCCAGAGATTCCTTTGTACCTCAGTTTTCCCATCTGTAAAATGGATAATACTCAAAGGGTGGGGGGCATTGTGAGTCTAAATTCACTTATGTCTGTAAAAGGCTTTGATGTTGTTGGAAAGAAGGTGCTACAAGAGGGTAAAGTATCATTATTAAAGTCAGATCAAGAAATATGAGAATCTTTGTGCTGAACAGAATCTGGGATTTCTTCAACATTTGATCTTCAGTGGCACTTTCTCTGTCAAAGGCCTTAAATTGACTCCTGCTGCAGTTTGCTTCAGTTATGATTCATTTTATATAAGACAAAAGAAAACTGAAAAACTTGTTTGTACTTCCTATAGGTCAGCCAGAAGACAGACGGACTTCAGTGGATGCTTAGATGGCTTGTACAACGGACTGTGAGCTCAGGAGATGTAATAGGAAAGGAAGTACAGGCTTACACTGAACAATAGAGCCATTGATAAGTTTTCAGCCTTTTAACTTTGACAAAAATTGCTGTCATTTGCCAACGAACAGTAAAATATTCACTGAAAAACAAAATGGATGTCTTTCAAATCATGTTGGGTTTTTTAAATTAATGATGCATTATTTGGTGAGGGAAGTAATTAATCTAGCTTGTCTGATGGACTAAAAGGAGAAGTGGTGCTTCTATGGCTAGAGAAGATCAGCTTATATGAAGTGAAATTGCATTGCCTAACTACTAATGCTGCCATGTGCTTAGTTCAGCTGCCATAGGAAGCTTATTCTCTCCACTTTTTGAGGTGGACATTTTTAGACCCTTTGAAACCTGTGGCCATTACCAGATGCCATTAAGTCTTTTGTTTGTGCACATCGTGACAGGTCATGGTTTCCCAGCCTTGGAGGCCACAGAATACTCAGGGTGGGGCATGGGACAGAGAAGAGTACAGGAGAAAGCTGCACAGAGCTCGGACCCATGATCCCACTGCAAATATATTCCTATGGAGAAGGCTCCCTGAAAGTTTTTTTTGTTTTGTTTTTTTGTTTTTTAAAGCAGAAAAGAATTTTATTTGTGTAACACTAACAAAGAATCAACAAAAAGGATAAAGCAAAACTATGCAACAAAACAAGAGCAAACAGAAGGTATAACACAGCAGCCTTCAGGAGGGAGAAGTGTTCAGGCTAGCCTGGGCCCAGAGCGGGGGGGGCTTCCTCGACACTCGTGGTCTTCCACCCTCCTGAGTTACCTGGTGGCCTATAGAGGGGGGGCTTCCTCGACACTCGTGGTCTTCCACCCCCTCGAGTTACCTAGTGCCACGCCCAGTGTCACCGATTATTCCTCTCCTTAGAGTGCCCGACAAGATGGGCACGGCTGCGGGGTGGGCAGTTTGGGGGGGGTTACACCCACGTGTTATAGGACCCCTCCTAGGTGACAATGATGATGGTATCCACAGCGGCAACGGCTGGGGCTGGGGTCTCTCGCTCTTCCCCTCAATCAAAGGGTCAGACGGAGGGAACCAGATGGGGTCACGGAGCAGAGAACCTCGGACAGCGCCCACCGCTCCTCAAAGGTGTCAAGGGAGTCAGTGGACGCCGCCCAGAGGAACTCTGCCCGGATACGTGAATGTACTGAGGATCGGAAAATGGCCCTACAATCGCAGGACGCTTCATTAGCCAACCTCCCCTCTCTGGTTTTATAAATGGCTGTTTTAGCTAGGGCTAGGAGGAGGTTAACCAGGAGATCTCGTGATTTTTTGGGGCCACGGATGGGGAGTGTGTAGATAAAAAGGTGAGGGGAAAAGTGGAGCCAAAAGCGTAATAAAATATTCGTGAGGAGCCGGAAAAGGGGCTGCAATCTAGCACACTCTAAATATACGTGCGCCAGGGTTTCCCTCACATTGCAAAAAGGGCAAGTATCCAGGATGTGGGCGAACCGTGTCAAAAACACGCCCGTGCTCACAGCTCCGTGAAGGAGCTGCCAACTAATGTCCCAGACGGGCCTCGGGACCAAGGAGGAATACAGGCTGGCCCACCGAGGTTGCTCACCCTCCAAAGGTGGCAGGAGGTCCCGCCACTTTGTATCGGGGCGGGACACCAGGGTGTGGGCGTGAAGGGTGTGAAGCATGAGTGTGTATAAATATTTCCGTGGCGCGATTTGGAAGCTGACCGGCTGCAGTTCATGCAGCCGGCTTGCAGTGAAAGGGTGAGGGGTTTGTTGGGATCTACGGGGTAGGGGCCCAATTGAAAGGTCCGGCAGGCCTGGGGTAGAGGGTGGGTGGGTGGGGTGCGCCCTCGCGCAGGGCTCGATTAAGATAAGCCCGAGCAGCGGGGGTCAAGGCGGCCTTCACCTCCTGAAGTACGCGCCGGGGGGTACGAGGTCTGGAGAGCCCCATGCGCCGGGCAAGCGTCAGGGGATCCAGCCAGTCTCCCCGGTCGTAGTCCAGGAGGTCTCTGACTCTCGTGACTCCCTGAAAGTTGCCAGCCTTCCATCTCTTTTCCTAGAGCAGCCACTAATACAGCCAGCCTGTAGTGGGGTGGCTGCCCCACTCCTATACGAGAGGGGGCTCCAGCAGGCCAGAGAGGCTGTGCAGGCGGGTGGCCAATCAGAGAAGGCCTGCTAGGGAGCCAATCAGAGGCTGAGTAAGAGATAGCCAATCAGGGTCAGGCTCAGCCCTATATAAAGGCTGCCCAGGAAGGGAGCAGGGAGTGTCTCCTAGGCCTTTGAAAGGTGAAGGTCCCTCTCCTATGTGAGGGGACTAGCACCAGGGACAGCGCAGTGTGGGGCAGGCGAGTGGAGCAGAAGGAACTCCTGCCAGGTATCTGCCAGGCTGCACGCCCCAAGGGAAGGGCTGGGCCGGTGCGAAGGGGAAGCGACCCAGGGAGAGAGGCGAACAAGGGAAGAGAAGGAGGGCAGGAAGACTGCCGCCAAAGGGTCCCTGGGTCGGGACCCAGAGTAGAGGGGGGGTCTGGGTCCTTGCCCCTTACACATACACCCAGCTGTTGGATGTGGCGATAGTGGTCTGCACCAGATGCCTGGTAAAAAGGGTTAGACTTTGGGGTGTGGTTGGCCACTAGCTGGGTGAAGTGAAAGACTGCTGATAACCCCCCACCTCCCCCTGGAAGGGGGTGAACGAGGACTAGGGGGCACTGCCGGAGGGCAGTGTCTTGAAGAGGATGCTGCAAGAAGGGAGCAACATGGGGCCAGGTACGAAGAGAGGGCAAGAGATGGATGGGACACCGCCAGTGGAGGGTGCTCCACACTGGACTGAGCTAATTCCCTGATGAGTCAGCAGGAGACGCTGTGGTGGTGAGTCCCAACTCCGTCACACAGCCCCAGGAGCAGCTAGCTCATTTGTACTTCCCAGGGCAGCCACCAGCCAACCCCAGTTTTCTCTTCTCTGCTTCCACAGAACTCCAGCTGCAAGAATGTACCAGGCCCTGCTTTTAGGAGCCACCAATAGGTGCTCCAGGATCCTTCTGATGAGTGGCACTCAAAGAGAACAATAAAGCATAAGTCTTGTAGGAGGATAGTATCTGAAGAACTACAGGAAAGAGAAAGGAGATCATTTTAAAAGAAAAAGATATCTGGCCACTGCTGTGCCATGTCACAGGAGGTGGGGAAACCATCCATCCATCAATCAATCCTTTGCAAGGGAAGTTCTGCCAGAAAATGTTTAGGAACTACAGTGCTAGGACGGTGTACTCCACAAATAGCCTGGCAGCAAGGGGTTAAACGACTTCTCTGAAGTGAGGAAAGGAAAAGGGCCCTGCCTTCAGATGGTTTAATTATAAGGCATGGACGTAAAAGCCATCAGCTGAAACCGATTATGGCCTCCCAGTGGAACAGAGACTAAGAAGGGGCTGAGAAAGTGGTGTTCAGACCTGGCTCTAGTTCAGAATCAGGTTAGTATGGGAGTTTGCGACTGAATCAGGGAGAGAGTTTGGATAAAAATGTGCTGAAATGTTGAGAGGTGTTCAAGAGATATTGGCCCCACTCACATGTGGGTAACATCACAACCTCTCTCTGCTCTCTCATCCCCACTGGTATATCCAATCTGCTGCTCTCATGAGTTATCTGCCATCTTGGTCAGTCACATCAGCAGCAGACCTGGAAAACAGGCCCCTCCCTGGCTTGGATCCAACCTAGAATCAAACAGGCAGGCTTGGATCCAGCAGTTTCAGATATGAAATGTACCAATGGGATTTGGAGTCCACGTTCTGGTTTGGGCCTCATTATTAAGGCCATTTATAAAAAAAGAGGAGAGCTTGGCTGTCTGTGGGAAGGGTTTGTCTCATCCTAAAGTAGAAGAACAGTTTCCTTTTCCCCTAGGGACAAAAGGGTACCATCTCTGAGTTAGGGGGAAGAATTGGGCATCTGGTCTTTGTTCCAGGGTTTCCAGTGGAGGCAGGCACTAACATGGCTTTCTTCTTACTACTTTGTTTAGGCTTTAAAAAACTAGGAGGACATGGACAATTTCACTGGGTAGCCACCACCTGACACTCTAGGGGGCTGTCTGGGTCTAAAATAAGCCCTATGCAAAGAATCAGAGCTGACCCTAGATTTTGTGGCCCCATATACAAAATAAGCTGTGTATGGGATGCCAGGCAGTCTTCACTATTTCACATAGCATATGGAGATAGGTATTGTTTGTCATATGGACAAGGACTGGAGTATTTAGGGAAGACGGAGAGAGAGTTTTGACAACTAGTAGGAAATTTGAACATGGAGACCGTACTGGATCAGATCAGTTGTTCCCTCTAGTGCAGTATCCCCTTTGACAACGGCAAGAATCGGACGCTTCAAAAGACAAGAAACATCACAGTGGACAATTATGAAATAACCAATCCATAGGGATGGTTTCTTCCTAACCCCTAAGAGTTAGAACTTGGGTTATGCCCTGAAGCATGAGGACTTATATTCATTCATTAGTTCTTCTGCTCATGGAGCACTAAGAACACTCTTTGGATCAGTCAGAAAGCCCAGTTTCCTGCCAATGTTGTGGCCTGCTCTATGTTAAGGCTGAGGCAGGTGAGGTCGGAAGCCACGACATCCCTCCTGCATATGTGAGGCCACCCGCAAGGTCTTCTCCATCCAGCTTTTGTTGGCTCAAATGCATAAAGCTGGCAGGCTGGTACAGACTCTGGCATACAGGGCTGATGGCCAAGCCACCTGACCAGCATTAAGTCTCTTGGGAAGTCATTGGCAGCTGGCTGGTCTGATGCCTGACATCCTTATTCATCATATGATAAAGCCACCATATGCCTTCAACATGTCAATGCTGTTTCATGTTGAAAGCATCTAGCTAGTGCATTTGCATCTCTGGGGTGGCCCAGCTTTGAGAGCTATACAAAAGGACAGAAGGCACTGCTGCTTGTTAGATATGCATCTTAGTCCAAGTTGATATATGGGGTTGACGCCACACACGCTTCCAAAGAGTGTGTATAACACCTGCAGCCTTGCTGATTCAATGCTCTATGTCAGTAAAGACAACCTCCTCCTTGGTGACAACAGAGCCAAGATAATCAAAAGAGCTGACAAATTCAATTTCTTGTTCATCTGTTAGGATGGTTAGGAATAGAGGTCCATCAGCCACTTCCATCAATTTGGTCTTCTTCCAATGCACTTGAAGACCAAGCTTACTTGCTTCTTCTTTAAATAGATTCAAGGCACTGATGAGATTAGTTTGTGAGGATGTAGCCATGTCACCTGCATATTCCAGGGCTGTTATGCAGGACTTCTATCCCTTCTAAAAAAATAAAATAATTCACCCCCTTTCTCTATCACCATTACTAATGACTTTCCCTTTTTTGAATCCTAATGGACTGTTGGCCTCAATTATATCCTGTGGCAATGAGTTCCCCATGTTGTATTATGGGAGGAAAAAATCCTTTGTATCTATGTTAAATGTGTTGCCTTTCAATTTCAATGTTATTATATTATTTTAAGGAGGGTTTTTTACCTTCTGTAGACCATCCATATAGGCACAGGCAATTGCTATTGTGAGGGCACAAAAGGTTGGCCCCCATAACATCTTGAAGTGGTGGGGATGTCACAATAAGATAGTGCTGGCAGAGAGGAGTTCACAAGAGTCTTGTGCAGCTACACTTTTGATTCATGTCCAGAAGTTTGCCTGCATATATAATTTTGAACTTAGCCTCTCTTCTCTTTCCAAGACGTTTCTCAACTGCCCCTCTTTTCATGAGAGCAGGGAGATTTGAAAGTATGCCCAGAAAACTACAGATTGCTCAGTTCCTGAGCATTGACTCACTCTATACTCTGTCTCACTAGGACTTGTTGACCCTGCTTTTATAATATAAATTGCCCTCTCTGCATTAGGCTAGATTAGATATCGCTTCCTTTGCCCCAGATCAACATAAGGAGGCCTCGTTTTCTGGGCAGCAAGTTGTCTCTCTGAAATTAGAGATGGATAGGTAAAATAAAGGAGCAGATGGCAAACAGTCACTTAATAAAACAGCCATTAACATTTTTGCTGCATTACACATGGTCCACCTCCTAGCCCCATAATGGCCCTCAAGTATACTCAGATGATGATAGACAGCATTAAACCCCAGAGTATTTGTAACCAATCTTGCTTTGCACATGGACGCCTTTTTAGGTAGGTTTCCATCACTACAGTAGTTCTGGTTTAATAGGGCTTTTATGGAACCTCTCATTATCTGGGTATTATTTAAAACAACTGTGGATCTGAGGGTTACTGAATGATTCCATTTATACTGCTGACATGTTTCTCCAGCTAACTTTGGATGTTAGTGGAAACATATCCCAGCTGAACGAAGTCCCTTGTCAAACAGATGCATTAAGAAAACTTATTAAAAATATACATAGCAGTGGGAACGATTAAGCTATTGCTCAGTCCATGTTCTGGAACTGTATTGATTTACACTTAGTACACACACAAAAATCCATTGTTCCTGATGTTAATGGCACAGTGTAAAAATTGTTCAAATCTGCATGTCACTGCATCCCTGCCCCAACTCTTTTTAAAAGGTGTCTGTATTAATTATTACTAGTGATCTTGCTATAGCATGGCTAGTGGACTGGGCACTGGCCTAGAAGTCCAGAAACCTGGGTTCTGCCACTGACTTTCTGTGTGACCTTGAGCAAGTCACTTCGCTTCTGTGATTCAAGTTCCCCATCTTTAAAAGGGGATAATGATGCCTACCTTCCTATGCAAAGCGCTCTGAACTCTATGGGTAAGAAGGGCTATGTAAAGAGATCAATAATATTGTCATGTGCACTTCTTTTCTACAGGAATCAATTCTGATGTAGAGGCTGCCATTCGCACTGAGAATCCTTATTTGTTAGCTTTAAGGTTTTCCAGAATAGCCTCAAAAATAGTCTGAACCCTTGTACGTTACAGTCCCATATTCCTGTCCAATACACAGGCAATTTCTCCTCTGAAAATGTTACTGTTTACTGAACTGGGATACTGAAATCTTGCATTGCATGTTGCACTTTGATGTAGCATATAACATGAGGGGAAAGGGATGTTTCCCTCTGGCAATGCAAGTCAGAGCCCTGAAATGAAATGCTAGGCCATTGCAGGGCCAGTATTGTTTTCACGATTCTTGTGCCTCCTCCTCCTTGGCTTTCCCTTCATCAAGCAGCTGATGCTCATCAGCACAATTGCACAAGTGCACTTTGGAACAAATGAATGAGGGCTAAGGGCCAAGTCTTAACTCCACTAAGTGTATGGGAGTTTTTCCACTGACTTCAATGGGATCAGGATTTAGCCCTGAGGCCTTCCCCTTATATTCATGTCTTTCAGCCATTCATATGCTGTACATCTGTGGCCTCTTGGCAGTTCTCCTGTTTGCAGAACAAGGCACTCCCAGGTACAAAGGTATGATAGCTTTATAGCATCATAACCTCCAGTTTTCCTGTTAAACCCCCTCTCCACAAACCCTTAATTGCCCAGTATTATTTTAATATCTTAAAGAAAAGGAGTACTTGTGGCACTTTAGACTAACCAATTTATTTGAGCATAAGCTTTCGTGAGCTACAGCTCACTTCATCGGATGCATACTGTGGAAAACATAGAAGATCTTTTTATACACACAAAGGTGCCACAAGTACTCCTTTTTCTTTTTGCGAATACAGACTAACAAGGCTGTTACTCTGAAACCTTTAATAGCTTAGTTCCCTGATTTTCAATCCATTGTTAAAGGTTCTTGTGGGCTGCAGCAATTTTAAAATCCTCTCTTACATCACTTTGTTTATCTAGTAGCCTTAAGACTTGTCTACATGAGAAAGTTGTACCAGTTATTTAAGCATTATTTAGTTAAACTAATGCAACCCCCTGTGTGGTCTCGAAGTGCATATTAAGTTAGGTTTATTTTGGTTTAGTTTAAATGAATTGGGAGTCTGTTTAAGATAAACCAGAAAAGCCACTCCAACCAAAACAAGGGTGTCCACACAGGGGTTTGCTCTGGTTTAACTAATCTGGTGTAAAAACCAATATAAGTGTAAGCAGTGTCAGGATGAGCTCCACCCTGACATCTGGTGGTGAAGTGTGGCAAGTTGTGGAAAAGAACTTCAGGGGCCGATCTCATTTGCATAGGCACACCCACCCCGCCTAGAATGAGGCCATAGCTGCCCAAATGGTCACTTTGGCTGCTGTGGGATCCCCAGTGTCTCTGTTATTGGGGCAGGAAGAATAAATTGTTATTACCCTGATTATGGGAACTGTGCTTGGAACTGTACGTGGCCTTTTGTTATGATGGAGGGACTCACCATCAACTAAGTAGCACTCGCTAAGCAAGGGTCATGGGTTCCAAAACTCTGTGAATTGAGAGAGGCTGGGGACAAGTATTAATACTTGGTGGTATGGGCCCCTTGGTGAGGGCCTTACATGCTAATTGCACTTCCTCCTCTCTCCACTGTAGAATATCAGAGCTAATTTTGATTCCATTAGGAGTCTCGTTACAGGCTGCTGAGCTCACTTTGGGCTGACAGTGCACCAGCACTGAGGCTCCCCTACTACAAGCTAAAGTCACCAAAGAGCTGAACTGACTAAGAGCTGAAATCACTGAGCGTTGTGTTAAGTAGTGGGGGAGGCTGAAGAGATATTGTGGAGCAGTTTGCGGGACGGCTGGAGTGCCTTGTGGACAGGCTGGTGGAGCAGTTCGTGGGACGGCAGGAGCCGCTTGTGGGATGCGGAGCGGAGCCGAGCAAAGCAGTTCATGGGGCAGCTGGTGGAGCGGAGCGCAGGCCTATGGAGCTGTGGGGCAGTCAGCTTCAGATCATGTAAGGTGCCCCTTACCTCTCTTCCCCCCTCACCCCCCCATCTCCACCCAGGTTGGGAGGTAAAGCTCCGCAGATAAACTTTCGAACGCTGGGGCTGCCCTGACCAGGGACAGAGACTTCTGGGTCATTGGACTTTTGGGACTTTGGGTGATTTGGGGTTCCTGGACTCAAGAACCAAAGGGAAAGGGCATGCCCCAAATTTGCTTGGGGTGGGTTTTTGCTCATGGGTTGTGTTACGAATCCTGTTGGTGGTGTTTCCCCAACATAATGCCACATTGTTTCTCTCTGTTATTAAAAGGCTTTTGCTACACTCAGACTATGTGCTTGCGAGAGGGGAAGTATTGCCTCTTGGAGGCGCCAAGCGGGGGTGGTATATATTTGTCCCAGGTCACTGGGTGGGGGCTCGAGCCAGTTTGCATTGTGTTATTGGAATGGATCCCCTAGATATTGAACCCAGCCCTTGTTGCTGCCAACTCTGACGGGCAGAAGAGTAACATAAGCACATCCCTCGCCACTTCCCGCAGCCTCCACTGGCCTGGAATGGCAAACTGTGGCCAGTGGGTTCAGCTGAACCTGCGGATGCTGCAGGTTAACAAACTGTCCCAGCCCGCCAGCGGCTTTCCCTGATGGGCCACGTGCCAAAGGTTGCCGATCCCTGATCTACACCATTCCTGACAGGTGTTTGTCTATCCAGCTCTTTAAAATGTCCAATGATGGAGATTCCACAACCTCCCTAGGCAATTTATTCCTGCGCTTCACCACCCCCACAGTTAGGAAGTTTTTCCTAATGTCCAACCTAAACCTCCCTTGCTGCAATTTAAGCCCATTGCTTCTTGTCCTATCCTCAGAGGTTAAGAAAAAACATTTTTCTCCCTCCTCCTCGTAACAACCTTTTACGTTCTTGAAAACTATTATCAAATCCCTACTCCGTCTTCTCTTTTCCAGACTAAATGAACCCAATTTGTTCAATCTTCCCTCACAGGTCATGTTTTCTAGACCTTTAATAATTTTTGTTGCTCTTCTCTGGACATTCTCCAATTTGTCCACATCCTTCCTGAAATGTGGTGTCCAGAACTGGACACAATACTCCAGCTGAGGCCTAATCAGTGCGGAGTAGAGCAGAAGGACTACTTCTCGGGTCTTGCTCACAACACTCCTACTAATACATCCCAGGATGATGTTCGCTTTTTTTTTTTTTTTTTTTTTTCCAACAGTGTTGCACTGTTAACTCATATTTAGCTTGTGATCCACTATGACCCCCAGATCCTTTTCTACAGTACTCCTTCCTAGGCAGTCATTTTCAATTTTGTATGTGCCCAACTGATTGTTCCTTCCTAAGTGGAGTATTTTGCATTTGTCCTTATTGAATTTCATCCTATTTACTTCAGACCATGTCTCCCGTTTGTCCAGATCATTTTGAATTTTAATCCTATCCTCCAAAGCACTTGCAACCCCTCCCAGCTTGGTATCGTCTGCAAACTTTATAAGTGTACTCTCTATGCCATTATCTGAATCATAGATAAAGATATTGAACAGAACCGGACCCAGAACCGATCCCTGCAGGACCCCACTCATTATGTCCTTACAGCATATATACTTCAGAAGATTCAGAGATCTGATTGTTAGAAACGTCTCCAGCTTCATTATCACCTTTGTCCTGACTGGGATGGCCAGCTGGACAGTAGGCGTGACCATTCTGGGGCTGAAAAGACAACAAAGGCTCAGGAAGACAAGCAGTCTTCCTCTGTGCAGCTCTGAAAGTACTTAAATGGGTAAGTTACAACACAAGAGGAAGACGGGAAGTAGTATTTCAGAGCAGCAGAGAAGACCATCCCTGGGCAGATATTCTCCTAAATGCACGTCACCATTCTGGAGGGAATCCCAGTAGAAAGGAATCACACCTCTTTTACACCCAAATCATCATGCACAAAGGGACAGATGATGCCTTGCTCTTATGCAGGTGTGTAATGGGCTAGGAAGCCTTCGTAATGGTGAGGTAGCATTACAGTTCTTGTTCTTGGGGCAGCAATGGAAGAGAGTGCAGGGGTTACTACACTAGGGCTGATGTGGGGCTATAGCTCCATTTCTCCCTGCATGGCCAGCAAAGCTGGCTGCTCATGCAAGGGAAATACACATTGCCTCAATAATGCTAAAAACAGTGCTTAGATACCTGAGTAATAGTGGTTACATGAAAACTTAACAGAGAAACGTGGCTTACAAGAGGAATCTCTACAGTTTCAACATGTCTACACAAAGTATAAGAGACAAGATAAGGAACAGATCACAGATCAGTATTATTAGAATAAGTAGGGAAAGCTAAAGTGGATGGGAACCTGGGAGGCAGTGACCATGAGATGGTCGAGTTCAGGATCCTGACACAGGGAAGAAAGGAGAGCAGCAGAATACGGACCCTGGACTTCAGAAAAGCACACTTTGACTCCCTCAGGGAACTGATGGGCAGGATCCCCTGGGAGAATAACATGAGGGGGAAAGGAGTCCAGGAGAGCTGGCTGTATTTTAAAGAATCCTTATTGAGGTTACAGGGACAAACCATCCCAATGTGTAGAAAGAATAGTAAATATGGCAGGCAACCAGCTTGGCTTAACAGTGAAATCCTTGTTGATCTTAAACACAAAAAAGAAGCTAACAAGAAGTGGAAGATTGGACAAATGACCAGGGAAGAGTGTAAGAATATTACTCGGGCATGCAGGAGTGAAATCAAGAAGGCCAAATAACTCCTGGAGTTGCAGCTAGCAAGAGATGTTAAGAGTAACAAGAAGGGTTTCTTCAGGTATGTTAGCAACAAGAAGAAAGTCAAGGAAGGTGTGGGCCCCTTACTGAATGAGGGAGGCAACCTAGTGACAGAGGATGTGGAAAAAGCTAATGTACTCAATGCTTTTTTTGCCTCTGTCTTCACGAACAAGGTCAGCTCCCAGACTACTGCACTATGCAGCACAGCATGGGGAGGAGGTGACCAGCCCTCTGTGGAGAAAGAAGTGTTTCTGGACTATTTAGAAAAGCTGAACGAGCACAAGTCCCTGGGGCCGGATGCGCTGCATCCTAGAGTGCTAAAGGAGTTGGCGGATGTGATAGCAGAGCCATTGGCCATTATCTTTGAAAACTCATGGCGATCGGGGGAAGTCCTGGACGACTGAAAAAAGGCTATGTAGTGCCCATCTTTAAAAAAGGGAAGAAGGAGGAGGATACTGGGAACTACAGGCCAGTCAGCCTCCCCTCAGTCCCTGGAAAAATCATGGAGCAGGTCCTCAAGGAATCAATTCTGAAGCACTTAGAGGAGAGGAAAGTGATCAGGAACAGTCAGCATGGATTCACCAAGGGCAAGTCATGCCTGACTAATCTAATTGCCTTCTATGATGAGATAACTGGTTCTGTGGATGAGGGGAAAGCAGTGGACGTGTTATTCCTTGACTTTAGCAAAGCTTTTGACACTGTCTCCCACAGTATTCTTGCCAGCAAGTTAAAGAAGTATGGGCTGGATGAATGGACTATAAGGTGGATAGAAAGTTGCCTAGATTGTCAGGCTCAACGGGTAGTGATCAATGGCTCCATGTCTAGTTGGCAGCCAGTATCAAGTGGAGAGCCCCAAGGGTCAGTCCTGGGGCTGGTTTTGTCCAATATCTTCATAAATGATCTGGAGGATGCTGTGGATTGCACCCTCAGCAAGTTTGCAGATGACACTAAACTGGGAGGAGAGGTAGATACGCTGGAGGGTAGGGATAGGATACAGAAGGCCCTAGACAAATTAGAGGATTGGGCCAAAAGAAATCTGATGAGGTTCAACAAGGGCAGAGTCCTGCACTTAGGATGGAAGAATCCCATGCACCGCTACAGACTAGGGACCGAATGGCTCGGCAGCAGTTCTGCAGAAAAGGACCTAGGGGTTACAGTGGACGAGAAGCTGGATGTGAGTCAACAGTGTGCCCTTGTTGCCAAGAAGGCCAATGGCATTTTGGGATGTATATGTAGGGGCATTGCCAGCAGATCGAGGGATGTGATTGTTCCCCTCTATTCGACATTGGTGAGGCCTCATCTGGAGTACTGTGTCCAATTTTGGGCCCCACACTACAAGAAGGATGTGGAAAAATTGGAAAGAGTCCAGCGGAGGGCAACAAAAATGATTAGGGGACTGGAACACATGACTTATGAGGAGAGGCTGAGGGAACTGGGATTGTTTAGTCTGCAGAAGAGAAGAATGAGGGGGGATTTGATAGCTGCTTTCAACTACCTGAAAGGGGGTTCCAAAGAGGATGGCTCTAGACTGGTCTCAGTGGTAGCTGATGACAGAACAAGGAGTAATGGTCTGAAGTTGCAGTGGGGCAGATTTAGGTTGGATATTAGGAAAAACTTTTTCACTAGGAGGGTGGTGAAACACTGGAATGCATTACCTAGGGAGGTGGTGGAATCTCCTTCCTTAGAGGTTTTTAAGGTCAGGCTTGAGAAAGCCCTGGCTGGGATGATTTAGTTGGGGATCGGTCCTGCTTTGACCAGGGGGTTGGACTAGATGACCTCCTGAGGTCCCTTCCAACCCTGATATTCTATGATTCAGAGGCACGAGTCCCAAGAGGAAAGTGAACACTATTCTGGCAACTGGAGCACTTCTAGCCATCATGTTTGCCTTCATTCAGATGGATATAGTGTCAGGGTCTCTGTGTTGGGGTGTACAAACCCTGCACCAGGCAAGAAGGGGTTAAAGAGCAGCTTGGGGCTCAGGCAGCTCTGCCCTGTTGCATGTGTGAGGCCTACCCAGCTTGGAGGAGGAGCCTTAAAAAGGGAGCAGATCAGTGCAACAGGCCCCATCCTGCACAGGCGGACACTGCTCATCCTCAGCTCCCAGAGAGCAGCACAGCAGAGAGTTGAGCTACCTTAAGTTGCTTGGGAGCACAAAGTGATAGGACAGCTGGTTGGAGGATCCTAATAGCACAGAGAAGCTGGTGCTACTCTTTATTTCTGTTCATTTAATTTCTTTTCCCTTGTTACGTTGAGAACTGGGATGAGGGGCTTGACTCCAGGGCAGATCCCTGCTGAGAATACAAGCCCCCTGAGAAGGTGGGCCAATGTAGAAAGTGGGCTGGGGAAGATCCAAGATGTCTGACCAGACAGTCCTTAACCACTTGCTACAAGAGTCCATGGGCCGGAACCCAGGTTAGAGGGAAGAACTGGCTTCTCCTATAGCCTCAGCAGGAAGACTCACAGGAAGACCCCAGATATAAGGAGCCAGAAGGACTGTTGTGCCTGGACCAGCAGTGTCAACATGGTGTAAGGTCCTAGGACTATTAAGAGAAAACCCTGGTTTACCCTGAAATGCGTCAGACCAAAGGCGAGCCAGCCGGCGGGCTGAGACAGAAGGCAAAAGGGGTCCACCAGTGGACCTGGACTACAGAGAAAAATCCTGTCATGATTCATCTAGCCTCAAGATGGCACACCAGCTGGAGAGTCACTTTGCCACAGTTTAAGGCTACATTTTAGTCAAGGGTGTTTTACTATTTTCAGTAAAAGTCATGGATACATCACAGGCAGTAAACAAAAATTCATGGCTCGTGACCGGTTCATGACTTGTACTATAAAGCCCTGACTGAATCTTTGGTGCTCTGGGGTAGGGGCGGCCCAGGGGCATCAAGGGTGCTCTGGGGCAGGGGACGTCGTGGGTGCTCTGGGGCAGGGGGCCTCGCATGGCCTGGGATCCCCATGTGTGCTGGGGGCAGGCAGGAGGCAGCATGCAGCCCGGGACACCCGCTGGGGTTGGGGGTGCTGGGCAGCGGCAGCCTGGGACCCCCACTGCTGCTGGGAGGGGGCACACGGCAGCCCAAGATTGCCCCAGCAGCAGCCACCGCCGGTGCAGCTGGCCCTGGGGCTGCCGGAATGGCTTGGGCAGCCCCGGAGCAAGCCGCACCGGCCACTGCAGAAGTCACACGGGTCCTGGAAATTCACAGAATCCATGACTCAGCCTTAGCCACAGTCATCTGTTCAAGAAATACAGAGCCTGATGGACTCCTGTCCAAACTTGCCAGCGAACAGGGCCATTGCGTAGCAGCTGCAAAAATTCCGCCACTGTGTTTAGCTTGGTTGAGCATCGCGCAGCTGTTAACAGACAGCCAGGCTGAAAAAAATAAGGCTTAAAAAATTAGAGGATTAAAAAAAAAGGCTTAATCTCTGCAAAATAAATGTTAATTAGCATAGGGTAAGCCTGAGTAAGAAGGTACAATTACCATCAAGCCAGGGGAGCAGCAAAGAAACAGAAGCCTGAAGCCGAAGTTCCTCATGAACAATCCCACCCCTGGTGTGACTCAGATCGCGATGTCTGGTCCTGTTCCACAGGCCCTGTCTACACTAGGGAAGTTTGCTAAAAAATTCCCACCATTAGCACGGCCAGTTTGGCTCTACCTGTGCTAGCAACATTGGGAGCCCTGCTGTAGGTGGCTGCTGACTGCCACTGGCATTTTAATGCCAGATGGATTAGACCTGCCGGTCTGTAAATCTCTGGCAGCATCCAGCCAGCCATCTGCACCAGGGCTCCCAGCACTGCCAACACTGGTGGAGCTGACCCACCGTTACCAACTGTGGGAAGCTTTTTAATTTAGGCAGGTTTCAGAGTGGTAGCCGTGTTTGTCTGTATCAGCAAAAATAACTAGGAGTCCTTGTGGCACCTTAGAGACAAACAAATGTATTTGGGCATAAACTTTTGTGGGTTAGAACCCACTTCATCAGATGCATGGAGTGAAAATACAGGAGCAGGTATAAATACATGAAAGGATGGGGGTTGTTTTACCAAGTGAGAGGTCAGTCTAATGAGATAAATCAATTAACAGCAGGATACCAAGGGAGGAAAAATAACTTTTGACGTGATAAGAGAGTGGCCCATTACAAACAGTTGACAAGAAGGTGTGAGTAACAGTAGGGAGAAATTAGTATTGGGGAAATTAAGTTTAGGTTTTGTAATGACCCAACTACTCCCAGTCTCTATTCAGGCCTAATCTGATGATATCCAGTTTGCAAATTAATTCCAGTTCTTCAGCTTCACGTTGGAGTTTGTTTTTTGAAGTTTTTTTTTGTTGAAGAATTGTCACTTTTAGGTCACTTATTTTCACTCCATGCATCTGATGAAGTGGGTTCTAAGCCACAAAAGCTTATGCTCAAATACATTTGTTAGTCTCTAAGGTGCCACAAGGACTCCTCGTTATTTTAATTTAGGCAGGGTCAGTGGGCCTGATCTTTCATGCTGTTTGGTTTGACTACTGATGTCACTGGTTACATCAGCATAAAGCTGGAGTAATGCAGTGGTGGATCAGGCCCCATATTTGCTGGGCACAAACTAGAACACGAGCCAAGAGACTCCCTACACTCATACTACAGCAACCGGTCCCAGTCTAGGGCTCAGTCCTACACTCATTGAAGTGAGTGGCTAAGATCCCATTGATTTTAATAGTGCATGATCAGGGCCATAAGGAGGAAGACAATAGATTCAAATGAATGAATGGAGACTTTTCCCCTCTTGCCCTTTGCTTCCCTAATGAAGTATGTTAAGCCTTGCCTGCAAGGTACAAGGAGATTCTCACAACTCTATTAGCCCTCCCCTGATGAAAGGGAACAATTGCATTAGGAATTGGTAAGCTTAGCATGCTGCAGTGGGCGTACAAGCAGTGTTGTAATATCCCCAGGTTTTACCTTCCCCTGGATATTTCTCACCGAGGAAAGACTGGTTCAGTTACATAAGGGAATGGAGGAAGGGAGACCTCCTTCACATTAAGATAGGTATAGGAACTGAGTGATTAATTTTATACAGTAAATGCGGGACATTCTCAAGCCACCAGAACAGATCAGAAATAGAGTAGTAATATTGTGGTGGCAATAATACTTTACACTAGAGCCGGTCAAAATGTTTTCCTCAAAAAAAAAATTTTTTTTTTTTTACTAACATGGCTTTTAGACCAAAACAAAAATTCAGAATATTTTCAGTTTGGTCAGAATTTTTTTTTTAATTAAAAAACAAACTGACAAACAAAAATTTCAATTTAAGTGTTTGGTTTTCAGCAACTGAACATATTTACTGACAAATTTTGGGGTTTTGATTTTTTGTTGAACAAAAACTCAAAACAGTAGAAAACAATTATGTTTTCTCAAAGTTTCCCCACATACAAGAACTGGCTTTAAAAACACAGCTGTGCTTCATACTCTTATCAGCCCTTTTCATCTGAGGATCTCAAAAGCATTTTGCAAACTTATTACTTATGCCCTGAGAACCTTTGGCAAGATGGAAATGACAACAAACACAAAATACAAGCAGATCCCTCCATTGATTTCAGTTATCCAGTTAATGCCCAATCCTGCAACTCCTACTCACTCTGCACATCAGATGTCAGAATCTAGCCCTTACTCAGCTCAGGTAGCATCTTTCTCCACCTATTGTCCCAGTGACTTCAAGGTACTACTCACAGAGAGTGACGATAGCAGAATCTGGCCTCGCAGGGGAGACAGGATCAGGCCTTTATGTGCTACGGGTGTTGTGCCAATAGCAGTGGATCCCCCAACTTTCTTAGGTGCTTTTGAAAAGTCCACTCAAATGATCAAACACTCGAAAGCAGGAGTTCTCATACTTTTCCAGGGCGTGGACTACATCTAAACAGAGAGATTGCCTCAATGACATTACCCCTCTGTTCCCATTCACCATCACATAACACCCCTGAGGCAATTACAGCAATTGCTTACACAAAAAGTGATAGAGGCAATACATTTTTGGCTTCTTTTCGTGCCATTTAGCAGAAAGGAAGAGAGTGCAGCCCGTTTGACCAGCCATGGACCACCAGCAAGTGCTTTGCAGACCACAGTGGGGAAGCCCTACTGCTCAGAGATATTGCTGGCTGTGGACCCAAGCAGGGGTTTTCAGAGGGGCCTGAGGCAGTCTTATTTGTATTGTGTTCATGCACAGCTGGATAACTGGAGAGCACCTCCAAGGAGAGGAGTTTAATAACAATGACAGAGTGTCCTTTTTGGCTACAATAAAGAATAAGGAAAAGGCCCGTGATGAAGCATTTGTAACTATCGCAATGGGTCCAAAATAAATACCCGTGAAATTCAAACTTGACACTGGGTATGTTGGGGCACAAGTAAACTGCATCCCTGAGACAAAATATAGGAAAAGTCAATCCCACACCAGGACACTGACACTGCCTGGATCAGTGAGGTTAGCAGGCAGTGGGGGAATCCATGCCACATACTAGAGAAATGCAGTATCAAATGCAGCTAGAAAGGAAAATGTCTGAAGTTAGAGTTCTGTGTAATAAACACACCAGCAAAGCCAGTATTGGAACTGACAGCTTTAAAATCATTAAACTTAATACAAACCCTGTTGGAATTGAAATCCATAAAAGGACCTCTCACAGCGGAGGAATATAAGAAAAGAAACAACCCTCGAGGCCCCAGATACTGGCTAACGACTCAGCTTAAAATGGGTAACAGTACCAAGTACATACCCTTTGTTTAAATCAAGAAAGAACAAGTCTTGAAAGCACTGCAGCTTTAGGTCAGTCTGCTCTGAAACATTGCCAGAGACCTTTGCTCTGCTGTGAAAGCTTCTTAGCAAATTCCTATTTGTGCCCTTTAGTTTGGGGCCAGATTGCAATACGTTTATTCATACCGAATAATGTACTGCCCCACCAATGGTCCAATGAGTGCATTGCAGGACAACTACTTGTGGAGTAAAGTGTTATGCACTGAGAGTAATGAAATCCCCTGGCCCTTGGCTTGGGAAGTCTCCATGCAGTAGGCTGGGCAATGCAGTGTACTTTATCGCAGGAATGGAATCTCATGTTTCATAAACTGTTATGAGTTACATCGATTATTTTATGTCTGCTGTTCAGGGTTGTAAATCTGACACATTTTATTTACAAAATAAGCCTATAAATATTTCAGTGCAATATATAGAGATGATTAAAGTTAATACACACTTTGCCATGACTAGCACCAATCTCATATGATTTATTTCCTTTGAAGCTCTCAGTGGCAATGAAATTAGAAGTGAGTTTTGTGCTCAACCAAAGTGTCTATTTTTCCTTCTCAATATTCTTCCTGGGTCCTATCCTAAGAATGCCTTCATTTGCAGTTACTCCTTAAAAATAGCAACTTCCATACTAGAGTAGCCTTCCCTGGGACATCTCTTTTGAAATAAGGTATACATTGCAGGAACTTACTCTCCAAGCTTCAGGACTATCTATTGTCTCCATTTTCTCTTAATCCCGAGGGACCCTGACTTCAGACCGTGAGTGTTTTCTCACTAATTCACTCATTTGGGGAGTCTGGTTTATTAACTGAAGAAGTGGGGTTTTTACCCATGAAAGCTTATGCCCAAATAAATCTGTTAGTCCTTAAGGTGCCTCCGGACTCCTTGTTGTTTTTGTGGTTTATTAACAACGTTCAGAACACAAGTCTTCCACCCAGCCTCTCTCAGGAAGAGTTAGCCCTTTCAGTTTATAATGGGCTTCAGCATCCATGTAGGCAGCTCTCTGGCATAAAAAGTCTTCCCAGTCCTTTATCAGGGCTTTCCCTTCCTTACAGACCATCCTCAAGTCTTAGCCCTGGTATACACTACAGGGTTAGGTCGCATTTAGCCACGTTAGGTCGATTTTATAATGAATGCGTCTACACAAGCAACCCCGTTCCATTGAACTAAAGGGAGGGCTCTTAAAATCGACTTCTGTACTCCTCCCCGGCGAGCGGAGTAGCGCTAAAATCGACCTTGCTGGGTCGAATTTGGGGTAGTGTGGATGCAAATTGACATTATTGGCCTCCGGGAGCTATCCCACAGTGCTCCAATGTGACCGCACTGGACATCACTTTGAACTCTGATGCACTAGCCAGGTACACAGGAAAAGCCCCAGGAACTCTTGAATTTCATTTCCTGTTTGGTCAGCGTGGCGAGCTCAGCAGCACAGGTGACCATGCAGTCCCCCCAGAATTGCAAACAAGCTCCAGCATGGAGCAAATAGGAGACACTGGATCTGATTGGGGAGAAGAATCTGTGCAGGCAGAACTCCGATCAAAAAGAAGAAATGCTAATATATATGCCAAAATGGCACAGAGCATGGTGGACAGAAGCTACAACAGGGACACACAGCAGTGCCACGTGAAAGTCAAGGAGCTCAGGCAAGCCTACCAAAGACAAAGGAGGCAAACAGTCACTCTGGGTCAGAGCCCCGCTGCTATGATCAGCTGCATGGCATTCTATGGGGGGGGACCCTACCACTACTCCACCACTGTCTGTTGATACCTGCAAGGGGGGGAGTCTCATGCAACACGGAGGAGGATTTTGTGGATGAGGAAGAGGAGGAGGAGGAGAATGTGCAGCAGGCAAGCGGTGAATCCATTCTCCCTGGCAGCCAGGACCTTTTCATCACCCTGGAGCCAATACCTCCCAAGGTGGGATCCCCGACCCTGAAGGCAGAGAAGGCACCTCTGGTGAGTTCACATTTGTAACTACAGTACAGGGTTTAAATGCAATAGTGTTTAATGTTTGATTTTCCCTGAAGACTTGGGATGCATTTGCAGCCAGTACAGCTACTGGAAAAGTTTGTTTACATGTCTGGGGACGGAGAGGGAATCCTTCAGGGACATCTCGATGAAGCTCTCCTAGAGGTACTTTGAAAGCCTTTGCAGAATGTTTCTGGGGAGGGCTGCCTTATTTTGTCCTCCACGGTAGGACACTTTACCACGCCCAGCCAGTAACAAGTAGTCTGGAATCACTGCAACACAAAGCATGGCAGCGAATGGTCCTGGGTTTTGGTTGCATTCAAGCAACATTCAGTCTATATCTTTCTGTGTTAGCCTCAGGAGAATGATATCATTCATGGTCACCTGGTTGAAATAGGGGAATTTTTGTAAGGGAACAGTAAAAGGACCCTGTTCATGCTGCGCTGTTTGTGCTTGGCTAAAAGGGATCATCCCTGAGAATAGCCACGCAGCAGTGGGAGGGGTGAAGGGATCATCCCAAATAGCCACAGGGAGGGGTGGGGGGAGGTGCCTGCTGCACATCTACCTGAAAACCACAGCCCCTCCTTTTAAATGGCAAACCCAACCGGCATTGCTTGCTACGGGAAAGGAGGATGCTGCAGTTTGAAAACATTCCCACATGTTATGAAGGTGTTAGAAGCCAACACCCGCGTACCCTTTGGCTGACCATGGCTGCCTGCAAACCGAATTCTGTTGCCCAGCCGTGTGTGATGTGTCACCATACCGGCAGGTGCTCAATATAAAAGGCAAAATGCGACCTTATACCTAAAGCACACGTGCTGTCTGCTGTGAATTGCTTGGTTCACTGTGAAAGAGTCTCCCTTTTGTTCTCAGAAATGTAGCATCTTAAATTTTACTCTCCCTTTTTATCCCCCCACAGGTGCAAATGTTTCTATGCTGCCCCATCATCTCCCTCCCTGAGGTTATCGCAGATTAAAAGGCGAAAAAAACGCACTCACAATGACATGTTTTCCGAGCTCATGCAGTCCTCCCGCACTGATAGGGCACAGCTGAACACATTCAGTGGCAGAGTCCAGGAAAGCATTAAGTGAGTGTGATAAGAAGAGGCAGGATGCAATGCTGATACTATTGGGGGAGCAAATGGACATGCTCAGGTGTCTGGTCGAGCTGCAGGAAAGCCAACAAGAGCACAGCCCCCCACTGCATCCACTGTACAACCGCCTGACCTCCTCCCTAAGTTCCATATCCTCCTCATCCAGACGCCCAAGAACCCGGGGGGGAGGCTCCAGGCACCCAGCCACTCCACTCCAGAGGATGGCCCAACAGAGGCTGTCATTCAAACAGTTTTGATTTGTAGTGTGGCTACAATAAGCAGCGTGGCCTTGTCCTTCCCTCCTCCCCCACTCCACCCTATCCCACCTGGGCTACCTTATCAGTTATCTCCCCCTTTTTTTTTAATTAATAAAGAAAGAATGCATGGTTTCAAAACAATAGTGACTTTATTTCCTTTGCCAGCTGTGATCGAAGGGTGGAGGGTGGTTGGCTTACAGGGAATTAAAATCAACAAAGGAGGCAGGTTTGCATCAAAGAGAAACACACACAACTGTCACACCGAAGCCTGGCCAGTCATGAAACTGGTTTTTAAAACCTCTCTGATGTGCTGTCGGGCTGCTCAAAATAGGCAGCCAGGTGATTTGCCTCAACCTCCTATCCTGCCATAAATGTCTCCCCCTTACTAATATCTTCTCACAGATATTATGGAGCACACAGCAAGCAGTAATACCAATGGGAATATTGGTTGTGCTGAGGTCTAACCTAGTCAGCAAACAGTGCCAGCAAGCTTTTAAATGTCCAAAGGCACATTCTACCACCATTCTGCACTTGCTCAACCTATAGTTGAACTGGGAATCATTCCATACCTGCAACACTGTGCGGTCCCACCAGTCTGTACTTGTTTGCCGGGCCCAGAATCGGCATTCCACTGTATCAAGCAGCCTCACTGTGGCCATGATGTCCCAATTGCCACAGCCTGTGCTTTCAGGAATGTCTGTGTCCATGTCCTCCTCACAATCATCCTCGTGCTGCCAGCTCTTAGCCAAGTTCTGCACATACTGCAGTATAATGCATGATGTGTTTACAATGCTCGCAACAGCAGCAGTGAGCTCAGCGGGCTCCATGCTTGCCGTGCTATGGGTTCTGCACGGGTAACCCAAGAAAAAAGGTGCAAAATGATTGTTTGCAGTTGCTTTCACAGAGGAAGGGACGGAGGGAGGGGAGACTGACGACATGTACCCAGAACCACCCGCGACAATGTTTTTGCCCCATCAAGCACTGGGATTTTAGCCTAGAATTCCAATGGGCAGCGGAGATTGTGGGAACTGTGGGATAGCTGCACCGCTCTGTGAGTCGATGCTAGCCACAGTAGTGAGGACAGACTCTGCCGATTTAATGCGCTTAGTGGGGACATACACAATCGACTGTATAAAATCGATTTCTAAAAATCGACTTCTATAAAATCAACCTAATTTCATAGTGTAGACATACCCTCATCAGAGTTCATGCAGGCTGCCCTTATATTCCCAAGCAGGCCCAGTTGCTAGTCATGTGCTCCCATCATGTGACCCCTGGTGTCAGTTCCTTCACCTGGGGGAGATGAGCTAAACCTGACATAGGTGTGAGGCTGCGCCCCAACCCTGTTAAGTGTCCAGCTCACCTGTGTCAGTCCATTTAGTCAGAACAGTACTGCAAACACCAGTATGTTCATCCTGTGGACTAAGGCATTGCAACTGGCAAGAAAACAGAGGATTGAATGGGGAACAGAATCTTCTCCGTACAGAATACATTTACTGTGCAGGGTCTTGATAGCTGGAACCCGGGTCTCTGAGGTGAGTAACCCAACCAGTAGGCTATATAATCATTCTTGCTCTCTTTCTCTGCTCCATGAATATTTAAATATTTCATACAACGTGCAACAATTTCAATAGGAGAGATTAAGAGAGCCCTCCCCCCAGTCAGAATATCCCCTAGCCCAGTGGCTAGGACACTCTCCCAAGAGGTGAGAGGCCTGGATTCAAATCCCTGCTCCACATCAGGCAGAATGGGGACTTGAACCTGGGTCTCCTACATCCTTAGTGAGTTCTCTTCGTTTTAGGGATTTCCGCCTCCATCTTTTGCAAGAAAGGGCTGCCCTGGTTTAGGCAGGGATGCTGAGAGCCATTGAACCAAACTAAAAGCCCTGTATAGGATGGAAACCACTTCAAGCCGGGGGGTGCAGCAGCACCCCAAGTTCCAGCACCTACGGGCTTAGGTGCCTAACTCCAGGATAGGGCTGTGAATCTCAAATGGAGAGAAGTGCTTCCCTCTGGCGTAGAGTTACGCACATAACTGCCTTTGAGGGGCAGGGCTTACGCCCCACCCCTCTCCCTGACATTTCCTACTGGCAAACTTAGACAGCTCCCTGCTCATTTTGCTGGCTTCTAAGAATCCCATTCTTAGTCTTAGGTGCCTAACTGTCCCTATGCCTTGTATAGAGCCTAACTCAGGGCTGTGTATTCCACACCTAACTCGGGGCTGTGCATTCCAGTAGGCAGCAGAGCCCCTAAGAGTTAGGTGTTGCAATGCTGTGTCCAAGACACTGGGTGGATCTAGCCCCAGCTCCAGTCCAGTATAGCATTCAAACACGTTTGCAACTTTAAGCCCATGAGTAGTCCCTGTGAAGTCAGCAGAACTACTAGTGCTGAAGTTCTTTGAGAGCGTAGCTGTAGGACTGCTGGACGAAGGGGATGGCGTCTCTTCATGAAAGAATTATAATTTTAAAAGACCTACAAGTGATCCTTCCATTGCCAAGGAACTTACAGAGATTTTTCACTCTGAAGGGCTAATCCACTGAAGTCCAACTTTTCACTCTTTGCCCTGGAAGGCTGGAAGAGTTGCAGAAAGTTGACAGTAGCTTTAAGAAATCATACAGAAGCAACTGGCTTACTGGTCACTGGGCTCATCCTTTGTTTTGTTAAAGAGATTAGAACTCGGGCAGTAGTGAATGCTTGGTGGCGCAGAGGAATTCTCTACTTCAGACTCCCACACGCTCGAGATCTCTCAGTATTTCATGTGTGAACTATTTAATATCTATATATTCATATATTAAATATATGATATTGTAAATCCCTGAACATTCATGAAACTCCTGAAGATAAGCACTGAAGAGAAAGTATCTTTCAAAGAGTATTAAAGTTACTTCTTGGTCACTGAAAACTTATGGCTGTAAAAATAAATATTAACAGAAATATGATCACAGTGTCTCCCATTCAAGTCTGCAAACACTGATAGACACAAATACGTATCTCATCCTGTTTGGACAACATCAGTGAGGCCCAGCCAAAGCAGCTGCAAATAACTGTGTCTGTTTCAAATTCAGAGCAAATAATCTTTCTGCTATAATTCCTGACAAATAATTTTCTTGCCCAATGATTTTTAGGTTGATATTGCAGGGCTGCTTAGATAATCATCCTGCAACTGCAGATAAGTGGATTGTAATCATAAATCTTTAAATTCAAGGAAATATGATGCCAAGATAGGGTAACTACTTCTATTTTAAGCAAATACATATATTTCCTTGAAAGAAAGGTGGGTGGGGTCGCATATGTAGTGGTGAAATCTATGTGAATTACAGAGCCATGCATCAAATTGCCTTGTATTTATCGTGCACTGATCATTGCCATTAGAGAAGCAGGGGCACTAGATCTCTCGGACAACAGGTTACTCGGCAGGACAAGGTCACCAGACACATGCAATGTTCGGCCTTAACTCCACAGTGATCTAATAAGGGGATGGGGGCAGTGTTACAATTTCCTTATTTTGATTTTACTTCTCAGTGCCTCTGTACCTTATCCTCCACACACACCAAGCCTCACCTGAAGTGTGTCTCACACCTCTAGACTGAGCAGGGCAGGTAGGGGCTGCCTGACCTGAATGGGGCTAAACCAATGAGCAGCAGAGGGAGAACGTGGACAGGCACCCGCAGGGAAGGGATCTGCTCCTCTGCCCCGAGACAGAAATAGCTTCTCTACCAGGGTTAGAGTTTGAGGGAAGGTCCCCTTTCTCCTAAATTGTTCTGAATAGTTTAACCCCTCACCCCAAGCAGCTAAAATGCTGGAGATTAGACCACTGATAGCATCAGGTTTGTGTGTGAGGGGAGATAAAAAATAACCCCAAGGACTTTAGGAGAAGGGGTAGTGTTTTCTTTGGGAGAATTGGGGTCCTTTTCTCCCCAAGCTTCTGTATTTTCAGATACTCTCCTCCCCCAACTGTTCTTAATGGTCTGGCCTGCAGACTCTGCCTGAGACAGCCCAAGAGCAGACACCAGATGGCCCTTCCTCAAGGCTGTATCTCTCACTGCCACCTGTGTTCTTCTCTCCAGCTCAGCTGTATTGACTAGCAGTTGCATACATGGCTCTCAGGCTATTCTCTGCCTGTGCACACGCTGTTAGCAAAACCTTGCTGGAAACATTGGCATTTCACATTTTTCGTGGATATTTTTTCATGGCAAATGGGCCAATTTCATGTTTTCCAAGAAGTCCCTAAAGGCTGCAAAAAGACAGCTATAGTGTTTAGAAGGGCTTGCTCAGTTTGCCTTCTGGATGCATTTGAGTGCTAGATGTGTGTGTGTGTGTGTGTGTGTGTGTGGATTTGCTTAGCATATCATTTCAGGGATGGAACTGGAATATTTTTGTTGCAAATGACAAAATGAAAGCACACATTCATTCATAATCTCAGTGTGTGGTGCTGTGCACTGAGGAAGGAATCTTTTGCAGCATTATTAACACAGAAAGTACGCAAAGCCCTGCCAACTGAGAATATCCATCCACAGTGCCATTGCCAAACACTTGAGCAGGCTACAAGCAGAGATATCGATGGGGATGACTATTCGGTCAGGAATCTTTATTTCTCAGCTCACCAACCCCTGCGAATAAATTCTCAGCGAAAGGAGAGAAAAGCCTCATTGATCTGACGAGCGATCAGACAGTGCAGTTGTCATTTTCCCAGCAGTTGCTAGCACATTTTTGCCTGGTGTGTGAGACAGGTATTTCCTGAGTTAGTCAGTCGAGCTCTTACAGGGATTGTCCCTTTCGCATCTATACCCTTGTACAAAGTACAGCTCTCAGCAATAAAGAGATTGGAGATGAAGTACTGGTCTCGGTTTGAAAAATGCTGGGGGCTGACCTCCAGCAGACTGCCTTCAAATCACACGACCTAGGGAGGATACACTGTGCTCAGCAGAGAACCAGGCACCCCTGGTCCCATCAATAAGGTGATGTGGATATTTTTTCAGACCGTGTGGCTGTTCCTTTGTGAAACGCATCTTTGCACAATGCAATTTGCTTTCTTTGTGAATGCAACAGACTTCAGACTAGGAGAGGCTTAAATGAAGAGAGGCTTAAGCTAAGAAAGCAAAAGACTCTCTGCTCTCAAGCTTTCCCATGATGCCCTTTCAGAAAACCAATCAAGACAGCAGGTTACACGGCCTGGGCTCTCTTTCCCCAGTCTTACTAGTAATAACACACTTTGCATTTTCATAGCAGATCTTTAAGTGCTGTTCCATCTTTGGGATAAAGTTCGTCCCTGTGCAGAATTCTAACACAAAGCACTACCTAACTTCCACATGAGCTCTCAGGCTTCAATTTGAAAATTCACTTCCATGAAGCTACACCAATTTCCACCCGCTGAATATGTGGCTCACTCTATCGAAGGTGCCCACTTTTGGCAGCCTAGCTTTCAGGAGGTTCGCAAAACCTTGAATGCCATTCATCCATCCCTACTTTAATTTTCAGTAATAAAACTACAATGTCTCATTTAATCCATGGAGTGATTATTACTCTGAGAAAACACATTTTATCTGCCATTTTTCAGTTCACCTTTCCATTAGTATCTAATGAGAAAGCAAGCCATTAAAAGGCATGGCAACCATCAATGATGGAAGCACCTATGTCTGTATTCATTAGAACTGTGCTTTTTAATAGCACGTGAGTTTGAAGAACCAGGTATTTTCATTAAAAAAGGCATACATTTATAGAAAAAGTCTGATAGAACCTCATCACTTTGCATTTGATATGGGGGTGCTCTTACAACCATTGAGAAACAGAAGAAAGAAAGTACTTGGGGCACCTTAGAGACTAACAAATTTATTTGAGCATAAGCTTTCGTGAGCTACAGCTCACTTCATCAGATGCGGTCAACACAGAATTATTTTTGAATTTGAGATTAGTTGTTTTGGGAAGATGACAGTTTTGTCCTGTGTCTGCAGAGCCACCATGAGATTAGTTCACCCAAGCGCAGTAAAGGAAAGGAGGTTTACAAATCATAATATTAACAAGGAATCTGACATTGCAAATCTGAGGAAGTAAAAAAAATCTTGCAAGATAGTTTGAGATCTATTAGAAGTGGACTGAAACCAAAAGTCCAGGTCCAACCACTCCTCAAACTTCAGAGAAGTTTAGATCCTGAGTCACAGCTGGTTCTTATTTCCATGAGGAACGGAACTGAACTCCCATGCGTAATTACCTCAAAATGTGGATCTCATCCAGATTTAACTACTCAGGTCCATGTCTAGTACATACCCAGATGACTAAGTCCTGCCCATGTAGATACCTGCACAATTCCCACTGATTTTGCTGAGAGTTTCACATACCTAAGTGAGGGCAGAGCAGGCTCAGAGAATAAACTTCAAATACATTACCCCTTCCCTACCCTTCACCTCCACCCCCTAAAAAACCTGCAAGCTGAGTAGAAGGAAAAGATAAAACAACAACAGAAATCATTGGGATCCATGAAAATTATTAGCAATATAAAGATGGGGAGACCGCTTAAACCTGGACACCCGACCCATGACATATGGCAGCCCTGCAAATATCCACACCGAGAAGTCACTGAAGAACATTATTTACACAGCTTGCACTCTTGTAGAATGAGCTCGCGCCCATAGAGGGGGTCTAGCTGAAGCCATTTCAGATGCAGTCATGATATAAGAAGTTATCCACTTAGAGATCATCTGTGAGACACCTGCCTGTCCCTTTATACAGTCTGCATATGACACAAACAGACGAGGCAAAGCCAGAAGGGGTTTAGTCCTGTCCAGATAAAAAAACAGACACCGTCTGACATCCAAAGCGTGCAGACACTGCTCCTCTGGCGATGAATGTGACTTAGGGAAAAACATAGACAAATACACTGCCTGGTTTAAATGAAACTGAGAGACCACTTTAGACATCAATTTCGGGTGTGGCCACAATGCCACTTTGTCTTTGGAGAATTCTGCCATCAAAGGAGACTCTGCAATCAAAGCCTGCAAGTCTCACACTCTGCTTGCAGATGTTATTGTCACAAGGTATCTCATTTTTTTATGTAAGAAAGAAAAGGGGCAGGATGCTTGAGGCTCGAACAGAGGTTCTATGAGAGCCAATAAGATTGTGTTAAACTCCTACAAGGGAACTGATTCCCGCACTGGCAGATGGAGATGAAAGATTCCTTTTAAGAATCTCACCACCATGGCATTGGAAAACACTGATCTTCCATGAATGGGTGGATGAAAGGCTGAGGATGCACCCTCAACCAGCTAAGTATAAGGCCTGAGGACTGAAGATGCTGCAAATACTCCAAGATATCTAGCCAATATCAGCTGAACTGTGAGGGCCAATAACCACATTGAAAAATATTTCCTCTTTGCCAAATAGGCCATCAAGGTAGAGAGTTTTCTACTACTGAGTAGGACCTGTTGAACAGCTGCTGAGCATTGCTCTTCCTCCTCATTCGACCATGGAGCAGCCACACCATGAGACTGGAATAATCTGTGCCCCATATTCAACCCTTGCATACTATTATAATAATCTTTGTACAAACTACGCCTTGTGAGGTATTATTTGGAAACTCATAATTTCCTGATCATCATTGTCCTGGTAAAATATGTGTGGTCACGCTATATGTAAAGTTACAAGATTCCATGGTTTTACTAAAACAAGTTCCAAATCTGGGCAGCGGCCAAACCAGTTATTCAGAGACAAAGGGCAAACTGATGCCTCAGCCAGGTGTAGAGAAAGTCAAATGGGCCATCACCTGCTAAGTGGCTATTCATTGACAGGCAAAGGGACATGAGTGAAAATCTACATCTTAGCAAAGAAACAGCATAGAGTTCCTATCCAGGGAAACTGCCTGGTGCCCTGCTCCCCGCTTGGGAAGCTTGTCAAGGAAGGATGAGGACTATAAAAAGAAAGGGGACACACCCAAAATGATCTCTCCCTTTCTCTCTGCCCACAACATTCATGACACCCGACAAACAAAGGAAGCAACATTGGACAAGGGGAGGGATCCTGACTGAAAGATGTTCAGCCAGTAGAACTGCCAAAGCATGTGGTGAGAGAGACTTTGCTTTGAATTTACTCTAGTTTGTTTCAGAGTAACAGCCGTGTTAGTCTGTATTCGCAAAAAGAAAAGGAATACTTGTGGCACCTTAGAGACTAACCAATTTATTTGAGCATAAGCTTTCGTGAGCTACAGCTCACTTCATCGGATGCAATGTTGTTGTTAGGCATTAATTGTGTTTTACCTTTTTTTTTCTTGTAACCAGTTCTGACTTTTATGCCTCATTACTTGTGTTCACTTAAAATCTCTCTCTTTGTAGTTAATAAACTTGTTTTATTGTTTTATCTAAACCAGTGTGTTTGAACTGAAGTGTTTGGGAAACTCCATTTGGGATAACAAGCTTTGTGCTTGTCATTTTCTATTAATAAAATGATGGACTTTATATGAGTTTATATTGTCTAGGAGAAAGCTGGGCAGTATAAGATGTGCATTTCTGGGGAAAGTCTGGCACTGGGAGCATGCTGGTGTCATTTGGCAGTGTGGTTCAAGAGTGGCTGACTGCAGCATTCATGCCATGTAGCTGGAAGTGACTTACATGCTGGTGGCTGCTTGTGACCAGACCAGGAATGGTAGCTACAGCAGCAAAGCAGTGTAAAGGGCACCCCAGATAAGAGGACCGAGGTGACACAGCTGTCCATCAGCCTAGACCGTACCTTGGGTATGTCACAGAGATGCAGAGCGCTCAGCACAGGATGCAGACTGCGATGGTGATTTTGCATGAGCAGGTCGGGATGGAGAGCAAGGGTTATGGGAGGCTGAATCAACGGCACAAGAAAGTAAAAAACCAGCAGTGCTTCAGCCATGCCAGGGCAATGAGGACCAGCGTGGCCCAATCCGCTTTCAGCTTGAGGATAACCTGTGCAATGGTTGGGATTGGAGAAAAAGCATACAGGAGAACTGACTGCCAGTTGAGGTGGAAGGCATTGGTCAGAGAGCCTGGACTAAGGTCCCCCTGACAGAAAAACAGCTGGCGTTTCCTACTGTCCTTCGTAGTGAACAGGTTGATCACTGGGATGCCTCAGACTGCAATGACTCGCAGAACACTGGGCTTCAGAGACCACTTGTGGTTTGGGGAAAAATTCCTGCTGAGATAGTCTGTGAGAGGATTCTGGGCATGGGGCAAGTGACTGGTTATCGGAGAGATACTCTTGTCAATGCAGAACTGCCACAACCTAATCACCCCTTGGCAGGGCACCCTGGAGTGTGCTCCCCCTTGCCTGTTCCCATAATACATTGCGGTGGTATTATCAGAAAGTATGTGAACTACCAAACCCTTGATGTGGTCTAGGAAAGCAAGACAGGCATTGTAGATGGCCCAAAGCTCCAAGATATTGATATGCAGTGGAGCTTCCTGCTCTGACCACAGGCTCTCAACCTTCAGCAAGCCCAGATGCACTCCCCAACCTATCAAAAAAGCATCAGTGACAACAGTCCTGGTAGGTAAGGGCTGGACAACTTACATTCCCCTGAACCATCCACCACTGTAAGGAGTCCAGGACTGATGGAGGGAGGTGGACCAACCTGCCCAGGGGATGAAGGGTTGGACTGTAAAAAGTCCTGAGCCACATTTGCAGAGGACAAAAGCACAGCCGTGAGAATTAAACCACTTGCGTCCATGAAGACATATGGCCTAAGAGCCTCAGGCACATGTGAACTGTTGTGGAAGGCTGAGACTGCAGACCAAGACAAAGGCAGCGAATTGTCTGGAAATGGTTGATCGGCAGGAATGCTCTCAAACCTATAGCGTCTATTAGAGCCCCAGTGAACTGGATTTTCTGAGTGGGGATCAAAGTTGACTTTCATGTGTTTAGGATGAAACCCAGATGGTTGAGTAAAGGCAGTGCCTGCTGGTTCACGATCCACATTTGCAGGAGGAGAAGGTGTAAATCTTCCTGTTCATCAAATCCATCCTTTTGGAGTCCTGGTCCTTAGGAGTGGACTTAAACCTGCCCTGCTGGACTCTACCATTCACTGTGGTTACGACTAGGGAGTTTGGGACCAGACGGGAATAAAAGTCCTCAAATCCTGCACCAGGACAAAATGTTTCTCTGTGTGCTACACAGTAGGCAATACTGAAGCTGGCATGCTCCAGTTTCTAGAAGTGCATCGGTGATAGGGAGGGCTACTCTCCCAGGAGCAGACAGTTGCAGGATATCAACTGACTTATGGGCATTCTCCTGCAGGAACTCTGCCTGAGTGCCCAGGCAAGCAGTCACATGCCGCTAAATCCTCTGATATTGGGCCTTGAAATCCTCTGATACTGAAGGAGAGGAAGAGCCAGGCACTGCTGAATTGTCCAGGGATGAAGTAGAGGCAGTTAACTATACTAAAGGGGGCTCTTGTTCCTGGACTGATGGAGCTGGAAGGGGCAGCTCCATGGGCTCCACACCTGGAAGGCTCACTGGTATCTGAACCAGTGGGTCCAGAGTTTCTGCCACTAATCTGCCCAGTGACCTTGCTTTAGAGCAAGCTGAGGAGTGTGACCTCTGTGACTGAGGAGCATCCCATAGATTCCATGGAGGCCACTGATAAGGAAAGGGCATTGGTAGCCAGTAGGTGCCAGGCCAGGGACCCTCTTCCTGAGTGCGAGATGAGTGCCAATCCTGGTGACCATAATGCTCCATAAATGGTCCCCAATGTGGGTCAGGCAATGGAGAGTGGGAGGAGGAAGATCCCACCCTTGATGCGGAGGAGCATTGGGTTTCTGGGGATAAAGGTGGAGCCAGTCCTGAGGGAGCCAGTAACCGGTCTGACTCACCTGTTGCCCAGAATGACGTAAGGACCAGAGCTGATGATGGAAGCCGGATTGCCAGCACCAAGTACGCTGGTGCTGACCCCAAAGTTGTCAGCAGCACAGAAACTGCTGACTGTTGAAGTGGAAGGCAGTGAAAGCTGCCCCAGTGACATCTGTGGTGCCAACTGCAAGGGTGCTGAGGAGTTTCCTGTTGCCGAGGTTGCTTGCACTTAGCCACGTGCTGATCCTGCTGCCATAAGCTATGCTGAGCTGACAGACACAAGGGTTCAGCAGCCCGTCCAGCCAAGGGGGCTCTAAACAATTCAGTGTTGGCCAAATCCTGGACCAAAGGCGTGGTCACGATGGACAGGAAGCGGAGTCCTCTAGCTGCCTGGTATGCCACTGACATGGAAACAGTCGGTGCCGGCATCGCCCTTGCCAGTACCTGACTCAACAGGTGCCCCGGGGCCAGAACTGGAGTCGACAGTGAAGGGTCTCTAAGCCCCCTCCTTGGTACCGGGGAGTGGTTAAAGGCTCCCGCACTCCAGTCCACACTCTTCCCAGGGGAGGCGGGAGTCTCCCCATGAGACCTGGAATGATTTCAATTGGTCTTATGCCCCTTTTCCTCTGTGCACTGCTCCTTGATGTGGGCCTCACCCAAGCACAGCATGCATCACATATGGGGATCGTTGTTAGGGATCACTCCCCCACATGGCAGACAATGTTTAAACCCCGGTGAGGGCATCAGAGTAAATACAACACTAATATAACTAATACTCAGAGTACTAACAAGATACAACTAGAAAACACTAGTGAGAGCATGTGAGGTTAAGACCAGACAGGGCTCCGACTCCAGCAAGGGGCAGTAAGAAGAAACTGAGAGGGGTTGGGGCGCTGCCACCTTATATAGCCAGGAGAGAGGTTATGGCCACAAGGCACGAACGCCACCCCGCTATGGGTACTGTTAGGCAAAATTCTCAGCTCCGGCATGCTGTGCACACCCACACACTTACGTGGAATACATGGCTGCATCCACTAGAAGATGAACCTTCCCTAAAACTGTTTGTGTTGGACACTTACAGGGTCATATTAACACCTTTTACTCTTTGAGCCCATACAGCCCCATCTAAATTAATACAGCATTTCCTATTGTCCTCTAGAAGGTGCTTATATAAACTGATTGTTTAGTACTTTGTTCTAGTATCTTTGCAGGTATCAAAGTTAGGCTGACTGGTCTATAATTCCCTGGGTCCTCTTAATAGCTATCTTTAAAAAGGGGACCAATGTTTGCCCTTTTCCAGTCCTCTAAGATCTCATGTGGCAAGGAGTTCCACAGGCTAATGATGCACTGTATGAAAAAAATATTTCTGTTTACAAGTTTTTAATTTTCTGCTTTGAAGTTTAATTGACTGTTCCCTTGTTTTCTTTTATGAGAAATCATGAATAGCAGCATCTAATATACCTTCTCTAGGTCATTATTTTGTATACCTTTAAAATGTTCCCACTTATTAATCTCATTTCTAAAGTAAATGGTTTTCAAATCTTTTCATATGGGAGTTTCCCATGCACTTAATCATTCTCATTGCTCATCTGTGAACCCACTGTATTTCACCCCTTTAAGATATGGTGCCAAGAACTGAACACAGAATTCTGGGTGAGGATACATCATGTTAAATTATTTGCCATCCTATTCCCTATGCATTCTAACCTGTTTGCTTTTCTGGCTGCTGCTGCACATTAAGAAGTCTTCATTAAGCTGGCAAAAGCCCAGGTTCTTTTTCTCAGTTGTTACAAATAATTTAGGACCCTGTAAGTGTACATGTAATCCAAATTATTCCTTCCAAAATATATTACCTTGCATCTGTCAACACAGAATTTCATCTGCCATTGGGTTACCCATTCACCTAGCTTGGTTAGGTCCCTCTGAAGTTCCACATAGTCTTTTCCAGACTTGACTAACCCCAATAATTTTGTACCATCTGCACATTTTGCTACTTCACTACACACCTCCTTTTTCAGATAGTTGATACATATATTAAACAACAGAAGTCCTAGTACAGAACCTTGTGGCACCCCACTGTTAGCCTTTGGTCTTTATGAAAATTGACCATTTATTTTTATTCATTTTTTCATCTCTTAGCTTGTTTCTAATCCCCAACATTACTTTGCATCTCACTTTATGACTACTTATTTTCCTTAGTACTCTCTTGTGAAGGACTTTTTTCTCAAAGGCTTTTTAAAAGTCCAAATAAATTTTGTCAACCAGTTCTCCTTGATTGGCTATTTTACTGACGTGCTCAGAAATTTTAGTACCTTAGTGAGGCATGATTTTATTCCCTCTGTGGAAGTCATGCTAGTTATATATACTATAGAAAAGATGTTCTCACCAATACACAAGAGAATATGGACACAATCTGATACTGCAGTCCTTATTCAGACAAAATCCCATTGCAAAGAAGACTCCATTTCTGTTTTATCCCTTGCCATGAGGCAGAGGCACCGTGGAACCAGTTATATCTTAATGAACCCACTGCTGTCAGGGAAGGTTCTGAAAAAACGTTCAATAGGGCCAGAACCCTAAACGGAATTATTTTCAGGCCAGGTAAATTCCATTTAACCTTTGCATAAAGAAAAACAAATGTCTTCTCTAAAGCAATTTAAATAAGCATTTTGAGATCTTTCCACTATGTAGAAGTAGGGCTGTGAGTGCAGGCAGAGCTATTAGTAGTCAGAAAGATGCAGACCCCATTTTCCCTCTTTCGTTTTTTGCTGTTAAGTTACTATTATCCTCCATTCCATGTAATAATGGGCTTAACATCAAGTGAAACTGGAAATGGAAAGAACAGTGAAAGATGACAGACTTGAAGGGATTTTATTGGGACTATGGGTTACTCCTAAGGTCAGAATCAGTAAGTATAATTAGATTCCTGGCCTTTACAACAAATGTAAAGCAACTGCGAGATTTCTTTTGTGTGCTTGTAATTAAACATGCACTTTTACTGCCCTCTGCAGTATTGTGAAGTTACTTTGATTCCAACACATGAAAGCTTATTGAAAGACCAGATGCAGATACAAGTGCTCCATTTCTGTATTACATTCATATTTCTGAAAACAAAACATTTTTCAAAATAAATGGAATAGCCCTTTTTTTACAGGACAAAAAAGGGGACTGTGTTTCTACTAATAATGAGTGGTTTTTCAGTACCTCTCAGAAATTCATTTCCATACAGACTCCAGCACATAGAAAACTCCCAACACATACAACTGAACCTCAATTAACCCAGAGAGAAAGCTCACATTTTTTGGCTTAAAGCTAAGCTGTATCTTGAGCATCAGAGTGAGATATATTTGGATAAATTAGCTACCTATTGTATTTAAACATGATTCAAGTGACACAAATGAAAGGTTCAGAGAATGAACCCAGCATTAGTAATGCTTGATCCAAATATATCATGGTGGGCAGAAATGACAGATGCTATATCTGGATTATTTAAATACAATTCATGTTTAGATACCACGATGATTAAATACTGGATGGATTAGACAGGGGCGTCTCACCAACCCTACTAGCGTCCCCATCCAGTTATCATTTATACTGCACCTAAAGTGCCCTTCTGTCCCTTCCTGCTCCAAAAGCTTACAATGTCTCACCCACAACTGGTATTGAGGTTTTGGTTTGTTTCTCCCCGCCCCCATCTATGTTTATCTCAGGCTGAGTTCAGAGGCAAAGACTTAAGACTCATTAATTCATGCTAAGAATTTCAGAACAAAAGTGCATAGATATAACATAAAAAGAAAACCAAACAAAAGGGGCCTTTCAGTAAATGTAGACATCCATCAGAAAAGCTCTCTCTAGACTAGAAATTGCATGTTTTTATAAGTACTTTGATAAAATATACTGGCACTTCCCAAAAGGACACACAGACAGCTGGTTCAAGCATAATTAGCTCAAGACTTGCCTCTTTATGCCAATCAATATCTTCTATTCATACTAGCATCATGGCAAAGCAGGTATTCGTGCTGATTCTTGAGCAGGTAAAATCCTTTTTACTAAGTATTTGTATAAGATGAACTCTGTTGGTTGAATAGGTATATTTTGATTTAGTAAACAGATTAATTGAACAGAGATATTGTTTCTGATTAATTTTCTATTGTGTTCTGTCATAATAGGTCTTAAATTGAGCATAGGTCCTGGAAACCCTCCACACAGAAGTAATTTTCACCCAAAATAGCTACTCGTTGTTGAGTGTAAGGATATTAAGAAGACTACTCTATTACTGCACATTCACCTAAATAGGTTTAATTATACCATGTTTATCCACCAGAGGGCTTTCCTGATTGAACCGCAAGGAGCAGCTTGCAGGTCTGAAAATCTGAAGCCCAGTTTCAATTGCAAAGTGTTTAAATATTCCTTTAGTCTCAAGCATAAAAAAAATCAGCTTCTTTCTCCCAAACTGGTTGTGATCAGTATTTGTCTTAACTAAATGAACCATCATAACAAATGTTTTTTAAGAGGCACAGTAGTTGTAAACCAGGAAAGTTACATTCAAGAAAGCAAGCCAGTTCTTTTGAAAATATAGAGGAGGATGGTGTAGATTATATCTGGAACACAACTGCCTAATTAGAAACTTATGATCAGAAGCACACACTGATTTCAGGTGGCTTCATTTTTGGGTATCCAATTTGGAACACAGTGGTTCTGAATTTCAGAAGTACTGAGCACCTTCAGCTTTGATTGACCTCAGTGGATGTTCTGGGTGCTCAGCACCTACGGAAATTGAGCTCAAAGCATCTCAAGCTGAGCACACAGAAATGGAGCCACATGATATCAAGAGCCAATTTTGAAAGCGTTGGCCTTAGACCACAGACAACCAATGCAGCAGATTTCAGAGTAGCAGCCGTGTTAGTCTGTATTTGCAAAAAAGAAAAGGAGTACTTGTGGCACCTTAGAGACTAATTTATTTGAGCTTTCGTGATGAAGTGAGCTGTAGCTCACGAAAGCTTATGCTCAAATAAATTGGTTAGTCTCTAAGGTGCCACAAGTACTCCTTTTCTTCAATGCAGCAGAGAGGTTACTTTGCAGTAACGAGCTGAGTTTATTGCCTCCACACAGCTACCCTACTGAGAACATGCCTTGCTGCCCAAGCTCAGAATTGTCTCCAAAGCAGCAACTATTACAGCCACATGTTTGCTTCCCTTTAGCCCTACTTGGGCACTGGCCAGCAAGACTGTAAAAGGGGCTGCAGGCAGTTAACTAGGACCATTCTCATTGTGGTTGTTGGGCATGTGCTTCCCCATCAAGGCAGATCCCAAAGGCAAAGAATAAAGTGTGGAAACATAAGATTAGTGCAGATGAATTAGTTGATCATCTAAGATCCTTCCACCTCAGCACCACTCTTGCAAGCAGTGAATTATACCTCCCAATATCCCAGTAAGGTAGCTATTATTCCCATTTTGCCAAAGGGTAAATGCATTGCTACACGCTTTATTATGCAAAATGGCACAAAGATTAAGAAAACAGCCTGACCTTACAGTAACTATAATTACCAAGATGCTTTGCCTACATGCATTAGATTCTTTGGGCCATCAGTGTCCATTGGGGACATACCAGCACCCTAGATATATTTGTGCCACCCCACCCAAGAGTAGGCCCAACCATCCCTCAGTTCCTTCATCAATACAGAATCCCAGAGAGGTAGGGCTCAGTAACAGCTGGGTCGAAGGGGCATGTGTGGAATCCATCCAGACAACCCATCTCAAAGAACCCCAAATTCTATAAGGTCCGAAACCGATCATCCTCAACTATTCCCCCTACAAGATCCCATTCTTGGTGGCTAATAAGCAGTTACCTTTGTTTGGGAGGTGGGTGCTGAGTCTTACTTAAACAAGTTGCAGAGTAGCAGCCGTGTTAGTCTGTATCTGCAAAAAGAAAAGGAGGACCTGTGGTACCTTAGAGACTAACAAATTTATTTGAGCATAAGCTTTCGTGAGCTACAGCGAAGTGAGCTGTAGCTCACGAAAGCTTATGCTCAAATAAATTTGTTAGTCTCTAAGGTGCCACAAGTACTCTTTTACTTAAACAAGGGTTGTAGGACAGCTCTATCAAAATGGGCATCCAATCTGATTGCCTCCACTGAATAGAGTCTTGTAAAGACATGAACAAAACTCCATGTGGCTCCCCTACAGATTTCAGAAATAAGGACATTCTTCAAAAAGGCAGCTGAGGTTGTTTGAGCTCTAGTTGCATGAGCTCTGACATGGCCCAGTGGACCTAACCTGGCTAACTTGTAACATGCTGTTATACAGTGGAAACCCATTCTGATAGACAATTCTCACAGAGGTTGACCCATAAGCTCCCCAAAACGTCATGAATTGTCCAGGTGTGTTCCTGAATGATTGTCCTGTTAAGGAAATAGGATAATGTTTTTACTACATCAAGAACATGTGGTTTATCTTCTGTGGTAGAGAGTGAGGTTTGGGGGAAGAAAACTGGAGATGAATGAATTGGTTCACATGGAATTCAGCAACAACCTTGGGTAGGAACTTAGGATGAGCACTGATAGTAACCCTGTTCTTACAAAATACTTATAAGGCAAACCCCGCACTGAGGGCCTGAATCTCCTTTGTCCAAGCTGAGATAATAGCTATTTAAAAAAAAAAAAAAAAGCCACCTTCAACATTAGGTGGTATAGGTAGGGCTTCAGTTTTTCAGGGTTTATTAATTTCATTTGTTTTTAGCAATTTTGAGTTTTATGTAGATGTCCAAAAATCAGTTTTCAGGGCGCTTTGTAGATACTGTAATGAAAAACATACATTACTCCTTATAGTGTATATGCCCATGAGTAATCTTTGTAATGTTCTCTAGTGTGCTTTAATGTAGTGCTCGTTAAAAAGATCTGTTAAAGCTCACTACAGGACTTTTAGTGAACACCAGCAGGATCTAGAAGGACTAATTAACATGCAAGGTTAAAGTGCTTTAGAAATCATATCCTTGTAGCCTCCATTACTGATCAGTGTAGGCAAGCCCTTAGATCAGAGGTGGGCAAATTTTTTGGCCCAAGGGCCACATCGGGGTTGCAAAACTGTATGGAGGGCTGGGTAGGGAAGGCTGTGTCTCCCCAAACAGCCTGACTCCTGCCCTGATTGCCCCCCTCAGAACTCCTGACCCATCCAAACCCCCCTGCTCCCTGTCCCATGACCGCCCCCTCCCAGGACCCCCCGCAACTCCACCCCCTATCCAACTGCCCTTGCTCCCTGTCCCTGGACTGCCCTGCTCTGCCCCATCCACCCCCCTGCTCCCTGACAGGCCCCCCAGGACTCCCACACCTATCCAACCCCCTCTGCTCCCCATCCCCTGACTGCCCCCACCCAAACCTCCGCCCCATCCAACTGCTCCCTGTCCCCTGACTGCCCCCCAGGGACCTCCTGCCCCTTATCCAACACCCCTGCTCCCTGCCCCCTTACCGGGCCACTCAGAGCGGCAGGACTAGCTTATTGGAAAGCCTGGGAGGTGGGCGGGCACAAGCTGTGCTGCCCACGTAGTGGTGTGGCTACAGGGGAGGGGGGACAAAGGGGGAGGGGCTTGGGCCTAGCCTCCCCAGCTGGGAGCTCAAGGGCAGGCCAGGCCTGAGGACCATAGTTTGTCCACCTCTGCCTTAGATACAAGTAATTATTTCCAGTGTTCTAATGGTGTTTACTGGCTAAATACCAATTTTTTTAACTGGGGGTGTTTCACTGGTGTTTATCAATTAAAATAAAAAAGCAGATGCCCTACCTCTAGGGAAGCAGTTGCTGAAAGGCTCAGAGGGGGAACCCCTCAACCCTGTTAATACTATATTGAGGTCCCCAGAGGAAGAGGGCTCCTGAACTGTGGGGACAGCATGAGTTAGGTCCTTAAAGAACCTAGTCACAGTAGAGAGAGAAAATACAGTGTAGCCCTGGCTACAAGGGTGATATGCAAGTACTGCTTCTAGATGGACCCTAGTGGAGACTTTCTTAAGTTGGAGCAGAATGTTCTGAACTTCAGCTGAAGAGCTTCTTTCAGTGGACATCAGCCAGGCAGTCAGATGTAGTGATCTGACTGCTGTTCTGAGAGATCATGTCTGGCAGAGCAGGTAAGGTTGAGCAGGGTAGTGTTGAAAGGTTCACTGGATTGGAATACCAGAACTGGTTAGCCATACTGGGCCTATCATGATCACCAGCCTGCCTTCTCAGGAGCCCTGGCATTATGGCGATCAGTAGGAAAGGATACCTCAAACAGTGATCTTGAGATGTTGAGTTCAGGACCCTGACAAAAGGAAGAAAGGAAAGCAACAGAATACTGACCCTGGACTTCAGAAAAGCAAACTGACTCCCTCAGGGAACTGACGAGCAGGATCCCCTGGGAGGCTAATATGAGGGGGAAAGGAGTCCAGGAGAGCTAGTTGTATTTTAAAGAAGCCTGATTGAGGGTGCAGGAACAAACCAGACCACTGTGCAGAAAGAATAGCAAATATGGCAGGCAACCAGCTTGGCTTAACAGAGAAATCTTCAGGGAGCTTAAACACAAAAAGGAAGGTCACAAGAAGTGGAAACTTGGATAGATGCCTAGGGAGGAGTATAAAAATATTGCTTGAGGATGCAGGGGTGTAAACAGGAAGGCCACAGCACATTTGGAGTTGCAGCTAGCAAGGGTAACAAGAAGGGTTTCTACAGGTATGTTAGCAACAAGGTGGTAGTCAGGGACAGTGTGGGACCCTTAGTGAATGGGGGAGGAAATCTAGTGACAGATTATGTGGAAAAAACAGAAGTACTCAACGCTTTTTTTTGCCTTGGTCTTCAGAGACAAGGTCAGCTCCCAGAGTGCTGCACTGGGCAGCACAGTATGTGGAAAAGGTGAGCAGCCCTCAGAGTGAAAGAACTGGTTAAGGACTATTTAGAAAAGCTGGACCTGCACAAGTCCATGGGGCCAGATGCAATCCATCTGTGGGTGCTGAGGGAGTTGGCTGATGTAATTGTAGAACCAGTGGCCATTATCTTTGAAAGCTCATGGCGATCAGGGGCGGTCCTGGATGATTAGAAAAGGGCAAATACAGTGTCCATCTTTTTAAAAAAAAAATTAAAAAAAGGAAGGAGAATCCAGGTCTCTTCCAACCTTAATCTTCTGTAAGTCCCAATGTCCAGCAGGTGAGAAAGGCAGCTGACAGTAACGTTGGCCTAGACCCATTTACCTAGAACAAAACACTTGATATTTCTTGTTCTAGTCTGCGGCAAACTGCTCTAGATTTAGGAATCCCCCTTGTGAAAGACTTTCTGTAATAAGTCTGACAGATTTCAGAGTTACATGTTAGTCTGTATCCGCAAAAAGAACAGGAGGACTTGTGGCACCTTAATAAATTTGTTATGCTCTAGAGACTAAGCTTTCATGAGCTACAGCTCACTTCATCTGATGACTATCTGGGATAGTCTGAGGACTGTCTACTGACGTGAGCTGCTTTCTGAACACCTGGGAGATACAGGGCCATTGACGTGATCTGTGATGAATATACCAAGTCCAGAGCAAAACGTCCTGCCAGCCTGACCTGGCTCTCTCTTACCTGCGGACATAATGCACAGCTGTGGCATTGTCTGTCAGCACTTGGATTGTGTATCCCTGGGAGTAGAGGCAGGAATGCTTTGCATTCTAGGTAGAGGACTCTGAGTTCCAAGCATTTATATGCAATGACCTTCCTGAGGGGAATATAGGCCATATTTTTGAAGGTGACCTAGATGAGCTCCCCCCATCCCTGAATCTATCACCAGTGTCTTATTAGGTAGAGTTGTAGAGAGGGGTACTCCACGGCACAACTGAAGTGGGTTTTTTCCACCATTTTAATGAGGACTTCTCACAGGACCATGACTATTGTGTCCATGCAGTTCCTCTCAGACCCATTGGTCCATAGTAATGCTACTAAGTGTTTGGGGGGGAGAATAGTTGCTAAAAAGTCAGGGGTGGGGTGAGGGGGGACACTGGTAGAAACTCTGCCAAGCTGTGGCATGAAACCTGGTATTGAGAGGAAGATAATAAGGGCACCATAGCTGAGGCAGCAGTGGGTTGCCTGCTTTTTCTTCAGTGGCTCCAGCGACCTCTGTTGTTTACAACAGTATGGAGCAAAGGGACATTATCCGAAGGAGATTTGAGCTCTGGCTTGCTTTCTCCTTGGGGATGGAGTGCACAATCCCAAAGAATGTAAAGCAGCTCTACAGTCCTTTAATGAGCAGAGGCCCTTGTTGATCTCTGAGTTGAAGATGGAAGACCCATGATCTTGGTTTTGACCTTCCTGAGTATTCTTGATGACTGGAGCCAGGATGATCTTCACACTGCCACTGTTGTGGCCATGATGCACACAGCTGTATCAGATGCATCCAAAGCAACCTGCATGGATATTTTAGCTGTGGGTTGCCCCTCTAGCATGATGATTTTAACTCTTTCCATAAACTAAGACAATTTGTTCCAGTGCAGATAATCATATTTTGCCAGACACACCTTGTCATTGGCAATGCACAGTTGGAGACTGTCAGAGTAGACTTTTTTGATGAACCGATCCAGTGTCTTAGGATTCTTTTCCCTGGGCGTTACGTTAGCAGCCCTTCCTCTTTGGATCCTTCCTGAACACCCATTATGACAAGAGAGCCCGGTGCTGGCTATGAATAAAAGTACTCAGAACTTTATAAGCTTCAATTCTCATAGCACACCCTGTGAAGCAGGAATTTCCATTTTACGGAATAGAAAAAAATCACTCCACCTTTCTCCCCACCCCGATATCATATGTAACAGAGGGCACAGATAGGGAGGAAACTCATGTCACATGCTATGCTAGGTAAGGAGGTGGTCTAGAGCATATCTAGCTGTCATGCCATTCCTAGGCATAGCATGCATCCAAAACTTCATTAGATTGTTACTTTGAAGAAAGCTCAAGCAATCTCATTCTTACTAAAAAAATTTAACAAAAACTACTTGTAAATATTTCATATTTAATGTATTTATTTTTAGCAACACTGTCCCATACAAAAGCAATAGAAACATTAACTGCTTTCAGCAGAATGTATGTACAAAGTTATCATTTACAACAGTTTTACATTAAAAACAGTGAATACAAATCAAGCACTTTCCCTAGATATATTGTTTATTTTTCTCTAAGTGTTAGATAAGTTATGTCTATCCATGACTATTTACAGGTACCAAATTTAGGCTACAGCTTCTTAATGCATCGCTGCCACACTTCAGTTTTGTTTTTTAAATGGGGTTTCCATATTAAACTTACATATTATGTCCTTTCCCACCATTACAAAATAAGCTTTTGCAGATGAAAGGAATTTACTTTAAATGAATCAGAAAAAGGAAAACCTTGTAATGTGGAAAAAGCACTTACACAAATATCTTTGCCAATTAAGGGAAATCAAAGTGAAAGTTAGAGGTTGGGTGATTCTTGAAACAAGGACAGAGCCCTCCCCACTTCTAGATCAATAGTTCAAGTATCTAGTCCAATAATGAGCTAAAGTTGTTACAGGTCATTGTAGCTACATGAAATAAAAATTTCAGTTTATCTGTTGAGAGGCCATGGATTCAGCTGGTATTGAATTTAAATTCCCCTCACCCTCTGTAGGCAGGCTTTGCAGGAGAGTTGGTTCATGCAGTAGCAGGGCAGCATGCAAAATCTCAAACCACACCTGCTTATCCTGTTCTGTGGATACATTGCTCTGTGGACTGCCAACAGAGCACTTAAGCAATAAACTCACATATGGGGAAATGAATGACAACCTGAAGTTTTACAGAACTAAGTTTGCTGAAGGATAGCAGTGTTGCCTTTGGCTGTTTCTTCTATGACTAGTTCCATCTTCTGAATAATTATAAAAAAGTAGTCTTGTAAAACCATCTGATATACATAAATTAGAAGTCAAACAGGAAGTCACACAACTTAAGTTCTATTCTTTACACAAATTTGGTCCAGAAAATACGTAGACAGACCACAAATTAAGGAACAGCCCTTTAACTTGCTTAAGCTTCTGCACTATTGACAGGTAGGGAACAACATCCAGTTTGAATATACCAGGCGAACATTTCACAAACTTTTAAAAGAATGTTTCCCTTAGAACAGCCTGCACAGAGCACCACTTAGCTCACAGTACTGAAGTCTTTAAGTGGCTCATTCAAACATGCCTCCAAGTCAAATTCGCCTTCCACCCGATAGTCAACATGTCTAACCTTGGTGGGCGTGCCAGAAAAGGTATCCTAGAACAGAAAATTACATTAATGATTAAGAAATTAAGATCAGCGTGCACCTCATCTATTTAATATTTCATCTTCATATTCCATTATTTCTGTATTTCATTTAGACCTTCCTATTTTCACTAAAGTATCATATGTGATGTGTTAAAGGCAGATCCAAACCAATTTCAGTAACTTAGCCTTAGTGAATGCTTGAACATACACCACCTTTTAAAAGACTGCCCTTGCGATGTTGCATCTATGTATATGATCTATCACAAGTGTCTACTAAAGCTCTGTACAAACAGTACTATATCAGAAGCAGCAGAGAGTTGGAAGCAGTCTGTACAGAATGCTAGACCTTCTTGTACTGCTGTTTTTTGCTCAAGAGGTCACAACATTTTAGACTACTTCAGTCTTCTCCAAACTTTTGAAAGCTGAGTCCTCTTTAGGCCGAAGGCTATGATTCCACAGAATCTGCGACTGACTCATAGCCTTACGCCCCATTTCAATCTTCATGTGTTGTTAAAGGCATACCCAAAATGAGTGATCTCAGAAGATCATGCATTTCACAACATGTTCCCCTTTCTTACATACTTTGAAAAGTGAAATATTTAATGTTAACATTAAAAATATCATCAATGGCATCTGAGTTAGTACCCACTGAAGTATTATTTCAGGCTTTCTGCAAACTCAGGCATTGCTAGATTAGTTATACTTGAAAATATGACCAAGAGTTTTTTCACAACCATATAGCTAGAGTCTTTAAATGAAAACTCAGACCTTGACGAACAATTAAGTGGTTTGTTCACGCATCTCTGGCTAATCTGAGGGGAGGGGTGGGGCACAACCTCACTTTAGGAAACAACTGTGAGAGCAGCAAAAAGTTGATTATTAATAGGTTTTTCAATTAATCACAGTTAACACATGTGACTAACACAAACCAAATTAACTAGATTGAAAAACTGTGGTTAATTGCAATTTTAACCACACTGTTAAATAATAGAACACCAAATTAAATTTACTATAAATAGTTTTGGATGTTTTTCTACATTTTCAAATATATTTATTTCAATTACAACACAGAATACAAAGTGTACAGTGTTCACTTTATGTTAAATATTTGCACTGTAAAGAAGATAAACAAAAGAAATCGTATTTTTCAATTCACCTCATACAAATTTACTCAGTCCTACTTCTTGTTTAGCCATACACTAAGACAAACAAGTTTGTTTACATTTATGGGAGATAATGCTGCCCGCTTATTTAGAATGTTACCTGAAAGTGAGAACAAGTGTTCTCATGGCACTATTGTAGCTGGCATTGCAAAGTATTTAGATGCCAGATATGCTGAACATTCATATGCCCCTTCATGCTTCAACTTGTAAGCGCTAAAAATTTTTACATTGTTTTGTTTGAGTGCAGTTACACAAAAGAAATTCAACATTTTTAAAGTTGCACTTTCATGATAAAGAGATTGCTCTACAGTACTTTGAGGGCAACTGAAAAATACTATTTCTTTAATCTTTATTACATTGAAAATATTTGTAATAAAAATATAAAGTGAGCACTGTACACTTTGTATTTTGTGTTGTAATTGAAATCAATATATTTGAAAGTGTAGAAAAACATCCAAAAATATCTATAATACATTTCAATTGGTGTTCTATTATTGTTTAACAGGGTGATTAAAACTGATTAATCACTACTTTTTAATCTTGCTATTAACTGTGCTTTAAATCATGACAGCCCTAATTATTCATCTGAAATACAGTTTAGTTGAATAATTATGGCAAAATATTACTTACATAATTGTCTTGAGAGCTTGCTTGAGATTCAGTAGAATTACTTCCTATGGATTCTGTCTCCATCTCACCAAGATCAACTGGACTGCTATAAAATTAAAACGATTCAGAGATTTAGAGCAAGTTAAAATCTCCCAATGATGCAGTCTACTAAACTATGGTATAGTTTAAGGAAGTAGTGTGATTCCAACAGCTGTGTCACTTAAGGAAATCGCTGCATGCAACACTCAGATTCAATAAAAAAATCCTGCATTGCTTGCAATGAACTTGGTGCATCACTTTAGGAATTCATAACCTTGTGTGTTCTTTTCAATTCAGGAGGTCAATTTTTTGTAAGTTTAACTGTCTGAAATGACAACATGAATCTTACTAAAGAATGTCTCTCACAAGTCACATTAAAGATAAGCAAAGCTCTTTTAATCTAAAAATCCATTTGCTGATGCTAGAAACAACCAGCATGCTTTTACTATGTTTGGAGCAAGAGATCAAAGCAAGATTCTACCAATTAACATGGTGAGTTGCAGCTGTTCTTCTAGGAACCTGTCTAACCTTGGTGGGGGTGCCAGGAAAGGTATCACGCATTGGTGAGGGGATGATGATCAACTCTGAGGACCCTCAATATGCAGTAATAGAAACTAGTGAGAAAGCTTGTAGAAAACTGGGAAGAGGAGTGTTTTGCCAGCTGTCTCCAAGGAAGATGCAGCAAGAAAAAAAAACCAAAAAAAAAAAAACACTACACACCTGGTCCCCCTCAGCTCACAGAGTTTGGTGAATGAAGAGATCTTTTCTCCCTTCCCTTCTAGTAGCAGCCTTTATTTTTTTTTTGCTATTTTTAGACACTCCCCTATTTCTTCAGTAGGCAGCTTTTTAAATGTTCCCACTGTTGCTACAAACAGTAGGAAAGCTAGCTTTGACTTCCCACTGGCATTTTACCTAGCGTCATCTAGCTCTGCTCAGAACTTGTTTAGACAGCATGGTAGTAAATTACTAGTACCTTGTTTATTCTAGCATTCCACTGTCACTACTGCTGATAGTCAGTTAACTTTTAGAGAAATAGATCTAGTGTAGACAAGGCCTTCAAAAGCAAAGCACAGGATGTTTTCCCCCCACAATCCAGAAACAGGTACCTTTGCCTCTGTGCCAGTTTCCCTTGGGAAATGAGGGTAATGATACTGACCTCCTTTATAAAGGATTTTGAAATCAATTGGGGGGGAAAGTGTGATATAAGAGCTAGATATTACTAAAGCAGGGTGCCCCATCTGCCAGATTGCAGATGTTTTAATCTCCAAGCCACATTCTCTTGATATCTACTACACAAAGACGGCATGGGGTAGAAAATCCCTAATTTGATCTAAAAATAAATTAGTTAAGTAAAAAAGGGCTTTGGGATTTTCTTGAAGGCATGGTTCCCATTTCTGGAGAGGGCTTTGGGATTTTCTTGAAACCATGGTTCCCATTTCATTCTTCGGAAATATCAGATGTTTCCTGGGCTCAGATAAATAAGTTTTGAAAAAAAGCTAAAAATGACTATGCGCTTAATCCTTAACTTCCTCCTGGGGGAGAAGAGATTTCCTCTCTTCCCCCTCCCCGCACAAAATGCATCCTCCTCAAACCCAGCACATGGTCCCAGCAGCCCATTCTCCCAGGGATTATATTAGCTGGTAGCAGAAGAAAATTATCTTGTATATTACACTGTGCTCCTGTACCAAAGGTTCAGGATTCAAAGCCTACCAACTGTGCATGATAGGGCTGTTACAATCAAGCACTTTAGTGAGGAAATGCCATAATGTAGACTGCAAAGGCATCCTTAATTCAGCTGCATTGTGTATGCATTATACTACTATCTTTAATTACATGATCACATACTATTTCCTCCACGGGATTCAGCCTCATACAGTGAACAGGATGGTGCTGAGGGAATTAATCAGGGTTGTGTAGTGAATGAGGCTGTCTGTAGGATCCCTGCCTCTTTCGCTATAGAAGTAGGAGCATATATAGAGAACAAGGCAGGGGACTGCAGGAAGGGAAAAGGATGGCTTTGTGATTAAGGCAGGCAAATAGAATCATAGATCTGGAAGAAACCTCGAGAGGTCATCTAGTCCAGTGCCCTGCACTCAAGGCAGGACTAAGTACTATCTATTTCATCCCCGACAGGTGTTTGCCCAACCTGCTCTTAAAAATCCCCAGTGATGGAGATTCCACAACCTCCCTAGGCAATTTATTCCTGTGCTTAACCACTGACAGTTAGGAAGTTTTTCCTAATGTCCAACCTAAACCTCCCTTGCTGCAATTTAAGCCCATTGCTTCTTGTCCTATCCTCAGAGGTTAAGAAAAAAACATTTTTCTCCCTCCTCCTTGTAACAACCTTTTACGTTCTTGAAAACTGTTATCAAGTCCCTTCTCAGTCTTCTCTTTTCCAGACTAAATGAACCCAATTTGTTCAATCTTCCCACATTGGTCATGTTTTCTAGACCTTTAATCATTTTTGTTGCTCTTCTCTGGACTTTCTCCAATTTGTCCACATCTTTCCTGAAATGTGGTGCCCAGAACTGGACACGATACTCCAGTTGAGGCCTAATCAGCGTGGAGTAGAGCGGAAGAATTACTTCTCGTGTCTTGCTTACAACACTCCTGCTAATACATCCCAGAATGACATTTGCTTTTTGTGCAACACTGTTGACTCATATTTAGCTTGTGATTCACTATGACCCCCAGACCCCTTTCCGCCGTACTCCTTCCTAGGCAGTCATTTTTCATTTTGTATGTGTACAACTGATTGTTCCTTCCTAAGTGGAGTACTTTGCATTTGTCCTTATTGACTTTCATCCTATTTACTTCAGACCATGTCTCCAGTTTGTCCAGATCATTTTGAATTTTAATCCTATCCTCCAAAGCATTTGCAACCCCTTCCAGCTTGGTATCGTCCACAGACTTTACAAGTGTACTCTCTATGGCATTATCTAAATTACTATACTATATTACTATATTAAACAGAACTGGACCCAGAACCGATCCCCGCGGGACCCCCCTTGTTATGCCCTTTCAGCATGACTGTGAACCACTGATAACTACTCTCTGGAAATGATTTTCCAACCAGTTATGCACCCACCTTATTGTAGCTCCATCTAGGTTGTGTTTCCCTAGTTTGTTTATGAGAAGTTCATGCGAGACAGTATCAAAAGCCATACTAAAGTCAAGATATACCACATTACCACTTCCCCCTCATCCACAATGCTTGCTACCCTGTCAAAGAAAGCTATCAGGTTGGTTGACATGATTTGTTCTTGACAAATCCATGCTAACTGTTACTTAAGTTACTTAATGATACTCACTATCTTCTAGGTGTTTGCAAATTGGTTTCTTAATTATTTGCTCCATTATCTTTCCAGGTACAGAAGTTAAGGTGACTGGTCTATAATTTCCCAGGTTGTCCTTATTTCCCTTTTTATAGATGGGCACTATATTTGCCCTTTTCCAGTCTTCCGGAATGTCTTCCATGACTTTTCAAAGATATCTGAGCCATTAGCAAGTATCTCCTCGAGCATTCTAGGATGCATTTCATCAGACCCTGGTGATTTGAAGACATTAACTTGTCTAAATAATTTTTAACTTGTTCTTTCCTTATTTTAGGCTCTGATCCACTCATTTTCACTGGCATTCACTATGTTGGTCGTCCAATCACCACCAAACTTCTTGTTGAAAAGCAAAACAAAGAAGTCAGTAAGGATCTCTTCCACATTATCTGTTATTGTTTCTTCCCCCCCCCCCCCCCCGCAATTAAGTATCAGGCCTACTCTGTCCTTGGTCTTCCTCTTGCTTATAATGTATTTGTACAATGTTTTCTTGTTACCTTTTATGTTCCTAGCTAGTTTGATCTCATTTTGTGCCTGGGCTTTTTTAATGTTATCCCTATATACTTGAGTTATCTGTTTATAGTCATCCTTTGTAATGTGATTGAGTTTCCACTTTTTGTAGGACTTTTTTTTTTTTTTGAGTTTTAAATTATTGAAGATCTCCTGGTTTAGCCAGGGTGGTCTCTTGCCATACTTCCTTTCTTTCCTAGCCAGTGGGATAGTTTGCTCTTGTCCCCTTAATAATGTCTCTTTGATGCCTTGGGAGAGCTCAGTTCTATCCCCACCTCACCAAATCTTCCTATGTGAAGCTGAGCAAGTCACTTAAACCCAGATCTGGGGGACTATTAATTGTTTTGGGAACCCATAATTGAGTTCCAGGGCTTTTATTCATTTAAATTGTATGGTCCCTCACACCGTACTTCAGGTTTTTAACAGTCAGCAATTATAATTTTAATTGTCAGTTGTTTGGATCAAAAACATCTTCCTGCATTCTTTGCTACTTCCATCAGCTTGAGCAAAGCAAGCAAACGCTACTAATGATGGAAATTGCAATTTCTAATATATTTGGAAAAAAGTTGTTTATGCCTGAAAACTAAAGATTATTAAACTGATATCCCATTAGTATAATTTTGCACATTTGTCCTAATCATTTTATGTATTGTGTTCAATCTCTACAACTATTTATCTTACACACACTGATATTGTGGAGTTTAATTCCACAAAGTTTATTAGATTGTAATGAGCCAGCTCAATACAGAAAAGCACAAATCTGTCCCAAATAGAGATTAACTTTAAGTTAACAAGCCTTTAACAAGTCAACCTTTGCCCTTTATGCTCCAGTCTTCCTGATTTCATCAGGAAGAAAAGCCTTTGTGTTTCATTCTCTTGGGTTAAGCTGTTTTATTCTTCTATTTGTATGGCTAAAGACTGCATAGAAAGTACACCTGAAACCACTAAAAATAGTGAGTTATATAATCTTCGGGACTACTGACCCACACTGCCAATATCCAACAGATTCAAATGAGCAGGAATCTAGGCACCATTTTAGTGTTGCCTTTAAAGTCTTCTTGCTATGTCTGAGGCAAACAGATTAAGTGATAGCAGGATGCCATCTATACATGAGATGGTGTCAAGAACAGCACAAGGGGAACTACTCAGAGCAAAGAGTTCAATGGCTCCATGTCTAGTTGGCAGCCGGGGTCAAGTGGAGTGCCCCAGGGCTCAGTCCTGGGGCCGGTTTTGTTCAATATCTTCATAAATGATCTGGAGGATGGTGTGGATTGCACTCTCAGCAAATTTGCAGATGATACTAAACTGGGAGGAGTGGTAGATACGCTGGAGTGCAGGGATAGGATACAGAAGGACCTAGACAAATTGGAGGATTAGGCCAAAAGAAATCTGATGAGGTTCAATAAGGATAAGTCCAGGGTCCTGCACTTAGGACGGAAGAACCCAATGCACAGCTACAGACTAGGGACCAAATGGCTAGGCAGCAGTTCTGCAGAAAAGGACCTAGGGGTGACAGTGGACGAGAAGCCAGATATGAGTCAGCAGCGTGCCCTTGTTGCCAAGAAGGCCAATGGCATTTTGGGATGTATAAGTAGGAGCATAGCGAGCAGATCGAGGGACGTGATCGTCCCCCTCTATTCGACATTGGTGAGGCCTCATCTGGAGTACTGTGTCCAGTTTTGGGCCCCACACTACAAGAAGGATGTGGATAAATTGGAGAGAGTCCAGTGAAGGGCAACAAAAATGATTAGGGGACTGGAACACATGATTTATGAGGAGAGGCTGAGGGAACTGGGATTGTTTAGTCTGCAGAAGAGAAGAATGAGGGGGGATTTGATAGCTGCTTTCAACTACCTGAGAGGTGGTTCCAGAGAGGATGGTTCTAGACTATTCTCAGTGGTAGAAGAGGACAGGACAAGGAGTAATGGTCTCAAGTTGCAGTGGGGGAGGTTTAGGTTGGATATTAGGAAAAACTTTTTCACTAGGAGGGTGGTGAAACACTGGAATGCATTACCTAGGGAGGTGGTAGAATCTCCTTCCTTAGAAGTTTTTAAGGTCAGGCTTGACAAAGCCCTGGCTGGGATGATTTAATTGGGGATTGGTCCTGCTTTGAGCAGGGGGTTGGACTAGATGACCTCCTGAGGTCCCTTCCAACCCTGATATTCTATGATTCTATGATTCGCACTGCCACAGCAAAACAGGGCAACAATGCCTAAATTGCTTTATGTTATTCATACCAGTGATGCTCAGACTTCAGTGGTTCAGGACCCAAATTAGGGATCAACATTACCCAATACAGCCAGTAGAGTGAATTCATTGTTTCATTTACTATATATATATTTTCATATTTAAATGGAATGACAGGGGAAATATTTATTTATTTTATTCCAACAGCAAAATGACTGACCAAGTCATTATTTTATCAACTACTAGGGCTGTCAAATGATCAAAAAAATAATTATGAATAATTGCAATTAACATCACAGTTAGTTACACTAAAACAATTCTAGAATACCAACTGAACTTTATTATAAATATTTTTGGACGTTTTTCTACATTTTCAAATATATTGATTTAAATCACAACACAGAATACAAAGTGTACAGTGCTCACTATTTTTTGTTACAAATATTTGCACTGTAAAAATAGTATGTGGTGAACTGAAAAATACAAGTACTGTAGTGCAATCTCTTTATCGTGAAAGTGCAACTTACAAATGTATTTTTTTGTTACATACCTGCACTTAAAAACAAAACAGTGTAAAACTTTAGAGCCTACAAGTCCACTCAGTCCTACTTCTTGTTCAGCCAATCGCTCAGACAAACAAGTTTATTTACATTTACGGGATAGGATGCTGCCCGCTTATTTATTATGTCACCTGAAAGTGAGACTAGGCATTGGCATGGCACTTTAGTAGCCAGCATTGCAAGGTATTTATTTATGTGCCAGATATGCTAAACATTCGTATGCCCCTTCATGCTTCGGCCACCATTCCAGAGGACATGCTTCCATGCTGATGACACTCGTTAAAAAATAATGCATTAATTAAAATTTGTGACTGAACTACTTGGGTAAGAATTGTATGTCTCTTGCTGTGTTTTACCTGCATTCTGCCATATATTTCATGTTCTAGCAGTCTCAGATCATGACCCAGCACGTTTGATTTAAGAACACTTTCACTGCAGATTTGACAAAACACAAAGAAGGTGCCAATGTGAGATTTCTAAAGATAGCTACAGCACTCAACCCAAGATTTAAGAATCTGAAGTGCCTTCCAAAATCTGAGAGGGATAAGATGTGGAACATGCTGTCAGAAGTTTTAGAAGAGCAACACTCCAATGTGGAAACTGCAGAATCCGAAACAAGAGAAAGTCAACCTTCTGTTGAAATGATGAAAATTAACGTGTATCACTCTGAGCTGCTTTGGATGGTTATCGAGCAGAACTCATCATCATGGATGCATGTCCTCTGGAACGGTGGCCAAAGCATGAAGGGACATATGAATGTTTAGCATATCTGGTACGTAAATACCTTTCAACGCCAGCTACCAAAGTGCCATGCCAATGGCTGTTCTCACTTTCAGGTGACACTGTAAATAAGAAGCAGGCAGATTATCTCCCATAAATGTAAACAAATTTGTTTGTCTTAGCAATTGGCTGAAAGGACTTGTAGTCTCTGAAGTTTTACATTGCATTCAAAAACAAAACAGTTGTGTAACAAAACAAAAAACCTACATTTGTAAGGTGCACTACAGTACTTGTATGCGGTATTTGAAAAAACTATTTCTTTTTTACAGTGCAAATATTTGTAATAAAAATAAAGTGAGCACTGTACACTTTGTATTTTGTGTTGTAATTGAAATTATATTTGAAAATGTAAAATTAGAATGTATTAACTGATTAAACGGAAATTAATTTTTTGTAGTTAATCATGTGAATTAACTGTGATTAACTGACTAGCCTATCAACTACAATTGGTTAATAACATAGTAAAAGCCTCCTGATTAATTATTAAAATCACACATTTTAATATCATGTGCTGCAAAGAACCACTTAAACAGAGGCTCCTGAGCTGCAAGTATTGCTGATTTATACCATTCTGAACATAAGATAGATATAATAGTTTCTGCCAATTTTTGTTGTGCCAGAACAGTGCTTCAGATATGAAATAATGGTGACAGGGGGGCTTGTTTAATCTATTGACTAGAATGAACTTTAGGTTCTGACAGGCAGGGCCTTCAAGCCCTTAATAGTAACTTCTTGGGTTTACTAAGATATAGCACTAAAATTTGGCAAAACGTAGCCTTAAGGACTTGGAACAGAAGTTATCCTTGATGACAATGGAAGCCACAGGCTTGCTAAATATGGAGAGCCAGGTGAGCCTTACATATTCCGACTAAAGGTGAACTGAATTGGAACTCAGCTAAAAATAGAAAAGTGTTTATACAGTGCGAACACTTAATACTGCTTTAATCACTTTGAAAAGCTGCAGATGAATTAAAATGTTCAATAGATGACTCAGACGATAGCATAGTCATATTTTCTGAAGAAAAATATATTAGAAGAAAAAATTGTTTGTTTGATACATACATTGTTTGCAAGTCACTTCCTTCTTCAGCAGGAGGGTCCCAAGAATGCAAAGCAACCTTCCAGAGTCTGATCTGCTGGTCCCAGGACCTACGGCTATACTTCTTAAATTTATTTGGAGTTCTGGGATGGACCCCTGGTACTCGATGACACCTATTTATTTAGAAAATTGTCATGAAAATTCCACTATAGCTTTTCAAATAATCTTTAAAGTGATTGAATTTGTCTAACACTGGAAGCCTATTAAATCCCATTCTCAGAATATCTTGGGTTGGTTCTAAACCCAGGCAGGTATTTAAGACAGTTAAGCCTCTTGATTATTGTGCGACTCAGGTTTCTCCCTCCTCCACCCCAGGAAGTTTGGTCTATAAACAAATTTAATAAGTAATCAAATGTGAAGAACCAGACATGCACAATGTTTACATATTTATAGTACACCACTGAAACTTACCTTGGAACTTCTTTAATGTATCTGTCATATGCAATTGTGTTTTTTCCATAATTTATCTGTTTTTGCCTTCTCATCAGAACCACTTCATCTGTCTCAAGTTCTACTGCTACAGTGGATTCCTTTGAATCAGAACTAAAGAAAAATATATCTAGATTTGAATTGCATTATGATCTTGTGAGCACCAGAACACACAGCTGCAGCAATCCTCAGACCTGCTGCACTAATTCGGTTTATCTCTGAACTGTTCAGGATTTTGTTGAATTAGCATGTTACAAGGTGAACTTGTTAAAACAAATTACCTCAAGTTGATTATTTACAACAAGAAAATCATGGACATGCAAGGAGTTTAAAAGTAACTATTGCAGGATATTTTTCCTTTGATCTCAAGAGATGAATTTACACTTACCTTCCAGAAGAGGACTTCCTTTCTCTTGCAAATTCATTTATCAAGAGCTTTCTTTTGTATCTAGAAAAGACAGTTTATTCAGTATAAATACTTGTTTAAAATATAAGAAAAATGTATGTTACTTTCATAAATTGTTTCCACTGCATAATTAATGTAACCTCTATTAATGTTCATCTTCACTGCAACATTGGCTGGCTGGCCTTGCCCACATGCTCAGGGTCTAACTGACCGCCGTATTTGGGGTTGAAAAGGAATTTTCACCAGGTCAGATAGGCAAAAAAACCCAGGTTCCCTGCCCTTCTCTGCAGCATGGGGCACGGGTCATTTGCAGGTTTAAAGTAGTGTAAATGGTGGATTCTCTGTAACTTGAAGTCTTTAAATCATAATTTGAAGACTTCAGTAAATCAACCAGAGGTTAGGAGTCTATTTCAGGAGTGGGTGGGTAAGGTTCTGTGGCCTTCAATGTGCAGGAGGTCAGACTAGAGGATGAGGATAGTGGGTTCCTTCTGACCTTAATCATCAGTGAAGTTCAAATCATAGGTGCACGGTAAGCATTTTTCCATCATGGAAATGGGTCCTTCATCTCTCTCTTGGAATCTGAAGATTCATCTTTCAAAACTCCACCTCAAGTCTTATCACAATAATTGCCATGCAAACAGATGAGCAGTGGATGGAATGACATTCAAAGAGAGTCAGTCAATCTCACAGCAAGCCAATCCTGTATCTGCTAGACTGTTGGCAGATCAGTGATGTTGGTCACCTCCTTCAAAAGGACTACATCACATCACTTTTACAGTATTTCTAAGTCTAAGCTGGCCTGGGAACAGAAATCAGAACTTGTCCCTACATATGACAGCCATAAGTGATATTTCATTATTGTACTGCTATAATACCGAAGGTAAAAAAGCAGCTATGACTAGAATCATAGAATATCAGGGTTCGAAGGGATCTCAGGAGGTCATCTAGTCCAATCCCCTGCTCAAAGCAGGACCAATCCCCAATTAAATCATCCCAGCCAGGGCTTTGTCAAGCCTGACCTTAAAAACTTCTAAGGAAGAAGATTCTACCACCTCCCTAGGTAACGCATTCCAGTGTTTCCCCACCCTCCTAGTGAAAAAGTTTTTCCTAATATCCAACCTAAACCTCCCCCACTGCAACTTGAGACCATTACTCCTTGTCCTGTCCTCTTCTGCCACTGAGAATAGTCTAGAACCATCGTCTCTGGAACCACCTCTCAGGTAGTTGAAAGCAGGTATCAAATCCCCCCTCATTCTTCTCTTCTGCAGACTAAACAATCCCAGTTCCCTCAGCCTCTCCTCATAAGTCATGTGTTCCAGTCCCCTAATCTTTTTTGTTGCCCTCTGCTGGACTCTCTCCAATTTATCCACATCCTTCTTGTAGTGTGGGGCCCAAAACTGGACACAGTACTCCAGATGAGGCCTCACCAATGTCGAACAGAGGGGAACGATCACGTCCCTCGATCTGCTCGCTATGCCCCTACTTATACATCCCAAAATGCCATTGGACTTCTTGGCAACAAGGGCACGCTGCTGACTCATATCTGGCTTCTCGTCCACTGTCACCCCTAGGTCCTTTTCCGCAGAACTGCTGCCTAGCCATTCGGTCCCTAGTCTGTAGCTGTGCATTGGGTTCTTCTGTCCTAAGTGCAGGACCCTGGACTTATCCTTATTGAACCTCATCAGATTTCTTTTGGCCCAATCCTCTCTACAAGAACAGGTCTTCTTTGCAACTCCAATCATATATAACCTATGGTACCTTGCAATTTCTTTATTAACATTGGTCCTCATTTCATCTTCTTCAACTACAGATCCCCAGTCTGAACATCTTGAAAAGGGCCCAGGACCTTCTGGTGTTGTAAAACTGAAAAACAAAATCTCTGCATGAAAACTGGAATGTTATCCCAATTCCCCCACCTAATTAATCTCTAATTTGGTAGCTAATTAAAAGTATTTTCAATAGAACTGCTTACTCATTGTATTCCTTATGTGTATCCAATCATATATACATGCACTAATAAAAAAGTTTCAGGCTAGTTACCATTGCAGAGCTTGTACAGCTTGTGACACTGGATAACCAGGTCATGCGGGAGCATATTCAGGTCAATTCACTTGTGTACAGCAAAATAATGGTTAGATATAAGCATGTATTCAGATTTTTAAACTTCTTGAAAACTAGTGGAACGTTACTGGTACTGTTTTCATTTATCTATTCCTGTCATAATGTACGTAGTAGCAAACATTTACACAGTAAATACCCTGATAAATAAATTACCCATCAAGGAAATTTTGTAAAATGCTAAAGAAGGACTTAAAGACTTCAACAGAAAATGCTAATTTCAAAGTGAGTGGCCATTATACATATGGTGGGAGGTCAAAAGTCTATGTGCACTTCTCACACCTCGTCTTCAAGGGAAAAGCTCAGGTGATAGACTGTCAGCTTGCTTTTGTGTAAAGGAGCTATAAATATGGATTCAAGAAATGAGCCATCATCTCTGGAACGTTTGGATTCTAACAGGGCAGAATAACTGAACGAGAAGAGGGAGATACCCGGAATTAATCTGGGTAGCCCCGAAAGGCTTTTGGGAAACTGGAAGTTTATTACATCACTGTCACCATTGGAGTTACAAACTGATTTACCTGTTATATTTTACCTGCTTTAACCTCTCAATAACTCTTTTTTCTTAAGCTAATAAACCTATAGTTAGTTTACTACAGAACTGGCTGCCAGCATCGTCTTTGCTCTAAGATCTGGAATATCAACAGATCTGGTGTAAATGGGCTCTTGGGACTGGGAGAAACTGGATCTGGTGTGATTTTAGGTTTTAATAACCTTTTATCACAATGTTCAGTTTGTCTGGATGGCAAGATAGACTGGAGAGGCTAAAGACTGACTCCATGGCAAGACTGGTACAGTGATCCAGGTGTCCACCCTGAGGTAGGCACTCGCTGTAGGCAGTGTGACACAGCTAAGGGGGAAAGATCTGTATTCTGTTATGTTTTTGGCATCAACAAATTGCAGAGCTGATAATGGGACCATGCAAGTGTAATTTAAGGCAATGGGGATGCACAGGTGAGAGAATCTGGCCTGCCAACAGACAAGGCACAAACAAAGCTTGACTTTCAACTGCTAAGTTGAGTTTGCAGGGTCATAGGATAAGAAACTTCTTCCTTGTAAACGGAGCACATTCTGAAGCCTTGAAACAGAAGTGGGACACAAACACTGAACTCAATGACAATTCACTTTTCAAAATACCACATTTCAGTAGGTAGATTCTCATTTATAATGCCGGCCTCTGCAGTTAAACAAAAACTACAGATTGTAAGGTAGGGAAGGAAAAAAATAGCATGCTTTATATTACATTAAAAACCACTACAAGCAGCAGATCTGACATTTTGCCTAAACTCTGAGTATATTTCTGGTTACTGCAACTAGGAGGCTGAATAGTCTATCTTTCCTCTAATATGGTGTCCAAAGTTGTGCACAAGACTCCAGGAGTGGTCTGCGGTAAAAATCAGAGATGGGAAAAGTCCTTTTAGACAATCTAGTTCATCACTCTGCTGATGCAAGACTACTTCTTAGAGCACTAGTTCTCACTGTGGCCCTGGGGAGGTAGGGTGATCACAATTTTTTTATTTTTTTTTTTTTAAATTCACAGCAGGTCCAGGTTTAGTTAATGAGACCAGGATCCATCTCCCCACACTGATAACCCCACTGGAGAAGGGGACCCACACATACCTGCTTGTGTCCCAAGCAATAGTGGCCACTATGCTGGGGTGTGTGGACCCACTCAGTTCCTCACCAGATAGCACTGTGGTGTCTCCCCAGGGCCTGCGTGGGTCACTCTGGGGTTGGCTAGGTCAGGACTTCTAATGGCCACCTTGTCACTACCACCCCCGCATCCTTGCCAGCCAGCAAGCTGCAGCAGCAGCCGCCGCCGCCTGGATGTTGGCCACTGGTGAAAGACGCTCCCCCTACCCTCTAGAATAGGACCAGCCTGCCACCTCTCCCCCACTGCCCCACTAACCTCTCCACCAACGGATGGGTCATCAGTGGGGAGGCAAAAGCAGGAATGCCTGCTTCCACCACCCAGCCGTTGGAAAAAATGGGCTAATTTCACAATTCCTGTGCAGCAAAAAAAAAAAAAAAAAAAAAAAAACCCAATGATTTAAAAACCCAGATTTTTTTATTTAAATCAGATTTTTTTGATAAAATGCTTTTTGAGGAAAAAAGCAATCTAAAGATAGTTTTAATTAAGATACATTATAGCTCAAAGATCTCATCATGGAATAGGGATTATAAATTCTAATTCTATAGTATGAGACAATATATTCAGGTAATGTTTAAGAAAAGTTTTGTAAATGACTTCCAAAAGTTAATGGATTAGGGACCCAATGATATGGGGTTCCACAGGCTTCTGTATAGATTATTTAGGTTAATCTCTCTATTTACCTAATGGGACTCAGTACTCAGTCTAGAAGATACCATCAGAAATGCTTAATTTTGCAGTTCTCAAACTGTGGATGTGTGTCTTCAGAGGTAACATGCTTGTTAACAGCAAAAATGTTTTCAAATAAATAGAGAGGTGAGAAATAACAGACCTCAACTCTATTGTCCCTCTGTAAATATGTGTACACAGAGTCAATCCCTTACCTCTCTCTAAAAGTGCAAAGTTTCAAAAAGTTCAATGAATAGAAGATTGTTGGGTGCAGAATAGACTTGGACAATGAGAAGAAGTCTGGAGATAAATGTGAGAAGCGAGGGACATAGGCTTGTTTTTGTTAAAATATTATATGTTTGCTGTTGAAGAAAAAAATCCAGAATACTTAACAGTTGTTGTTTTAGTTAAATAAAACAAATTGAAATGTCTGTCTGGTGATGTTCTCCTCCTAATACAGCACAGCAAGAAAAGCCTCATAATATTAATGATTAATCTGTTGAACTGGAGATAGTTCACCTTCCAGTGACTTCATAAATATCTGATTCAATTACCTTTGTTAAATGAAATAACCAAACAATCATTCATTTTCTGATATAGCTGTAAAACTAATCTGAAAAGTTTTCAAAATAAATCACTGTTTAAAAATGTATAGTCTGTACCTTCTAAAGATGAAACCTACATCTATCTCTGAGTTGTAAAGAGTGTGTGTTAAGGTTATAACCATGAAGAATGCACTTTTATGTAGAAAACCATGATTAAATCGAGTCTTCCTGACCAGTGATTTAAACCAAATCCACCCTGCCATGCAGTCTGTGAAACCACAATTTTCACAGGGCCCTATCGGTAGGCAATTGGCAGTCTGCAGAGTACTTCTCCGTGACGTACAGAAGTAGTTTCAGGACTTTTCTAATCTTTCCAGGGGCTTTTCCAGGCATCTGAATTTATACCAATACAACCATGCTTGGTGTGTGTATCATGCATGTTGGATTTTTTTTTTTTTTTTTTTTAAATATTTTTAGTCACAGAATCGTAGGACTGGAAGGGACCTCGAGAGGTCATCTAGTCCAGTCCCTTGCACTGATGGCAGGACTAATTATCTAGACCATCCCTGACAGGTGTTTGGAGATTTTTGAGAACAGGTTAGACAATGATAGAGATTCCACAACCTCCCTAGGCAATTTATTCCAGTGCTTAACCATGCTGACAGTTAGGAATTTTTTTCTAATGCCCAACCTTAACTGCCCTTTTTGCAATTTAAGCCCAGTGCTTCTTGTCATATCCTCAGAGGTTAAGGAGAACAGTTTTCCTCCCTCCACAAGAGCATTCTTTAATTGACTGTGTCAATTCAACTACACAGTTTACAAAAAAAAAATAAAATAAAGGAGGATGTAATTTACCTGTCACAGAAAGGCAATATCAACAAAGTGCATTTTCCCCACCTTTGTTTACTTAATGCTTGCTTTTTCATGTAAGCGAGCTCTAGAGCTGCCGCAGCTCACAAAACTGCATCACGATATGAAACTTTGGATCTATGGCATTACAGTATGTTGTCCAGTGCTCTGTCCAGACCAATCTTAAATACTTTAATCAATGAAGCCACAATCTCCCTTTTGACTATTGTAAAACCTAACATACCTCACCATGAGAGCATGTTTTCCAATATGCAGCTCAAATTTACCTTTTCTAATTTTATCCCAATGTTCCTACTTATCAGACCTATTTTGCTGCTCAACTGACGTTTCCCATCCTGGTGGATCAGGGCAAAAAGTAGCAGCATGAACAGGGAACAATGTATGATCTCAAATTGATCCCCTGCATGCATTCTTCCAAAGCTAAAAGTAGCTCCTTGGAAAGCCATCCACACTGCTTCCCTGATCCTGCAGTAGCCCTAAAGCATCCAGTCCTGGGAACTGCTCCCATGAGCTTTAACTCATGCCACTCCCTCAAGTCCCTCTTCTCTGCTCACTCATCTCAACCATAAGGTCACATGATGCAGATAATTTAGCTTTGAGAGTCTGTGCAAGATGAGCAGATTCAGGCCTTCCAGCGATCAGGGGTGCCGTTAACAAAAAACAGGGCAGAAAAGAACAACCCAGCTATTTATTCATCACAGGAAGTAGCTCCAAGATAAAAAGGTACAAAGTCACTAAGCAATGTTTTTCGCTCCTTGGTTTTTACACCCTACTAGTACTTTAATCCCTGTCTCTCTCTCCCCATGCTCCTCCCCCCCCCCCCCCCCAGGTTACTAGATAGTGATATATCACAGGAGTGTTGGAAAGTGAAAATATACTGGTCAGTTTCACTGTTTCTCATGCACAGGAAGCACAAGCCTGTTTCAGCTGCATACTCTATGAACAAATCCTTTATTAAACATACCTATCCAACCTGTTGTCAGAGGGTCCATACTTGTTTTCATCATCAAAAACGGACGAATCTGCATCATTCTGTTTTCTGCGTTTCCCATCTGCTCCACGTTTCCTTCCTTGAGACCAACGAGCTGGGTGTTGTGGGCTGCTGGGAAATAGGTCAGTCTTTAAAAAGTGAAACTTACATGCTGGCTTTGTAACCTTTTACAGCCACAATGCAACAAAGATTGCAATAATAAGCATACAGGCACCACTTTTACCTTGAACGCAACACCCAGCAGTTCCCTATTTTGTCCCTGAAAGGCTTCTCAACCCGAATCTGCACAGGAACTGCTGTCTTCCTGGAAGGGGATCTAAAAACCTGGGTGTCCCCTCTCTCAAATCTGCATCCCCTCCCCCACTTTTCCCGTACCGGGAGCCTATGCCAAGACCATGTGTTTCTTCGCCCCCTGCCCGACCCTTCCTTCACTTCAAGCGAGCCCGCAGGATACCCGCCCCGACTCCGGGTGGCGCTTCTCTTCATGAGACGTGACACCCCCCGGCCCGCTTTCACCAGCCCGGGGAAATGCCCCGGCCCTGGGCGCCCCCGGCCGCCCGGGTTCGAGGGAGGAGTCACACCAAGCCCGGTCTGTGGACGAGCCCAGGGGCTGCCCCCGAAAACGGAGGCGGGCGGGCGGGCTCGGGGTCACCCGGCCGCGCTGCCTCTCGGCGGGAAGCTTCCCCGCCGCTCTGGGGGGCGGGAAACGGCTCCCCCGCGACGCTGCCGCTGCGGGCAGCGGCGGGACCGGAGACACCTGCCCCTGCCCCCGCCACCGCCCACCTGCTCTCGCCGCCGCCGCCGCCGTGGGGGCTCCTCTGGCGGAAGGACATGGCGCGCTGAGGGCTCGGGGCAGCGCTGGGGCCACAGCCGGTATGCGCGGTGACGGGCCGGGGGGGGTGGGGGGTCGCTGTCGCAGCCTCCTCAAGTCACCCCGCTCGCGCCTCCCGCCGGCACAGACTGACCGGGAAGCTGCGCTCCCGCGCGACACACGCCCCTCGCCCGCCTCCTATTAGAGCGCATGCGCTGGCGGCCAGGGCCCGACCATCGAGGAGAGGGGCGTGAGTTTGTGACGAGAAAGAACCTGCTGTCTCAAGCCGAGAGAGCCCCCTCCCCCCCTTCAGCCCGGGAAGTGATCCTGCCCTGTCAGCGCCGGAGGGGAACATGGAGGTTCGGAACGGGCACAAGTCCTCGCACGGGGGAGGGGGGCATGTTTCTCTACCCCCCCCCCGCCATGAGTGCCCTTGTGGTCTCGTCCTGCAGCTGGCGCCGCGCGCCCGCTCCCTCCTTCCTCTCTGAGGGGCTCCGCGCCCAGGGGCGTGTTGGCGGGAGAATCTGAACCCGGCAGCGGCAGCGCGGAGGGGGTGGTACTGTTGCAGCCCGTGGCGTGGCGGCTGTACATCGCCCGCCGTGCATTAGGGGGTATTGCGTCACGGGGCTCGTGCTACAGCATTTCCTTGCACCCTGCGCGCCGGTCCTGCGTGACACGGCGGAGCGCGCTGTCCATTGTTTTCCTCGGGTGCCACTGCGTTGCCTTGCTGGCGTTTTGTCATACCACCGTGGGTCCCACTGAAACCTATTTTAAAACCCTCCCAGTCCTGCACTGGCCCGTCACTTTCTCACCACCAAGCTGGTGTTTTTCTAAGGGACCATGTAGTAGCCTTGTTCAGCAGTCACAAGAGCTCTCCCCCACAGCGGTCATGGAACCTGCTGGGTTCAAGGGCATTCTGCTCCTTCCCCTGCTTACACAGGTCTCACACACAGCACCCTGTCCGCTGTCTGAATAGCGAGATGGGGAGAATTACACCCCATGGTGTACTCTGGGATACATGCGGTATTTTCTTCTGCTGCTGTCGTGTTGGGAGTGGCACCTTTGATGTGTCTATTAAAAGCTAGAAACACTGCCTCTGGAAAGTTAGGTGCTCTCTTTGCATATTTAGCAGTATGGCCAAGATTTGTCATAGCGTCAAAATGGCATAAGGCTAGCTTCGTGCTATCTGAACAGCTTCTATAAGATTTGTTTGATATCCTAATAAAGAGCCTTTATTTGATAGTTAGACTGACCTAAAATGGACAAATATTAACTAACTAGTAATATGACTGGAAAGTCTCTTTTTAAGTTACGTTTACTTGCACAGTTCAGGTTGCACTGATTATACATACTCTGATTATAAATCTGTTTCTTTTTCAGTGCAAAAATCCCAGGAGTCAAAATTAGTCTTTCAAGATTGGATCTGCTGATTCTCTACAATGTATGACTGAAGTCCTTGTTCTTTAATATTTCTTCTATACACAAAGATAGACTAGATATTTTCAAATATTAAATTAGCACTTTTAAAAACAATTAAAAACTACCTATTTGGCTGTCAACTGGAAACCTGTTCCTTAAAGGCCTGATGCAAAAACCACTGGCGTTCTTGGGAGTCTTTCCACTGACATAACTGGTCTCTGGAGGCCAGGGGCCCTAAATCTCATTGTTAGAGTGTTTTGGGCTTTGCTGAAACACACCTAAGCTCTAAAACTGATGCATTACCTGTAATATCAGAAAATACTAACTCAGCACCAGATTTTTAGTGGGCTGTAATATTAACATCCTGTATTATGCACTGAGAAAGGACTGTCCGCTTTTTATGGATATAAAGTTATATGATGGAATAGAACAACTAAGTACAAGAAGCAGTGAGAGGCAAAAAGGCATTCTTTAAAAACAGGAAGTTAAATCCTATTGAGAAAAATAGAAAGGAGCATAAATTCTGGCAAATGAATGTGTAAAAATATAATTAGGAAAGCCAAAAAAGAATTTGAAGAATAGCTAGCCAAAGACTCAAAAAGTAATAGCAAATATTTTTTGTAAGTACATCAGAAGCAGGAAGCCTGCTAAACAACCAGTGGGGCTACTGGATGATCAAGATGCTAAAGAAACACTCAAGGACAATAAGGCCATTGCGGAGAAACTAAATGAATTATTTGCATCAGTCTTCATGGCTGAGGATGTGAAGGAGATTCCTAAACCTGACCCATTCTTTTTAAGTGACAAATGTGAGGAACTGTCCCAAATTGAGGTGTCAATAGAGGAGGTTTTGGAAAAAACTGATAAACTAAACAGTAATAAGTCACCAGGACCAGATGGCATTCACCCAAGAGTTCTGCAGGAACTCAAATGTGAAATTGCCGAACTATTAACTGTAGTCTGTAACCTCTCATTTAAATCAGCTTCTGTACCAAATGACTGGAGGATAGCTAATGTGATTGCAAATTTTGAAAAAGGCTCCAGACATGATCCTGGCAATTACAGGCCAGTAAGCCTAACTTTAGTACCAGGTAAACTGGTTGAAACTATAGTAAAGAACAGAATTGTCAGACACATGGATGAACATGAGTTGTTGGGGTAGAATCAACATGTTTTTTGTAAAGGGAAATCATGCCTCACCAATCTACTAGAATTCTTTGAGGGGGTCAACAAGCAAAGGGGGGTCCAGTGGATATAGCATACTTAAATTTTCACAAAGCCTTTGACAAGGTCCTTCACCACAGGCTCGTAAGCAAAGTAAGCTGTCATGGGATAAGAGGGAAGGTCCTCTCATGGATAGGTAACTGGTTAAAAGATAGGAAACAAAGGGTAGGAATAAATGGTCGGTTTTCAGAATGGAGAGGAAATAGTGGTGTCCCCCAGGAGTCTTTACTGGGACCAGTACTATTTAACATATTCATAAATGATCTGGAAAAAGGGTAAACAGTGAGGTAGGAAAATTAGCAGATGATTCAGAACTACTCAAGATGGTTAAGTCCAAAGAAGACGCAAAGAGTTACAAAGGGATCATAGAAGATTAGGTTGGGAAGAGACCTCAGGTGGTCATCTAGTCCAACCCCCTGCTCAAAGCAGGACTAACCCCAACTAAATCATCCCAGCCAGGGCTTTGTCAAGCTGGGCCTTAAAAACGTCTAAGGATGTAGATTCCACCACCTCCCTAGGTAACCCATTCCAGTGCTTCACCACCCTGCTAGTGAAATATAGTTTCTCCTAATATCCAACCTAGACCTCCCCAACTGTAACTTGAGACCATTGTTCCTTGTTCTGTCATCTGCTACCACTGAGAACAGCCTGGCTCCATCCACTTTAGAACCCCCGTTCAGGTAGTTGAAGTTTGGTATCAAATTCCCCCATCACTCTTCTCTTCTGCAGACTAATTAAGCCCAGTTCCCTCAGCCTCTCCTCGTAAGTCATGTGCCCCAGCCCCCTGATCATTTTCGTTGTGCTCCGCTGGACTCACTCTAATTTGTCCACATCCTTTCTCTAGCGGGGGCCCAAAACTGGACGCAGTACTCCAGATGTGGCCTCACCAGTGCCGAATAGAAGGGAATAATCACTTCCCTTGATTTGCTGGCAATGCTCCTACTAATGCAGCCCAATATGCCATTAGCCTTTTTGGCAACAAGGGCACACTGTTGACTCATATCCAGCTTCTCGTCCACTGTAATCCCCAGGTCCCTTTCTGCAGAACTGCCGCTTAGCCAGTCGGTCCCCAGCCTGTAGCAGTGCATGGGATTCTTCTGTCCTAAGTGCAGAACTCTGCACTTGTCCTTGTTGAACCTCATCAGATTTCTTTTGGACCAATCCTCCAATTTGTCTAGGTCACTCTGGACCCTATCCCTACCCTCCACCGTATCTACCTCGCCTCCCAGCTTAGTGTCATCCGCGAACTTGCTGAGGGTGCAATCCATCCCATCATCCATATCACTAATGAAGATGTTGAACAAAACTGGCCCCAGGACCGATCCCTGGGGCACTCCGCTTGATACTGGTTGCCAACTAGACATCGAGCTGTTGATCACTACCCGTTGAGCCCGACAATCTAGCCAGCTTTCTATCTACCTTATAGCGGATAGAATTAATCCAGTCCATACTTGTTAACTTGCTGTCAAGAATACTGTGGGAGACCTCATCAAAAGCTTTGCTAAAGTCAGGGTATATCACGTCCTCCGCTTTCCCCATATCCACAGAGCCAGTTATCTCATCATAGAAGGCAAACAGGTTGGTCGGACATGACTTGCCCTTGGTGAATTCATGCTGACTGTTCTTGATCACCTTCCTCTCTTCCAAGTGCTTCCAAATGGATTTCTTGAGGACCTGCTCCATGATTTTTCCAGGGACTGAGGAGAGGCTGACTGGTCTGTAGTTCCCGGAGTCTCCTTCTTCCCTTTTTTAAAGATGGGCACTATATTTGCCTTTTTCCAATCATCCAGGACCTCCCCCAACGAGCTTTCCTTGCTTGGAGAAGCACCCATTTTAAATCTGACTCTGTCCTGTGTTTCTGCAGGTGCTGCAAGATGGGGGAGATCCAGGTTGCAGCCCCCAGCCCTGCGCTGTCAGCTTCTATATAGAGAAACAAACTCAATGACCCTTCTGGTAGAAAGCTCGGGAAGTATTGTTCAGTTCAGTAGCCCTTGTCAGGGTTCCTTCCCCACTTTGAACTCTAGAGTACAATGTGGGGACCTGCATTGTTAAGGAAAAGTTAGCACATGTGACTCCATTTTGGTTTGGGGCCCACCATTGTTTAAATATCAGCACATTATACACCAGGAGGAGTAATCCTTAGATATTGAATCCCTGTGAAAATCCTCCTCCTTGTCTCCAGCCTGCCTTGACTCCCGGTATCTGGTTTTTGTCAGTCTCTAACTCCCTGTCTCTTGGCCTTGATGTGAGGCCTCCCATCCTGATAATAAAAGTTACTGATGCATGGCTTTAGGATCATGCTGTGTAATTAACATAATGGTATAGCACGAGGAATGCACCAAGCAGGGATAGGTGGTAGATAAGACAAGGGTTTGTTTATTGGCTAAGGTTTCCGATGCATGAGGGCAACATGCTTTGCTAAAAGGTATATAACTTTTGTATAATCTGCATTCAGGGTCCCCTCCTGACTAGCAGGGGGGCACCACGCTCGAGCGTAATAAACTTAGTGTCTTTTGGGAACTCTGCAGTTGTGGACTTTGTTTCTGTGCCTCAGCCTAGATTCGAACTGTGCGTGACCTATCAGGTATAATTCGCAGCACTGGTGTGCGTGTCCTATCAGGTATAATTCGCAGCACTGGTGTGCGTGTCCTACCAGGTGTAATTCGTAGCACTGGTGTGCGTGTCCTACCAGGTGTAATTCGTAACAGCATGAAAGACCCCCCTAAGCTTATTTCTACCAGCTTAGGTTAAAACTTCCCCAAGGCACAAAGTCTTTGCCCTTGGATTAGGTAAACGCTGCCACCACCAAGTGATTTAACAAACAAACAATCAGGGAAAGGACCACTTGGAGTTTCTATTTCCTCAAAATATCCCCCCAAGCCTTTACACCCTCTTTCCTGGGGAGGCTTGAGAATAAACAAGATGAGCACAGACCAGCCTTGGATTTTTAAGACCCAAAAAACCCAATCAGATTCTTAAAAAACAGAACTTTATTAGGAGAACAAAAAAGATAAGAGAACAACTCTGTAAGATCAGAATGGAAGATAATCTTACAGGCAGTCAGATTCAAAACATAGAAAATCCCTCTAGGCAAAAATTTAAGTTAAAAAAAGACACAAAAACAGGAATACACATTTCCTCCAGCACAGCAAATTTTACAAGCCAAAACAAAGAAAACCTAACGCATTTTCTAGCTAGATTACTTACTAACTTTACAGGAGTTGGAGGGCTTGCATCTTTGATCTGTTACTGGCAAAGGTATCACACAGACAGACAAATGCCTTCCCCCCTCTCCCAGATTTGAAAGTATCTTGTCCCCTCATTGGTCATTTTGGGTCAGGTGCCAGCCAGGTTACCTGAGCTTCTTAACCCTTTACAGGTAAAAGGATTTTGCCTCCGGTCAGGAGGGATTTTATAGCACTGTATACAGAAAGGTGGTTACCCTTCCCTTTATATTTCTGACAGCCCTTGATTGCTATGTCACAGATTTTCAAATATAGTCTGTTCACTGACTGTCAAGCCTGTGATACAAAATGGATGCTGTAACACGTAAAGAAAGCTACCATCATAAATGTCATTCACAAAACAAAATGGAGTTCATAATTTGATACAGACTTATCCCCAAAACTGTCTCAAACTGAGTCTGGTACTCCCTTGCTCAGGCATTTACCTATCAACTGGGCTTTACAGCCTTAGCCAGATAGCACGATCCAGTAGATAGCACACAGGAGAGGAAATCAGTGAGACCTAGGGTCTTATCTTGTCTCTGCCACTGATCATCTATCTTACCTTGGGCTAGTCACTTCAACTCCTTGTGCCTCTGTTTCCCTTTTGTCTGTCTTGTCTATTGAGAGTATCAGCTCTTTGGACAGGGACTAGCCTAGCATAGTCGGGTCCTGATCTAGGTTGGGATTGCTACTGTACATGTGATATTAAGAATAGTGTTGCCCCTTTTTGACTTGAGAACTTAGTCAAATTTTGGGGCTCTGGGGATGTTCTAGTTGGGATTAGAAATTGGTCATATTTGGGTATTTCTTTGCAGTTTTTTTAATTTGCAAAGAATGTACAAAGTCCTGTGTCTGCACATGCAGAATCAAAACCAAAAGGAACAGTTTATTATCTTACAGCTTAAAGCCTCTTTAGCTAACAGAGCCAAAGGCCCTCTCTCCAGCTTTTCCCAGGGTCATACTTTGCTCACAGGCTGCTGCTTGGTTCTCTTGTTTTTCCCTTTGCTGTTCTGTCTGTTCTTGTCTGTTTTCAGTTTGTGTGTTGTGTTCTGTCCCACACCCACCTGGTTGTAATACGCAGTGGAACTCTGTGCCCACAAGGTGCTAATTTCTGGGCTGACTCTGAGAATACAAGAACTGGGGGTCACCAAATGAAATTAATAGGCAGCAGGTTTAAAACAAACAAAAGGAAGCATTTCTTCACTCAACACATAGTCAACCCATCAAACTCTTTGCCAGAGGATGTTGTGAAGGCCAAGACAATAACAGGGTTCAAAAAAGAACTAGGTAAATTCATGGAGGATAGGTCCATCAATGGCTATTAGCCAGGATGGGCAAGGATGGTGTCTTTAGCTTCTGTTTGCCAGAAGCTGGGAATGGGTGACGGGATGGATCACTTGATGATTACCTGTTCTGTTCATTCCCTCTGGGGCATCTGGCATTAGCCACTGTTAGAAGACAGGATCCTGGGCTAGATGGACCATTCGTCTGACCCAGTATGGCCATTCTTATGTAATATACAATGGAAAACTTAGTTTAAGATATACTATGTATTAGCCTTTCACATGATTTTCAGATATCTTTGCTAGTTAACACATATCAGAAAAGATTAATCTGTAAAGGAACAAGTTCTCGAGTAAACCACATAATAGTGCTATATGTTTAACTTGAAGATTTGTTCCTTTACAGACTAATCTTTTCTATTTGATACTGCAGAGAAGTGATAATGAATTAGAGAATTTTCATTATGGTCTATTGCTGTAAAAGCTGGATTGTGATGTCATTGCAGAATGAAGGGAAGTGAGCACACAGGAAAGCCACTATTGAAACTATGTTGTCAATAGAGAATTAAAAAATTCTCCTTCTTAGTAATAAGGTTAAAATGTACACTCTATTGATGTGTAGTTGAATGGATTATAAATAATTTGACTTCCTAGTTCAAAGGATAGAAATACAGTGGATTCAAGTAAAGGTAAAAAACAGTACTGTATTGACAGCACCATTCGGGCTATTACCCATAAGAACAGGCTCTGCAGAAAGCCTGCCCAGCTTCCCCTGCTTGTCATGGATGAGATTAACGTAGTGAGTTCCAATCCAGACCACAGACTGGCCTACTAATTGCCTCACTGGAGTAGTAGTACTGGGAGAGATTAAATTTTTCATTCTCCAATTTTATTTTTTTAGTCATCTTTAAATACACACTTTGACAACAGCATGTTTTACTGCCATGCAGGAGAGGAATTAAGGAGAAATTTCTTGTTGAAATCTATAATTTTGTTTGCTCAGCAGTAGCAACACCCAGCTACTTAAGCTGCTGTTGACTCATGTTAAGGGTCATGCACTGTGAGATCTTCTCATTTCAGGCATTGGGATAAATGCACAGGAACTGAGAAAAATATTGACCACAGAATAAAGGAATAGTCACAGGAACAGAATATTTATCTGGCTAGACTGGCCAGAAGTTTGGAGTAAACAGTTAGTTCATAGGCATCCCCAATCCACAAACAAAATATAGTAGGAAATTTAAGTAATTAAGAACTTGCCTTACTATTTTATATTTGCCTCATTATTTTATCTTTAGCACCCCACTTCTCTGGTCTGAATACATTGTAAGGGGTATATGGTCTTCTGATGTGATAAAGCTGACAAATTTTAAACTCCAAATAAAATACGGTACTCTTATACCTCAATTTCCCTCCAAAAGTAGCCATAGACTGTTATATTTGGTTTGATAGTCTGGCTAAGCACTAGACTTGTGCTACTTCTCCTGCCACTAAAATAAGTTCACCTGTACGGTGAAATACAGTAATTGTTTTATATCACATTGCTTCCAGCATTAAATGAAGAATTCCTTCTCCAATTAAAACCAGAAGCGATTAGCAGCTCATTTTGGGTAATTTAAGTCAAACACAAACTCAAACTCTTCAATCAAATAATCATTTCTGTAAGATGCTCCAACGTGTAGGCTGCACTTCATACCTCTCCAGGTTGTAGTCTGGATGTCTGTACCAGCTTTTGCCATCATCAGACATGAAGGAAAAGAATCATTCTGTTTTCTGCATTTCCATACTGGGGAAGGGGTACTGCAAATTTCTGTAATCCACATTTGTTACATTTATTTCTTTTGCACTTTCCATTGATCATTTGAGGTATGTGATCTGGGTTTATTTTGTAGACCTTTTTCATGTGCATTTACTATCTATGCCATTTAGGAGTTTTCTACCTACTTACAGCATGAAACTCAAAAAATAGCTGGGGAAATACTGAAGAATATTTTGTGTTATTTTCTACCCACTTAACTGTTTTTGAACAGGATCATTTCGTGGCCATGAAAAAAATTTGTTAACTCAGTTCATTTGCTGGTATACAACTGTCTACATCAGAGAACTCACCATCACCAGACTTGGCTTGCAAGCTAAACTACTCTCAAACCTGCAGGCAGTCACTTTAGCGTCAGAATTAAGGCACGCTAATGGACTATGCAAGGAACCTTACGACCAGTGTCCATCCTGTTCTGTGGGGGAAGTAGGGAGGAAGAGTACTATTTATCCAAGGCTGTCACTCTTGCTCATTAAAGGTGCCATACATTTGGCAGTTAAGATTCAAGGGGTACACACCCCCTAGAATTTTACTACAGAAAGATACAACTATCCAAAATGCTTCCCTTATCGATGGTTAATTATACTGATGTTTAATACTGGTATTGTGTCACATTCAATACTTTATACTAAAAGAGGAGAGCACATGCTGCAATGTGTCTAAGCACAGAGTTAAAAAATCGGGCAGTTATGGCCTGCATTCCTTCCTATATTAAACTGCTTACTAATACAAACTGATGACAGCAGCCTGTTTTGGATTGTTGCAGTAAATCCAACAGGAATTATATTTCTTCAGTGTTTGTATTGATTTTCATATAAATTTCTTTTCTGCTTTTCATCAGACATTGAAGAATCAGGGCCATCCCCATGTCTGCAGTTCCATTCCTGAGAACTGCCTGAAGGTACTGCACTACTGAAAAACAAAAACCAGTAATTAGGAAACGACATGAGTACTTGCCTGTCAGCTTTGCCCAACACGCTACTGGAATTGCAATAACAACTAGCTCCCATTATAATTCCCGAGACTGAGGGAGTGGTAATGACAAAAAATGGTACGCAGATTACAGCACTGCTGCGGAAGTGATTTACAAAATACAGCGGCAGAAATGAAAAAGACACAATCCTGATCATACTTCTCTCAATTAACTAGCTCAATTCCAACAAATATTTGGAAAGGCTGGCTTTATTAGCCAACATCTTATACAGAGACTCAAACTTCAAAGTTCTTAATAGTGGAAAAAAGCCCAAAAGAAATTCTTCACCCCAAGAAATATAACAGTTCATTCACTTCAGTAGCAATTACCATTGATCAGTCTGGATAAAGAGATCAGCATCAACATCTCAGTGATCGTTCTAAATGTCTCCTAAAATTCTCTTATAAATAAATAAGAAGGGCGGAGGGCAAAATAGTTCAGAAGTTCCCATGGCCTGACTCATGTGGAGAAGAGGGGCACTTTACCATCAAGGCCCAATGCTGGGGAAAGGCAATCACCAATTCAACAAAGCTTCCATGAACTTGCAATCTTCCCCAGAAAAGCAGAGGAACTTTATCTTGCTGCCACTGGGGCAGAGACACACGGAAATGGAGCTAGCTACTGTGGGGGAGCAAAGGCTTCATTCCCCGAGTGATTAGCTGGGAAAAAGTCTAGGGTTAAGTGTTGGGAAAAGTTTTAAAATTGTGAGAAAAGTAGACAATGAAACAAGATGCCAAAGGAGATTGTAGAAGATCCCTTCTAGGAAGTAGTCAAGACTTGGACTAGCTCTCTGCCCCCTCCAGGCATACTTTACTATGCCCCTTTCAGAAGTCTGATTTGTCTTTCTGTTTTTCACTTGTGAGCCTTGTCTGAAGCCAGAGCCCTGGGCAGCAGTGCTAAAGCATGTAACTTAGCTTTGCGGAGCCCCTTGTGGCATGAGACCCAGGGCAACTGGACTGCTTGCCACCCCTTAACGCCGGCCCTGCATTTGCGACCCTTCTAAACCCGTCCTGTAACTCCCCTGGAATTGCAACCCCCTGGCTGAGAACCACTGCTTTAGGGAAAATAAGACCAACCCTGCTGTGAAGCAGTAGATTAGAGAGAGTGCAAATTGTGTGATCTATACGCATGTTGGCTGCAGATCTCATTTTTCTTCAGCAGGTGGGTCCCAAGCATGCAAAACTATCTTCCACAGTCTGATCTGCTGGTACCAGAATCCCCGGCTGTACTTTTCTTAGATGTGTTGGGAGTCCTAGGATGAACTCCTGGTATTGGTTGGTTGCTATATATACACACACAATAATGTTAAAATTTTCACCCTGCAAACATGTTTTAAATGCGTTAACTTACCCAAGCATCAATAACCTATTAAATCACATTCTCATTAAACCTTTATGGCTTAACTGAAATATACTAAAATTGATCCACCACTAGTAGTGTCAGAAATATGAAATAGGATAGGAGCACATGGTTAACAGTTCGTATTAGCACCGCATCATACAAGAAGTTATTATAAAGATTGTTACACTTCCTGCAGCATGGTGTCCTTTAAATGGGGTGGGGGATTTCAGAAGACTACCAAGATGCTGTGGACAGTGGTGTTGGCAATTCAGTAGGTGGCATGCTTACCAATGAGTCAGCATTGAACAAGTGCTCCAAGAATGGTGTTAGGAAACATTGTGAAGCTGGATGGGACGTCTTTCATGTAAGATCTAGAACTGGAAAACTGCCCACTGATGATCATTGGGGAGCCAAAGGCACTCTTTAACCTTTTCTCCACTACAAAAATAAAAACCATGTTTAAACATGGCTGTAGCCACATCATGTTAGAGTAGGATTCATGCATAGGGAAGAAAAGGTTTAAAAAGGAACTAGATAAATTCATGGAGGATAGGTCCAGCGATGATCTGCCAAAATCTTAACAACGGGTTCCCTCCTCACCCCACGAGGGGGTCATTGCCCACCCCCGCCCCCTGGGACTCCTGCCCCATCCAGCCCCCCTGCATTCCTTGACCCCCCCTCCAGGACCCCTGCCCCATCCACTCCCCTCCCTGTCCCCTGACTGCCCCCAGAAATGGGCAGGAGGGTCTCGTGGGTCACCATAGTGGGTGCCCACCCCACCCCTAAGAGCCAGAGGGACCTGCCGGGGGGCGAGGTGGGGAGTCCCGGCGGTGCTTACCTGGGGCAGCTCCCAGGAAGCATCCGGCAGGTCCCTCTGGCTCCTAGGGGTGGGGGAGCGTAGCTAGTGGGGGAGCAGGGGGAGTGACCAGTCCCCCCACTGATCACATCAAAAGTGGCCCCTTAGGCGCCAACTCCATGGGTGCTCTGGGCTGGAGCACCCACGGGGAAAATTTGGTGGGTGCATAGCACCCACCGGCAGCTCCCCGACCCGCGCCTGGCCCCAGCTCACCTCACCTCTGCTCCGCCTCCGCTTCCTCCCTTGAACGTGCCGCCCCGCTCTGCTTCTCCACCCCCCCCCGGCTTCCCGCGAATCAGCTGTTCCCCTGCGCACACACCCCCAGGTTACCTGCTGCGGCACGGGCGGCCGTCCTCGCGCCCCTCCCGCCCCAGCTCCTCCGCCTCCCTGGGCCTGAGTGCGAAGCCGCTGCCTGCTTCTCAGCCCGCCCCGGCTTCCCGCGCGAACAGCTGATTCATGAGAAGCCTGGGCGGGAGAAGCAGAGCAGGGTGGCGCATTCAGCGGAGGAGGCGGAGGCGGAGCAGAGTTGAGCTGGGGGTGTGGCGGGGAGCTGCCAGTGGGTGCTCTGCACCCACCAAATTTTCCCCTTGGGTGCTCCAGTGCTGGGGCACCCATGGAGTCAGCGCCTAAGGTGCCACTTTTGGCCGGTTGTTAAATTTAGAAGCCCTTTTAGAACCGGTTGTCCCTCACGGAACAACTGGTTCTAAAAGGGCTTCTAAATTTAATGGATCACTTGATGATTATCTGTTCTGTTCATTCCTTCTGGGGCAGCTGGCATTGGCCACTGTCTGAAGACAGGATACTGGACTAGCTGGACCGTTCATCTGACCCAGTATGGCCATTCTTATGTTCTTACCTCAAGAAAACAAACTTTGTAAAGGCATGTTATTAACTTGTTTAACTCTACTAGCTACCAAGGCTAAAGCATGATGATGTTTTATTCCTGTATGACTGGATACAAAAAAAAACCACCTTCATAACGTTTGGCCATAACAATGTTGATTATGGTTATTTTTATAAAGAGCTATTTGTAAAGAATAGGGGAGATGAACTTCAGTGTCCTGTCCAAATTTCATCTGATATTTTTTTTCTGCCTATACAGCTTACCCAGCACATTTTACTGAATATGACATTCTTCACTTCCTGCCCTCAAACTATCAAGTAGCATTGCTGTGCTCAGTTAAACAAATGCCAGATTTCACCCTGGAGCTAGCTGCCTTTCCATAGCCGAAATGATCTCGTCTGTACAGTTTGTAAAGCACTTTGAGACCCTTTGGGAGAAAAGGTTTCATATGAAGCCGTGCCCATCATCATATTGTGGAAAACTTTCAGGTTATTTACAGTACCTCTCAGAGGATTTGTATAGTAATCTTTTCTGCCTGGTGTCCCAAGGAACTAAGGTAATACACAGAAATATTTGTTTAACCAGAAGGTTTGCTCTTTTCCAGCCTTACTCCTCTTATTGATCCTGCAGTGGCAACAATACATTACAGACAAGTGGGACTTATAATACATGATACAATTGTGTTGCAGGATCAGAAGAGAGCAGCAGCAGTAAGATGTCACCCATGCACAAAACACCTGCATTTCCACGTGTTCCTGCTTACTGGTTTCTGAGCTCTTCCGCTGATTGTTTACATAGAGGACGGGGCTGACTGGAAATCCACATTTGGATGGCATGACTTACAGGCTCTGGTTCCTCCTTTTGCTAGGTTAACAAACAGAAAGGAGCAAAAGAATTAGGGCTTAATCTATTGTGGTATCTACACTGAGCTTGTCTACATTTCAGTGCTAAACCCTGTTCAGCCTCCAGTCAGCTAACGTGATTGCTGACAATCATGTTCTGACACAATTGTATACTGCAGGCCAGGCCTGCTAGAACAGAAGAGTCACAGGAAGCGGGATCGAGCACAAAAATATTAAAAATCTTCATTATTAGCAAAATAGACAATAAAATGTTCTTTCTCCAGCCAAATTTGCTTATGTGGAGAATTTCTCTTTAGGTTTGCTATTTGAACACAGTTCTTAGTCAAGGATTTATTCATAAAACGTATCAAATCAACCTAATGGAAAAAAGCAAGCAGTGCACTGAACTGAATGCATGAGTTGCAAATATTCACCTAACAGGGATTTGAAATGCACACAAGTTATTTTGGAATTTCTTTAACGTGTCTGTGATATGCAAGTGTGTTGTTTCCAAAAGTGATCTGTTTTATTCTTCTCATCAGAATAATTTCATCCATTTCCTTTTCCTCTGATCTAGTAGAGTCATTTAAAACAGACCTAGAAAAAGAGTTAGAAATCTTTTTTTTTTCAAATGGTGCCAGAAGTCTGATGTTTAGGTGCTAGAACTATGGACATTGTTTGGGGCACTGGGCTAAATCTTCTTTCATTTTCACCTGTGTAGACTAGGAGAATTGAAGCACATGGAGCTACACAGTGAAAAACTAAAATGAGAAGAGTCAGGCCCTCTCCATTTTTATCAAATTTATTGGTTAAGTGATTGTTTAGTTAACATGTTTTTGCCATTTGCAGTAGTATGGACATCTTAATATCAGAAATTTATGATTAGATCCAAAATAAGGAAACCAAGTAATAGCTAATTCTAGCATGCGTGCATAACCTCCTTCTTGAAATACAAGTTTTTGGGCTCAATATGGGGGTAACTGGGCAAAATGTACATGAGATATACAAGAAGTCAGACTACATGATCTAATGGTCCCTTCTGGCCTTAAACTCTATGGATCTATGAAAAGAGAAAGGAAAGAGTTCCTTTTTGTATTGGAAAATACTTCTGGAAAATATGAAAAGTTTACTCTACATAGAGGTTATGCAATTTAGTGTTTACAAGCAAGAGCAATTAGGTGGATGGTGTCAGCAGCTTCTGAAGTACTGAACAGGATTTTTTAGCTCTTCAAGTTTCCTTTTAGACTTGGGAAGAAAGGCTGGGCATTTGGTTTTGGCCATGCTAAGTGTAGCCTGATGGTGAGAAATCTGGAAGGAGATGTTGGAGAGGCAGGATAATACAGAGGTGTTTACGAGTCTTCACTAATGCATGTAAAGTGCCTGAAAATCATGAGACAGAAGGCACTAGAAATGCAAAGTATTATTATTAAATAATCACACAGCACTTACTTGGCAATTTTTTTATTAATTGGTGTCCTTATTGTTTTGCCTTCCTCAGTTGTACTTCCCCAGTCTGAGCAATTTGAAAGGGGCCTAGAGCCTGCGGATGTTGAAAAACTGAAAAATAATTAAGCCTCCACACTGACATTTGTTCCTCAATTTCCCCTGCTAATTTATCACTTAACTGACAGCAACCTAGCCTATATTTGACACCCCAGCTTCATGGCAGTGTCAGGTAGTACAGAACTTGATATTACTTCAAGTCAAAGTGATGGTATCCAGGCTCCTTACTGCATCTTGTCATTTTCAAAACTGAGCAGCCAAGCAAACATAGACTAAGGAGAGAGAGGAAGGTTTCTTTATGAAACAGTGTTCTCACCATTTGAGCAAATTTAATTGTTAACAGAATACCAGTTATGTTTCATACTTTTCCTGAATTTCTTTTCAGAGTTGGAGGCTGTATGATTTGTCATCTAAAGCAAAATAATGGGAGCTGGGAAATTTCTACTTCAGTAAGTGGTTGAGCCACTAACATCCCTGTGACCTTGTAGAAACTCACCCAACTCCCTAATGTTTAAATCAAACAAACTGAAAACTGGGTAGTGTTGCAATAGGTTAGGACAGTAGGAGGCCATGTGTCCTAACTAGACCTGTTCACCTTTGTTGTGTTAGTACCTCATAAATGCCATCCATGCCTGTGTCCTTTAGTGTTATACATTATAACCATATCCTCTCAAGTCCTTGTATTTCAATACATTACAGTTGGTGTTGGTAGTAATACAGTTAAAGTTGCTCAAGTTACGTATAACAGAATGATTCTGAATGGGTGTACAAATAGAGTCCTCCTAAACTATTTCACATCTCTTTCAACTCCTCCTACCTCTCAAGATTTGCAGGAAGGTCTCTAGTTTGACCTGTGACACAATATTCAAATAATTAGGATATTCTTAATGTGGAAACTGCTCTCCAAGACATTAGTACCTCTACTAGCATAATCTTGATTTTCCTATCTTCTCCTCAGTTATAATCCAAGAGACCCTTTTATTACCTTTGTTGCCCACTTTGATACCCACTTTTCAGTTCAGTAAACTTCATGTACCATGGTCCTCAAAACTGTACAAAATACTCCTAGCCTTTTGTTCAGCAATATCATTCATGCTCTCTTCCAGGTTGCATTCCACTTATTTGCATACATTCCAGCACTTTGTTTGCTTTTGTTTCTGCTGCCAGACACCAGGAAGTATATGCTTATCTCCACCATTTCCCTATACCCGCTCTTTTAAAATTTGCAACAGTAAAAACACAGAACACTTTGGAAACTAGTTACCACATCTGATCTCATTTTGAGTTGTCACCAGTGAATGACAATAAATACTTACTACCAGATTGTGCTATCACTGAATGGGTTGAACACGTTAACAAAGAAAGAGGTTTCTATTTACACGCAATATGACTGTCCACACTCATGGCAAGGGACATATTGACAAAGTACAGAATTTAAAACATATGGCTTCCCATTACTGCAGAAGAAACTTTTCAGGATTCCAGCAATTACAGTTTCCTCAGTTACTATCTCATCAAGTAAATTTTTTTCCTTTTAAAATAAAGTGTTTGCTGATTTTATTACATTAACTTAACCTATTATGTAGCCAGACTGAAAGCTGTACTCCCGTATAATAGAAGTCAAATAGATAGATCATCTTTTGCTGGTTTGACACTATTAGATTAAATGTTTTATAATAAAAAGCTCAAGGCTACAAATTCAGAAAGTTGTATTCTTATTTAAAGGAAAAAAGGGACAATGGCACCTCATTGTGTGTTGTTTCAATGTCAAGCACTGAATCTGTAGAATCTTCAGATGCCCCAACATGCAGTCTATGCCATACTGGTATTCATCAGACATAAGGAATCTGAATCATTTCTGTCTTTGCAACCAACAAACTGGAGGTTGTAAACTGCTGAAAAGTTTGAAAAATAAAATAAAAAGTCTTCCATTAGCAATCAAGTTAAATGTCACTGCAACTTCAACCTACCAAAATGCAACTAAAGTGGCAGCACTACTTGAAGGTTATCATCAGTCAAAATTCCCAAATAAGGTAAGATTTGGTATAAAGATTTTTTTAATAGAGGGCTGTAGCACTGTTTAAATGATCTGAACAATGTAACTACAGCTCTAGGGAAATACCATTCTAAGGCTATGTCTACACTACACAGCTTTTAATGTCTAACAAATGTCTAGACATTAAATAGTCACACTATGGTAGTGGCACAAACTAGTGTAACTAATGCCTGAATTTTCAGAAATGCATGCCCAACACTACTGTGCATGGAAACTGGGGATTTGCATGTAAATATACAATACCTACTGTACGGATATTGTGTGTGCACAAGGGAATGTAGAAGTGCACACACACTTTTTAGGATTTCCACCTTCAATCTGTCTCCAGGAAATTATTATTCTATAAATAAATATTTTATTTTACAAAATGAGTTTGGCTATTTTTAAAGATGAACAGTAAGAAGAACTGTTCTAAATATTGCTTTTATGCTTACACATGTTAACGGGACAGGGTGGATGGAACATACTTTTAAAGTGATTCTTCAATGCAAGTTATTACTTTCCGTGGAAGAGAGAAAAAGGACCTTATTTCACCATATACTTCTCAGGCCATCGACCTGATGAAACCACAAAAATGGATGTCCATTTCTACACTATATCACTTAGTCTCCATTAAAGTATGCAAGTCAATTAAAAAGTTAGGGGCGTTGTGTAGTAAGAGGCCATTGGCCCATTGTTCATTTTCTACTAGCTCTAAAGGTAAAGCTCATTGAGGTTTGAAAACACTCGGTTCTCTAGTCTAACATATCCAATAAGATGTCTGCAGAACTTAGAGACATGTTGGACTCATTCAAACAATCTAAACTTCAGAAGTTGTTGGTTTTAGGAATTTATGTCAATTAGTATTCATGACATTACAAAAACCACTTTATTTAGTAAATATTAGTGAGTCTTCTAAGACAGGGGATCTCACAACAAATTTTTGATGGCCTCAGAGTGTGGCCACCAACTCTTCCTGGTGGCTGGTCTGACAAATTTTCCTAAAATACTTAATTAACGTTAGGAAAAACAAATAAATAAGCACATATGCATGCCCAAATCATTGTAATTTATTTATGTAGGGTTTTTTCCCCCTGCAGACTCAATAATAAAAACAATGTACAGTTGTATTTTGGTGTCTCAGCCCCCGCTGCCATCCCCAGCCCCCCACAGATCCCTCCCCAGGCTCCCAATCACCCCCCTGCTCCCCTGGACCTCACATCCCAGGCTCATCCCACTCCGTGCCTCTTGACCACGGTGTCTGGTAAGGCCAGCACTGCTGAAGTGCCATTGCCCTGGGCTGAAGCCCAGAGCGGGAGCCCTATGGCTGGAGCCAAGGAAGGGTCCAAGGGGGCCTGAAGCTTCACCAGCCGGCACGGGGGAGTGAAGCCCAGAGCCCCCGAGCTGAAGATTGGCAGGGGGAGGGGCCAAAGCATGGAGCCCACTGTCAGAGCTCCAGGGCTCAAGGAGGGGCTGAAGCCCACTTTTGGCTGAACCAGAGAAGGGGGCTGAAGCCCACCTCTGGAGTCCTGCAGCTGAAGGGGGAAAAATGTGGGCTGAAGCCCTCCCCTGGAGCATATGGACACTGCAGGGATGCACTTCTGTTTGACCCCTCCCCCATCTCTGCCCAGGAGGCTGTCATGGCCACAGGAAAACACTCAGGTGACCGCATGTGGCCACAGTGGCCGCATTTGAGAAACACTGTACTTCTGTAGATACAGCACTACCCTTAAAAGATGCAAGAATATTTTACATTTATGTGTATTAGTGCATTTGGTATACTACAATATTATAAAGTGTTACTAAGCTCTATTCTTATGACACAAAGATCCACTGAAATTAAAACTTCCAGTCACCTCAAAGAGAGGCTTTTTATAGTTAAAAAAGTAAAGAAATATATAGTGAATCTACTGGGCAAGCTGCTCAGATAGGAAAGCTTGTATTAAAAAGACATACTGGCAATCATCTTATTTTTACTTTATTAAAAAAATACTCTGCAGTTCTATAGTGCTTTTCATCCAAGGATCTCAAATTCCTTATGAATTAAGCTTCATAACACCTCTCCAGTAAAAGATTATTATTCCAAGTGGGAAAACAGACATAGAAATTGAGTGACTGTCAGTGAGAAAGCCACGGTCAGACTACCCATTTCCCTGCTGCGCCTACTCCATTAAAGACCACACCTCCTTACCATTGTGTTATGCAAACTTGATTAAAATAAATACTAAATTATCTTTATTTGCAAAAATTATTACAGAAGGGAAATGCACGCACCTATCTGAGAGCAGAATTCAGCCCACTAAGACTGTGTAATGTAGGCTGAAAGAATACTGTAAATGTCACTTCAAAATAACCTCCCCACAAACTCATACTCACTTGAGCATGCATCATGTATTTTAAATGATTAGTGTCTTGCTTTTATTTTTTTTCAGACTTAGCACAAGCCTGAAGCTAAGGAATTCAATTGGATTCTGGACAAATAAAAAAAAACAACTGATGTCAGTTAGCAATTTTTTATGAAAGAGATTCAGATCCACATGGCCAGCCTCTGTATCAAGTTTCGATTCCATACGATCTGAAACAGCTGAGATATGAAACCCAGGAAAATCATCATTAATTAATTAATATATAGTATAAAGAGTTGCCAGTATTTCATAGTAAAGAGTGCATGCCTAACAGCATGCTCAAGTGAGTACTTTCCCCAAATACAAGTAATCTGGTAGTTTATATATATAAAAATTAAAACAAAAAAGAGGCCTATTTGTCATTTCTAAGTGTCCTTAAACCCTGTCCACAATACAAGTTTTAACCATATTTGTAACCAGTTCTTGACATGCCTGGCTTGTGTCTACACACCACACAGGCTGTGGCTACACCAAAGTTTAAATGAAATCTCCCGCTATTGCAGCTCATTGCTTGTATTATTACTATGCTTGGCAGAACTGACTATTTTTAAAAAAATAATTTTGGCAGATAATATAGAGGTTTATTTTTAAGCATTTGTTTAGATTTGTATTTATTTAAATTTTCATCTTTACAGGAAATTGTTAGGGGTGGGTGGGGGGTGAGAAGAGGGTGGTGGTGGTCCAGACAATAATTATTTAATGACAGTAGATGTTGAGATGCAAAAAGTTAAAGCTACCTAAATGGCATCCCTGCTTCAGCTCCGCTAAGCCAGCATTGCAACACGCTTTATACACATTGAGGTGGGACTCTAATAAGTTCTCAAGCAGCATTTTTCTCATTTTGCCTATCTATAAATTTCAGTTAGTATTGCCGGAAATATTATTTCATCAGTTTGTGCATGTCTGGTGAAATCAACGTTTCCTGACATTTACCAATAAAAATCTAATTCTTCAAAGCATAATTGTTACCAATGGTGGGAGCTCGAGTGTAGAGTGGCTGCTATCATTTTTTACACTACGCCATCTACTTCTGCTCAAAGTGGTCCTACATGACCTACAGTGATTCAAATGCTGGCAACCACTAGCACCTTGTCTATACTCCCACTGCTACTACCTACCCCTTGTGGAGCTGCATCAGTGGGAGGTTTTAAGGAAAGTGCCAGAGTAGACAAGGCCACACAGTTGACGCACTAGTAATACGGTCTTGTCCGCACCAGGAAAATCTCTCTGCTTTTCTGCACTGGTGCAGCTCCATTGTGGAAGCTGTGGTATAGGAAAGCACAGGCATTTTTACCACTGTGTTGTCTAACCCACACTCTGTCTATACCTGAAATAGCCAGCATGGCGACACGTCCTTATCCAGTCCTGACACCCCATTCATTTGGAAAAGCAGTTGCCGAGGAAAAAGCTACAGGTTTTGACACAGCCGAACATTCTTTTGGATTACTCAGATAATTGAGAGGATTGCTGCTCTCCGTCCAAATATGGATAAGTCATGCTTAACATTAGCATTAGCTGGAGAGTGCTGAGACTCCGAACAGGGAAAAAGTAGCTCTAGCTATAAGATGCTCTACACAGCACCAGCAGCACTTCAGATTAATGAACTAAATTAACCACCCTTTTTGACTGACCTTCCTTGTATACTAAATATATCTGGAAACAAACTATTTTCTATTCTTCTTTGCGCTAAACTCCCTGCAGAAGTTACAGCGTAATTTCCTAGATCTCTATAGTAGTTAATCTGTGGGCCTGTTTTGGTGGAAAGGAAAAACACAACACTGAGACATCTGTTTTGAGGAAAGCCCACAAAAATTAAAATGGACTTTACAAATGGATTCAAGATGAAGAAAGGTAGGCTGCAATTTGAGCCAACTATCCTTAGCAATAGCAACTTGCTTAGTACATCTTATTATAAAGGAAAATTAGCCCTTAGCTAAAGAATCATTAAACACCCATGCTTAATCCTGTAACTAAAATAGCACTTAAGATATAGCTAGTTTACCAGGATTTCACCTATGATGTAAGGGAAGCAAATGGGCCACTCTTATTGGTTTAAAGTGCATCCAACTGTTTGGAAATGAAAAGCAAACCCCCCCCCAAAACTCAACAATCTAAAATTTTAACTACGATGTTAGTGAATAAAAATGGAGAACACATTTTGAGGAGTGGGAAGAAAAGGAAAAGAAAATGTTGGGTTACCATTTTCAGGGCTTTGAAGAAGAAAACTCCAGAGCTTTTACCTCTTCAGAAGCAGAAGAGCAAGAAACAAATCTAATGGGGCTCGCATCCAACCCTGCTGTGAATACATTCAGATTTCAAAAGGTAAACTGTACCAAGATATTATTCATTGTATTATGCAAACATCTAAAATGCAAAACTTTGCTCGGCAGGTTGGACAAGGCACTTGGCTTGATAGCCAGGTCTCTGGGTGCTGCTGATCCTGCCGGCTGGCAAACCATTTCCCCATGCAAGTCAGGCACCACATAGGACGACAGTAGCATTGCTGGCATTCTCCTTCGTTTGGCTCTTGGCAATTTTTAACAAGCTTGATGTTTGCATTAGTCTGCATACACCCTATACATGGCTCCAGCTCCTATAGAAAGAGAAAAAGGGTAAAAAAGCATAACCGTATAGCAAATTATTGCTCTTCAATAACATTTACGAAGGTACTTGAAATGTAATGTTTGTTATGTAGTCTCCTTCCCCCAAAAGGAAGGAAGATATATTGGGTGAAATCCTAACTCCAATGAAGTTAATGGGTGTTTTTCAAGACGGCCAGGATTTCACCCCCTGGGAGTTTTCCAGCAAATTTTGTATAACTGAAAAGGACAGACTATCTGGGCATTAATCCACAGTTAGTCATGTTGGGTGTGCACCTGCAGCCCCCTTGAGAAGGTGCAGGCTGGAAGAACAGTTTTTAATGGTTTTATTAACAATAATATTTTGCATCGCCACTGGGCTTTCCAGCCCAGACCCTCAAAGCATTTACATGGTCCAGCAGATAGGGCACTAAACTGGGAGGATTACACCTGAGTTCTGCTCTCAGCTTTTTCAATCATTAGTGTGGCCCTCGGCAAGTCACTTAACCACTCAGTGCCTCACTTTGCTCATCTGTAAAATGGCCTTTATTATACTTACCATACTTTGTACAGCACTTTACTCTATAAATGAAAAGTGCCAAGTACTATTTACAATCAAATTAGCCTCATAATTCCCCTTCAAGATATTATCTACATTTTACAGAGGGGGAAAGCTCAGGCACAGAGGGATTCAGTACATTGGTTAGAGTCACGCAGAAAGTCAGTCTCAAAGCTAGGGAGATATCCTAGATCTCCCAATTCCCATTTCTGTGTTTTAACTCCCAAATCATCACCTCTCTTTTTCAATGTAGACCATTACTTATGGTATCAGTCAGTATCAAACCAAAACCCATAAGCACAAGTACTTTATACCTAAAGATACCACAAGCTAAAAGGACTGAAATAAAGTGATTCTCTCTCAACCCAATAACTGTACAGTTCTGAGCCTGAAGGTTTGTTTCCATTGACACTTGGTCCTTATTATTACCAAAGAAAAGATTCAAAATATTATTTATAATGAAAATAAGATCCAGATTAGGAATCATTTCAATATATTAAAGGATAATAGCCCAGATCAATAAAGATGTTTAGGCACCTAATTTCCATTGATTTCAAAGGACATTGCGTATTTAAAAACCTTTAAGGATCTGGGCCCAGATCTAAAGTAACTTAGCTCTCCAGAAATACAAGATGTAAGGTGTGAGCTAGCTAAGGCAAATTGTCAAGACAGGGTATGCGCATCAATTTCAATTATTAATAGGAGTTGTGACTCTAGCTCTCTAGACAACACATGGAAATGTAACTCCATCATTTCCAAATTCCCCAGGTAAAATCCTAGCGTTGACATTACATTAAAATAAAACTCCTTATTATGATATTTCCCATCCTCCCCCAAACTTAATCCATCAATGGCTTCTCTTGGAGCAAACACCAGAAAAAACAGCCAGGTTTACTTTACTAAATATTTACTGAATTGTAAGATAACCACTATGCAAACACAGTAATCATAGATTTGACTAATCCAGAAACTACAATTATTATAATGTCAAGTGATTAGAAACTCCTACCTGATTGCTGGGAACAGGGTATGTCTGATTAATTTCCACCAGAGATGTAAAGGTTTCCAGAAACAAGTCACTGAGGCTCTGATGGATCACAACGTTAGCTGCGTTACGGATCGGAGCATGAAGTTTCTCTCGTAGTTCCCCATACTCTGAGGAGTTCAACCTAAAGAAAGGATGGAACAGAATGTCACCTCATCATCCATTTAAGTAAGAAGAGAAAATTTATCTTGCTTGCTACTTTGAAGCATAACATCAAAGAAGTGAATACCTAGAAAAGTTGTGTAGAGTGGTGCAGTCTGGTATCTAGTCAGAATAAATACACTTTGGGCTTTTTTTTTTTTTTAATAGGTAGTAAAAGGAAAAACTTTATTTTCCTTTTCCACAGGTCAAGACAAACCCTGAAACCCTAAACTCGTTCACTCTTTTTTTAATTGTTGTGGTTGGTTCATGCGGGACCATATTTTCAAAACTGGCTTCTCGTCTTGAGTGCCTAACTTGAGACACCTTTGGCTTGTTTCTTCAGAGATGCTGTGCACCAACACTGCCACTGATTTCAGATGGAGTTGCAGGTGTATGACACCTTGGAAAATCATGGCCAAGTTCAGTCAAGCTGGGGTTCCAAAAATTGGGACACCACAACCCTGAAGCCACTTCTGAAAATGTTGGTCTTAAGCATGCATGAAAGGGGTTAGTCTGACAATACTGAAGGGTGAAGCCATCCCTTTAACTACAGGGCAGATATAACCTGGATAGTGTGTGCTTTTCACACTGGCCATTATCATGCCTCAACCAGACCGAGATGCACGGCTACTAGGGCCAAGAGTGTAGTTTGGACTTCATGCCCATTCAAGTCCTTGGCTTCTTTGCCAAGACTGCCAATAGGGGCCATACAAGAGATGAATTAAAATATTACATAAAACCAAAATAAACCTTGTTCACCAGTAAGTGGAAACCAACTTACTGAGTCTCTGCAGGATTTACATATGTTACCTTGTCCAGTCCCTCCCCCGCCCCATTTGCACTCACTCATTTACATCACGTCTAAATTCTAGTTTGTAAGCTCTCTGGGGCAGATATCAGTTTAGTTATTGCTCCTTTCAGGCACATATCACATAGCTAGGTGCAATATAAATAAATAAATTAGGGCTGTCGATTAACTGCAGTTAATTCACGCGATTAACTAAAAAAAAGAATCGTGATTAATCGCAGTTTTACTCGCACCGTTAAACAATAGAATACCAATTGAAATGTATTAAATATTTTGGACGTTTTCCTACATTTTCATACATATTGTATTCTGTGTTGATTGAAAACAAAGTGTATATTATTTTAAAAATAATAAAAGAAATAGTATTTTTCAATTCACCTCATACAAGTACTGTAGTGCAAGCTCTTTGTCATGAAAGTGCAACTTAAAAATGTAGATTTTTGTTACATAACTGCACTCAAAAACAAAAAACAATGTAAAATTTCAGAGCCTACAAATCCACTCAGTCCTACTTCTTGTTCAGCCAATTGCTAAGACAAACAAGTTTGTTTACATTTACAGGAGATAATGCTGCCCTCTTCTTATTTACAATGTCACCAGAAAGTGAGAACAGGCATTTGCATGGCACTTTTGTAGCCAGCATTGCAAGGTATTTATGTGCCAGATATGTTAAACATGCCCCTTCATACTTCGGCCACCATTCCAGAGCACACGCTTCCATACTGATGATGCTCATTAAAAAAATAATGCGTTAATTAAATTTGTGACTGAACTCCTTGGGGGAGAATTGTATGTCCCCTGCTCTGTTTTACCTGCATTCTGCCATATATTTCATGTTATAGCAGTCTCGGATGACGACCTAGCACATGTTGTTCATGTTCAGAACACTTTCACTGCAGATCTGACAAAATGCAAAGAAGGTACCAATGTCAGATTTCTAAAAATAGCTACAGCACTCGACCCAAGGTTTAAGAATCTGAAGTACCTTCCAAATTCTGAGAGCGACGAGGTGTGGAACGTGCTTTCAGAAATCTTAAAACGCCACTCCGATGTGGAAACTACAGAACTTGAACCACCAAAAAAGAAAATCAACCTTCTGCTGGTTGCATCTGATTCAAATAATGAAAATGAATATGCGTCAGGCTGCACTGTTTTGGATTGTTATCAAGCAGAACCCGTCATCAACATGGACCCATATCACCTGGAATGGTGGTTGAAGCATGCGCATCTGGCACGTAAATATCTTGCGACACCGGCTACAACAGTGCCATGGGAATGCCTGTTCTCACTTTCGGATGACATTGTAAACAAGAAGCAGGCAGTATTATCTCCTGCAAATTTATACAAATGTGTTTGTCTGAGTGATTGGCTGAACAAGAAGTAGGACTGAGTGGCCTTGCAAGCTCTAAAATTTTACATTGTTTTATTTTTGAATGCTTTTTTTTGCACATTTGTAAGTTCAACTTTAATGGTAAAGAGATTGCACTACAGTACTTGTATTGGGTGAATTGAAAAATACTATTTCTTTTGTTTTTTACAGTGCAAATACTTGTAATAAAAATAAATATAAAGTGAGCACTGTACACTTTGTATTCTGTGTTGTAATTGAAATCAATATATTTGAAAATATGGAAAACATCCATAAATATTTAAATAAATGGTATTGTTATTAGCAGTTCAATTATTAATTGCGATTACTTCTTTTAATCGCTTGACAGCCCTAAAATAAATAAATAAAGTGTGTTAATAGTGTCAACCATTGTACTGCTTTGTATGTAGCATTATGGGTAACACAACTGAGATTTCATGTTTCACATAGGCTATACCTACAACCATTAGATGGTAACAACTCTGTGTCACTATTGTCCAGCAACATTGATCGGGTCCACATTAGGTTATTTTTGCTAAAGTTTCCCACTCTTGCTACCACCAGTTCAGCGCCGGAGGTGGTAGCCACAGTGGCAATGCTAGTTAAGATACGGCTCCTGGTGGCCCCCATTGTTTTAAGCACTGCTCAGCACAGGTCACCACAACATGGGGCATAAAACCTGTTGCAGAGGGTAACTTGTCTATAGTAGGGCTCTCATATGTGCTATCACTGGTGGAACTGAACCTGCGGCAGCAAAAGTGAGAAACTGTAGCAAAAATGTCCTAATATAGACAAGGCCATAGAGGTAAAGGCTCTTCATCCTATTGCTAATTCTCTGAGCTACCCATGTTCTTTAACTGTGATTTTCCTTTCTAAACCTGCTCTTCCCCCATTTTGAAGCAGCACAGGGATACAGCAATTTTGCTTTAAATAGTGATGGCACACAGGAAAATCAGGATGTGAAAGGCAATTACTGCTGGGTCTTTCTAGGAAACAGAAGCCTCTAACACAAACCCCCTACATTGGGAGAGTAATTTCAGGAGCATGATAAGATCTTATTTGGCAAGTTCCAGAGTAGCAGCCGTGTTAGTCTATATTCGCAAAAAGAAAAGGAGGACTTGTGGGACCTTAGAGACTAACCAATTTATTTGAGCATAAGCTTTCGTGAGCTACAGCTCACTTCTGTAGCTCACGAAAGCTTATGCTCAAATAAATTTGTTAGTCTCTAAGGTGCCACAAGTACTCCTTTTCTATTTTTGGCAAGTGCAGTTTGCAGGGACACAACTAGCTGTTTGGTTCTGTCACAGCCAGAACTGATAAAGAATACTCATCCATTACTGGAAAGAAATCTTTCAAGGCTAAGGCTAAGCTGATTTAACAGATCAAACTCTTGTCTACAGCCATATACTGTAGTCTCTAGTACTCAGCTTTTCAGCCTTTACAAGTTAAGCTTTCACACTGATCATATGTATCTGAAAACAACACATCTTGTTTTGACTACATCTTAACTTCAGTAGACTGAGAATTATTTTGATAGGTAATTTAACCTACGATAAGGTAAAATTAATCCTGCCCCAGCAGAGGGGGCTGGACTAACGGAGCCCTACAGTTCTATTATATTTTAACGTAGGGCTGCAATCACACTGAATATTACTCTGTTCAAGTTACAATATGTAGGAGTCTGCAAAAAATAAAAAAGGAAAAGGAACAGTTCAGGAGGACTGCACCTAGGAGATACTTTAAAAGAGACATTCCTGGGATAACATACATATTTGTAATGTGTGTCACCACTGCCCATGGCTGAATGGAATCACATCTGCTCAAGTGTTTGTGATGCTATCTTCTGGTGGCTGCAGACTACAGAGTGGTTAAATGCCCTAACCCCCAATGTTTTCGGAAAGCTCAGTGGGAGAATCAGCTGCACCTGGGAGAAGTCTGAGAAGGGTTTAATGGGCAGGAAGTGAAGTGAACTGGAGTACTGGAGAGCGGAGTACTGGAGAGCAAACTAGTGGTGCACAGAGCTTCAGCAGCACACAGGTGCAGGAAGCCTTGCAGTGGTTGGAGAAGCACAAAAGGTGGGATACTAGGAGCAGAAAGGGAAGCCCAAGTGTTGTTTAGAACCGCTGGCCAGCTGCAAGATGGTAGAAACTGGAGCTGGGCGTGAGGGTCAACGGAGAGATGTGTAAGAGAAACTGAAAAAAAAAATCACCTGTATGAGAAAGGCATGATACAGCCCTTTGGAGAGCTACTCCAGTACACTACTAAATGAAGAATTATAGCTAAAGGTAATATTGCTGATAGCAAGTAGAGGTATTCTTTCAGTGCAAATGGTCGAGGCCTGTGTGTTCAGGGCAGAAGGTCCTAGCTTCTCATGTTGAACGTGTGTGATATATGGGGCCTTGTTCACACAAGTCAATTTTTACAAAAACTTTCCACTGTTGCTAACAATGGTGCAACTCAGCCTGTGGGTATGTACCTATACTGCACACAGGGGGAAGGGGAAATGTTGACATATGTCCTATTATGACTTAGTTATGTTACATCTACATTATACCTATGGAGATTTGCTATTTCTGCATTTTCTTATTACAAGAACTTTCTGACTTTATAAAAAATATTCTTGGTACTAGTTTATTTAGCAAAAGGAAGGCCCTGATATTTCTTTGGAAAAAATTACCAAGGTAAGTGTCTGATTCTTAACAGTGGATGTGACTTTACTATTGCCTCATTAAAACACAATTGAAATAATCAGCTAATGAATAATCTTTATGTCACCACCTTCAAAGCCCTACACACATTTGACCCTCCCTACTTATACCTTTGTCAAGGATTGCACTGGGCTCCTCCCTTCCCCCCACAATCTCCACAGTTCTGCAAATGTTCCAGCTCTGTCAGTTTTTCACAATCACCCTTGTGCCTTCTTCCATGCTTCCTATGACCTCCCTGAGCTACCCTGCAAGGGTCCTGCCTGGTCCACTTTTAAATCTCTCTTAGATACACCTCTGTCATGCAGTAAGTCAAGTTGATTTGTATATAGGTTGTCCATTACTGTGGCCTTTTCCTTAAACTCTTTCTACTTAACCGTCCTTATACTAAGCTCCTAGAAGTAGGGACCATCTGTTTTCAGTGTCTGGCAGATGCCACTGTAAATAAATAACACACTGAAATTGATGGATTAGTATCTTAGATCAGGCCTGAATATATCTGCTATTCTAGTTTAGACTTCAGAGCCCTCTGACACTTACGATTTAATCTGTCAGTCATATCCACAGGCTGTCCCACAGACTAGAAACTTACAGATTCAGCCATGTAAATGGACACTGTCAGCTACCTTTTCAAATGTATAGTTTTAAATATCCTTTTAGAAGCATGAATAAAAACAAACTACAGGGCGTTGTTTGTTTACTCCTTTGTGAGACAGCATTACTAAGGATGTCAGCATCACTAAAAATAGCCTTTGTTAACTACATTTTGCTGCAGAACTGTAGATTTATCTAGCTCCTACATAAACAGTGACTTGAAAAACAAAAACAGCAATTGAGAGGAACACAGAAAACAGAAAATAGGCATTTAAAATCCAGAGAACATTCACTAAGAACATAAGAATGGCCATACTGGGTCAGACCAATGGTCCATCTAGCCCAGAATCCTGTCTTCCGACAGTGGCCAATGCCAGGTACCCCAGAGGGAATGAACAGATCAGATAGTCATCAAGTGATCCATCCCCTGCCCCCTTTCCCAGCTTTTGGCAAACAGAGGCTAGGGACACCATCCCTGTCCATCCTGGCTAACAGCCATTGATGGACTTATCCTCCATGAACTTCTCTAGTTCTGTTTTGAACCGTTAGTGTCTTGGCCTTCACAGCATCTTCTGGCTAGGAGTTCCACAGGTTGACTGCGTGTTATGTGAAGAAATACTTCCTTTTGTTTTAAACCTGCTGTCTATTGATTTCATTTGGTGACCCATAGTTCTTGTGTTATGAGGAGTAAATAACACTTCCTTATTTACTTCACACCAGTTATGATTTTATAGACTTCCATTACATCCCCCATTAGTCATTTCTTTTCCAAGCTGAAAAGTCCCAGTCTTATTATTCTCTCCTTATATGGAAACTAGCAGGATTTTAAATTTAAATAAGGTGAAATTTGGGGCCAAAGCTACTTGTCCACTTCTCTTTAAAATTAGGTTTGTTTGCAATAGGTCACTGTGAAAACACAACCACAGCTTGTAAAGGTACGTATGTCTCAAAGGAAGATGGAAATCATGGTCAATTTTGCTAGAGTCATTGATTTTTATCACAATTTTGACGGGAGATTTTCCCTTGTTCCCTCTTCTCCCCCATCCCTCACCCATAGCTCTTCTAAGTGGCTTCGCTCTCCCTCTTTAACCTGCTCTGGGAATGAGTAACTTGTTCCTCTGACTGTCCAATATGCCTTCATTGCCTTACAGAGTAGCAATCTCCCTGAATAGCATTTTTCCCTGCACTTTACAGGGCTACACACAACTTTCTCTGTTGGCGGCGAAGGGGAGGTGTCAACACCCTAAAAGTTTTGGGATCTGTCACAGCAGCAGCAGATATGACACATGCGCTTCCCTATCCATCATCAAATGGCATATACTATACACGGCATAACACTGCAAGGTTAATTTGTTTTACCGGATATCAAAAGCTTTCACATAGGGATTAATACTGGCAACACGGATGGTGAGGAACTGCACAGGCATGTTTGAATCAGGTGATAGTTCGTGTTGTCTGGAATCTGTCACTGTCAGATGAATGTCCTGCTGTTGGGCAACATGTAAACTGTAAGTGGTCACTTTAATCACCCAGGTGTCCGTAACAATCACCCTTGCTCCTGGTGCTCCAGTAGCAAACTTGTCAATCCTCCTGAATTCTGTATTGATGGAAGAAGCCACTGCCCGCCAACCAGACTGTGGAAGAGCATGAAAGGCAAGTGTCCGAGCTAAAGGATGGTTATCCCAGCCATTCCGTGACCAGTAATATGCCAGGATGCCAGTGACTGTTGGAGCAAGAACAGCCAGCAAGAAGAATATTTCCCAGCCTTCTGAGGCCTGGTAAAAATAGAAAAGCTGCTTCTCTGGTGCTGCAAAGCACATGCCAATGTAATAACCTGCAAAGAAAGATATTTACTTTCAGAAGACAATAGAATATATTCACACCAATTGATCTTATAGTTCATCTGGCGGGTGTGCTCAACTCTGGGTGACTTTTTTTTTTAGGGTGGTGACTTCAATTTCAACTTTCCTAGCCTGAGTCTTTAGAAGGCATTTATTTTTACACAAGTTATACAGTTAGTAAAGGGAGGTCATTACAGTTTGCTGAGTAAACAAACCCATATCCCTATATAACATATAGTCAAACATAGCCAACTGAGAGTTACCGAGAATAAAAGTAAAGTGGTATGTATATAATATGCAGGTCCCAGAGATGGAATTAACCCCATTATTTAAAGTTTGACAGTTTGGGTTTTTTTTTAAACTTTATAATAAATGGCACTGCACTACCACCCTGAACTGCCTTTCTGTGCTTGCTTCCTTCCCTCTCTGGGGTTAGTTAATCCTGCCAGAGTAGGTCTTCTGATGACAACAACAGACAGAGAGAGTTTCTCGGACAGTGGTGCTGATTGGTTCAGTTTCACAATTCACATGCAGATGTAATTTCATACCTGTGAGTTACAAGATTTCTCCTCCCAAAATGGATTACTTTGTTTAACACTACAGCTCAAGTATTATTTATGTTCACTTACACTGCTTTATTAGAGTGGTGTAGAGACACAGGGCACCATGGTTGGGGTGAATGCAAGACTGTCTTTATTTTCTGTTTACACAGAATTTTACCTCCCTACAACATGCTCCCTAGGGGCCACCCTCAATAGCGGCTCTAAGCGTTCACATCTAATGCCCCAAGCAGAACCTCGCTATTTGCACCATTTTCTGGGAAACCCATTATTGATTACTTCATAATTTGCAGAATCTGACAATTTTTTCACTGACATGTAGTTTTGTTTTATTTATAATATTCTGTAATGTCTGAGTAAATATTCTAATAGTGAATTTTTGTAAAACAATGAATTCTTAGTAATACCAGATCTCACTAGAGCTGATATTAGATCTCCACTCATAGGCAGGGCAAGACCATTGTTATTTTGGTGCAAATTAATGAGGCTCTGATGCATATGAAGGAGCTGCTTCACCTCACAAGTACTTCAGATGTGTTTGTGGATTTGCGAAAGAGACAGAAGCATGTAAAGACACTGAAGCCATGGACAATCCCTCAACCTTCAAGATCTAGGTCTTGCCTTCCTTCAGCTCACACAGCCACACCCACGTCAAGGGGACACAATAGAGCGCATTTTTCAAACTCAGTGCAGACAAGGCTACATTCAGTAAAGAAGTGGGGATGCAAATCACAGCAAGTGAAAGAGATGAGAAGGGGAAACCACACTGTCAGAAGACTGACTAAATGATGACAGACCAGGGTCCAGGCTTTCTGCACAGTCACTGCTAACTGAAGGTGCAACGGGACAGTCTGACAGCAGAGACTGTACAAATACCTATTTTAATTTGCTGTCACCTTCTTCCTCCTTCTCCATCCCCTCAGTTCTTACCACACGACCTAGGTATTATCCCCCCACCCCCTTCACCACAGCTCCCTGGCCATTTCCCTCCATCCCCTCTCCGCAAGCTATACTCCCCCATTCTCCATAGTTCCTTGATCTCATCCAACCCCCTAACCGTTCTCCTGCCTGACCATTCTCCCACCCTTCCCTACAGCCCCCTCGCTATCCTTTCCCACTCCCTTTCCTTCCTCCCCCTTGCTACTCTCCCCCAGCACTTTCCCCCTCCTTCCACCAACCCCTCGCCCGCTACTCTTCCCCACCATCATCCCGTTCCTCCCCCCCCCGCCACTCTGCCCACAGCCCCCCCCAGCCACTCTGGCCCAGCCCTTCCCCACAGCCCCCCTCCCCCCCCGGCCACTCTGGCCCCAGCCCTTCCCCACAGCCCCCCTCCCCCCCCCGGCCACTCTGGCCCCAGCCCTTCTTCCTCCCCCCCCCCCCCCGGCCACTCTGGCCCCAGCCCTTCTTCCTCCCCCCCCCCCCCCCGGCCACTCTGGCCCCAGCCCTTCTTCCTCCCCCCCCCCCCCGGCCACTCTGGCCCCAGCCCTTCTTCCTCCCCCCCCCCCCGGCCACTCTGGCCCCAGCCCTTCTTCCTCCCCCCCCCCCGGCCACTCTGGCCCCAGCCCTTCTTCCTCCCCCCCCCCCCGGCCACTCTGGCCCCAGCCCTTCTTCCTCCCCCCCCCCCCGGCCACTCTGGCCCCAGCCCTTCTTCCTCCCCCCCCCCCCGGCCACTCTGGCCCCAGCCCTTCTTCCTCCCCCCCCCCCGGCCACTCTGGCCCCAGCCCTTCTTCCTCCCCCCCCCCCCGGCCACTCTGGCCCCAGCCCTTCTTCCTCCCCCCCCCCCCGGCCACTCTGGCCCCAGCCCTTCTTCCTCCCCCCCCCCCCGGCCACTCTGGCCCCAGCCCTTCTTCCTCCCCCCCCCCCCGGCCACTCTGGCCCCAGCCCTTCTTCCTCCCCCCCCCCCCCGGCCACTCTGGCCCCAGCCCTTCTTCCTCCCCCCCCCCCCGGCCACTCTGGCCCCAGCCCTTCTTCCTCCCCCCCCCCCGGCCACTCTGGCCCCAGCCCTTCTTCCTCCCCCCCCCCCCGGCCACTCTGGCCCCAGCCCTTCTTCCTCCCCCCCCCCCCGGCCACTCTGGCCCCAGCCCTTCTTCCTCCCCCCCCCCCCGGCCACTCTGGCCCCAGCCCTTCTTCCTCCCCCCCCCCCCGGCCACTCTGGCCCCAGCCCTTCTTCCTCCCCCCCCCCCCCGGCCACTCTGGCCCCAGCCCTTCTTCCTCCCCCCCCCCGGCCACTCTGGCCCCAGCCCTTCTTCCCCCCCCCCCCCCCGACCACTCTGGCCCCAGCCCTTCTTCCCCCCCCCCCCCCCCGACCACTCTGGCCCCAGCCCTTCTTCCCCCCCCCCCCCCCGGCCACTCTGGCCCCAGCCCTTCTTCCCCCCCCCCCCCGGCCACTCTGGCCCCAGCCCTTCTTCCCCCCCCCCCCCCCCCGACCACTCTGGCCCCAGCCCTTCTTCCCCCCCCCCCCCCCCGACCACTCTGGCCCCAGCCCTTCTTCCCCCCCCCCCCCCCGGCCACTCTGGCCCCAGCCCTTCTTCCCCCCCCCCCCCCGGCCACTCTGGCCCCAGCCCTTCTTTCCCCCCCCCCCCCCCGGCCACTCTGGCCCCAGCCCTTCTTTCCCCCCCCCCCCCGGCCACTCTGGCCCCAGCCCTTCTTTCCCCCCCCCCCCGGCCACTCTGGCCCCAGCCCTTCTTCCCCCCCCCCCCCCCGGCCACTCTGGCCCCAGCCCTTCTTTCCCCCCCCCCCCGGCCACTCTGGCCCCAGCCCTTCTTTCCCCCCCCCCCCGGCCACTCTGGCCCCAGCCCTTCTTTCCCCCCCCCCCCGGCCACTCTGGCCCCAGCCCTTCTTTCCCCCCCCCCCCCGGCCACTCTGGCCCCAGCCCTTCTTTCCCCCCCCCCCGGCCACTCTGGCCCCAGCCCTTCTTCCCCCCCCCCCCCCGGCCACTCTGGCCCCAGCCCTTCTTCCCCCCCCCCCGGCCACTCTGGCCCCAGCCCTTCCCCACAGCCCCCCTTCCCCCCCGGCCACTCTGGCCCCAGCCCTTCCCCACAGCCCCCCTTCCCCCCCGGCCACTCTGGCCCCAACCCTTCCCCACAGCCCCCCTTCCCCCCCCCGGCCACTCTGGCCCCAGCCCTTCCCCACAGCCCCCCTTCCCCCCCCCGGCCACTCTGGCCCCAGCCCTTCCCCACAGCCCCCCTTCCCCCCCCGGCCACTCTGGCCCCAGCCCTTCCCCACAGCCCCCCTTCCCCCCCCCGGCCACTCTGGCCCCAGCCCTTCCCCACAGCCCCCCTTCCCCCCCCCCCGGCCACTCTGGCCCCAGCCCTTCCCCACAGCCCCCCTTCCCCCCCCCCGGCCACTCTGGCCCCAGCCCTTCCCCACAGCCCCCCTTCCCCCCCCGGCCACTCTGGCCCCAGCCCTTCCCCACAGCCCCCCTTCCCCCCCGGCCACTCTGGCCCCAGCCCTTCCCCACAGCCCCCCCCCCCCCGGCCACTCTGGCCCCAGCCCTTCCCCACAGCCCCCCCCCCCCCGGCCACTCTGGCCCCAGCCCTTCCCCACAGCCCCCCCCCCCGGCCACTCTGCCCACAGCCCCCCTTCGCCCCCGCCTCAGCTGCTTCCCCCAGCCCCGCTCCCTCCGTGCCCCAGGCCCCGCTCACCGAGCGGCAGCAGGCCGTGGGCCAGCATGGTGCCGGTGCTCCTCCGCAGGTGGTAGTGGACGAAGGCCGCGTCCTCGCTGCCCAGCCAGCCGGCCAGCAGGTTCTGCACGGTGAGCCCGGCCGAGCGGAACTCGTTGGGGGTGAACACGAAGCAGACGGCGAACACCAGGTAGGCCAGCGTGAAGGTCACGGCGGGGCTGTCCATGGCCCGCTCCGCTCCAGAGGCGGCTCCGAGTCCGCCTGTGCCCGCCCGGCCCGGCCCGGCCCGGCCGCCGCGCAGGGCCCTGGGAGAGGAAGTTGTGCGGCGGGACAGAAAGCGGCGATCCCCGGCGCGGCCTCCGCCCAGCGGGAGACCAGCCCCCAGCGGAGCCGGCTCGGGACCCTCCTGCGAGCGGGGGCGCTACCGCGGGCTGCAGGGCACGGAGAGGCCCCGGGGGCGTGTGTGCCTGGCCCCGGGCCGCGAGCAGCCTTCCCGGCCCGCCGCCGACTCCCGCTCGGCTTTCGGGTGCAACTCTCCGGTTCCCAGCCCCTGTGACGCGAGCCCTGAGCACGTAACCGACTCCGGAGCGAGGTATCCGAAGTCCTCCCACAAGCAGCGGGCTGCTGGGCTTTGAGGTCCAAAAAACTTCATGACAGTCGGTCCCTCGGTTTTTCACAAAGAGCCGTGGCCATTTCACACAAGGGGCCTGACCTGCGTGCCCCGGTTACTACCCGGGCTGTTGTAATTCCCTGCTAGCCCGCGGCCTGTGGCTGAGTCAGTGCCTCTACTGAGAAGCCCGCAGCCTGAGCTCTGCTCCCAGGGGCTAGACAAGGGACTGACCGCAGGGGATCGATCCTGATACGGATTCCCCTGGGCTTGGTCAAGTTACACAAACCGGCATTTTCCAACTTGGGCACCTAACTTTAGGCAACCAAATCTAGAGATGCTAACCATTGCTAGTACCAATAAAGTAAAAACCAGCAGGATCTTCTTAAAGGGGAAAAGGCAAAATGCCACATTTATTGTGAATACAGAAAGAATCATAGTCAGCAGTTAGTTATAGCTATAACATTCCATTCAATCTCATATTTAGTCACACATTCATTCATACACACTCTCACAGGTTCTGCAAGGTTGTTATCCTAGTTACCAGCCTTAGAGTTGCTCATGCCGAGCCACTGGCCAGGTGGCCTGGACATGAGGAGGGAGCAGGGCCTTGTCAGATGCTCATCTGATGCTCCTGGAAGTTGGTTTGCAGAATCAGACCCCAAAGTTCTCACTTTCTAGAGTCCATTTTTTGTAGGAATTCCTTCCTATACCAGTCTATGGGAATTGCTTCATAATGCTGTTGCTGAATCAATCAGTAGATGTCACAATCCTGAGGGCTCTGTGCTGCCAGATGTTATCTTGTTCTTTGGTTCTCCCATTCTTGAGGCTGTTGGGTGGATTCCAGTCTGGCCTCCCGGCTTATGCTTAAATAAATTTGTTAGTCTCTAAGGTGCCACAAGGACTCCTTGTTGTTTTTGCTGATACAGACTAACACAGCTACCACTCTGAAACCTTTACAGAACAGTGTTCAGAGTAGCAGACGTGTTACTCTGTATCCGCAAAAAGAAAAGGAGGACTTGTGGCACCTTAGAGACTAACAAATTTATTTGAGCATAAGCTTTCGTGAGCTACAGCTCACTTCATCGGATGCATTTAGTGGAAAATACAGTGGGGAGATCTATTTACACAGAGAACATGAAACAATGGGTGTTACCATACACACTGTAACGAGAGTGATCAGGTAAGATGAGCTATTACCAGCCGGAGAGTGGGGGGGGGGGGGAGAGGGAGAGCCTTTTGTAGTGATAATCAAGGTGGGCCATTTCCAGCAGTTGACAAGAAGTCTGAGGAACAGCGGGGCGGGGGGAGGGCAGGGAATAAACATGGGGAAATAGTTTTACTTTGTGTAACGACCCATCCACTCCCAGTCTTTATTCAAGCCTCAGTCATGCTGAAACTGTGGAAAAGCAGCATCACTTGCCCCATAACCTCAGCCGTGCAGAACACAACGCCATCCACAGCCTCAGAAACAACTCTGATATCCTAATCAAAAACGCTGACAAAGGAGGAGCTATCGTCATCATGAATAGGTCGGAATATGAACTAGAGGCTGCTAGGCAGCTCTCCAACACCACTTTCTACAAGCCATTACCCTCTGATCCCACTGAGGGTTACCAAAAGAAGCTACAGCATTTGCTCAAGAAACTCCCTGAAAAAGCACAAGAACAAATCCGCACAGACACACCCCTGGAACTCCGACCAGGGGTATTCTATCTGCTACCCAAGATCCATAAACCTGGAAATCCTGGATGCCCCATCATCTCAGGAATTGCCACCCTGACAGCAGGATTGTCTGGCTATGTAGACTCCCTCCTCAGGCCCTACGCTACCAGCAGTCCCAGCTATCTTCGAGACACCACTGACTTCCTGAGGAAACTACAATCCATTGGTGATCTTCCTGAAAACACCATCCTAGCCACTATCGATGTAGAAGCCCTCTACACCAACATTCCACACAAAGATGGACTACAAGCCATCAGGAACAGTATCACTGATAATGTCACGACAAACCTGGTGGCTGAACTTTGTAACTTTGTCCTCACCCATAACTATTTCACATTTGGGGACAATATATACCTTCAAATCAGCGGCACTGCCATGGGTACCCACATGGCGCCACAGTATGCCAACATTTTTATGGTTGACTTAGAACAATGCTTCCTCAGCTCTCGTCCCCTAATGTCCCTACTCTACTTGCGCTACATTGATGACATCTTCATCATCTGGACCCATGGAAAAGAAGCCCTTGAGGAATTCCACCATGATTTCAACAATTTCCATCCCACCATCAACCTCAGCCTGGACCAGTCCACACAAGAAATCCACTTCCTGGACACTACAGTGCTAATAAACGATGGTCACATAAACACCACCCTATACCGGAAACCTACTGACCGCTATTCCTACCTACATGCCTCCAGCTTTCATCCAGAATACACCACACGATCAGTTGTCTACAGCCAAGCTCTACGATACAACCGCATTTGCTCCAACCCCTCAGACAGAGACAAACACCTACAAGATCTCTGTCAAGTGTTCTTACAACTACAGTACCCACCTGCTGAAGTGAAGAAACAGATTGACAGAGCCAGAAGAGTACCCAGAAGTCACCTACTACAGGACAGGCGCAACAAAGAAAATAACAGAATGCCACTAGCCATCACCTTTAGCCCCCAACTAAAACCTCTCCAATGCATCATCAAGGATCTACAACCTATCCTGAAGGACGACCCATCACTCTCACAGATCTTGGGAGACAGGCCAGTCCTTGCTTACAGACAGCCCCCCAACCTGATTACTCACCAGCAACCACACACCACACAACAAAAACACTAACCCAGGAACCTATCCTTGCAACAAAGCCCGTTGCCAACTGTGTCCACATATCTATTCAGGGGTCACCATCATAGGGCCTAATCACATCAGCCACACTATCAGAGGCTCGTTCACCTGCACATCTACCAATGTGATATATGGCATCATGTGCCAGCAATGCCCCTCTGCCATGTACATTGGTCAAACTGGACAGTCTCTACGTAAAAGAATAAATGGACACAAATCAGACGTCAAGAATTATAACATTCAAAACCAGTCGGAGAACACTTCAATCTCTTTGGTCACTCGATTACAGACCTAAAAGTGGCAATTCTTCAACAAATGGAATTAATTTGCAAACTGGATATAATTAACTTTGGCTTGAATAAAAACTGGGAGTGGATTGGTCATTACACAAAGTAAAACTATTTTCCCATGTTTATTCTCTGCCACTTCCTCAGACGTTCTTGTCAACTGCTGGAAATGGCCTACCTTGATTATCACTACAAAAGGTTCCCCCCCCCCCGCGCCCCCTCCTCCCCTGACTCTCCTGCTGGTAATAGCTCATCTTACCTGATCACTCTTGTTACAGTGTTTGGTAACACCCATTGTTTCATGTTCTCTGTATATATAAATCTCCCCACTGTATTTTCCACTGAATGCATCCGATGAAGTGAGCTGTAGCTCACGAAAGCTTATGCTCAAATAAATTTGTTAGTCTCTATGGTGCCACAAGTCGTCCTTTTCTCTTTACAGAACAGAGCCGCAGGTGTGGAGCTCAGCCTTCTATAGGCCTCTTCACTTCTGACTGTTAAATAGAGACCTGATCCTGCACTGAATTCTGCATGGGCAGACTCTTATGCCTGTCTGAGGTCAATGGTGCTTCATCAAGTGCAGAAGTCCACCTGTGAAGAGCTCATTCCAGAATTGAGGTCTAGGTGTTTTCATAGCTTTCACCAATGCACCATATAAAAATCCAGTTGAGGCTTCAAATTCAGAGCCTTGCCTTGTAATTTCATCCCATATCCTTATGTGGCCTTGTGATCACTAGGCTTAATTTTTGTAAAATTTCCCCTTTGCAAAGTGGTTTATGGCATAAACACAGAGAAGTTAGATAAACAAGTAAAGTTATCTTGCTAGAAGTTTGCAACTTAACACTACTTTATTTCTTAGAATTCAGAATGATAACACACAAGAACGAAAGAGAGACAAAGCTGTTCCCTAAGACAGAGAGGCACAACTCACCTTCCCCTTGTTCTTTTCAGACTGACTATGGTACTGCTCCCCATCCCAGATGACTAAGGTACCTAGCCTGCAAGTGGACCTGGAACTTCCTCCCTCCACACACACTCTTAAAGTGATAGCTTGCATGTCCAGATTATTCACACAAGTAAGGGTTATTCATAAGAACAGTCCTATTGGGTCAGACCAATGGTCCATCTAGCTCAGGATCCTTTCTTCTGACAGTGGCCAGCACCAGATGCTTCAGAGGGAATGAACAGAACAGGGCAGTTTTGAGTCCAGTCCCATCTTCTCGCAGTTGGTGCTTTAGGGATACCCGGAGCATGGGGTTGCCTCCCTGACCATCTTGGCTAATTGCCATTGATGGACCTATGCTCCATGAATTTATCTAATGCTTTTTTGAACCCACTTACTTTTGGCTTTCACAACATCCTATGGCATTGAGGGTCACAGGTTGACTGTGAGATTCATGTGAGTAAGAATTGCAGGATTGGGCCTTATGTTAGTCATTTCAAAAGTATTTTATTCAGTTATTTCCAGAGCAATGTTTTATGTCATTGTTGTTAACATTTACATTTTTCAGAATTAAATAAGTTTTTTGTAGCATTGGCTTGGTGTTTTATAAATACCAGAGGTCCTTATCCTGCAAAAGGGACCCACTTGTGCAGACCCCTTGCTCACACAAAGTCCTATGCATGTCCAGGTACTGAATCCTGACCTGAGGTTGATGCAGGTGCAGTGATCCACCTACAACTTATTATGGCATTAGTGCCCATGTGAGCATAAGAATCCTTGCAGCATTGGGACTTGAAATAGATAATTTCAGTATTTATATTGCAGTAAGATTTTTAAATAATATTTGTGTAGGATTAAAGTAATTATTTGCCCAAGTTAAATTTTGTTTGTAATACAGACAGTTGTGGGGCTGTTTCAGTGACCTATGCTCTTTATTAGTAAATATACAGCATGTTTCTTGTAGGAAACATTTATTTGAAGCAGAATATATTTAGGTCTCATTAGCTTTCCTGAGCTCACAAACATCAGCCCCTGAAGCCAGTGGGGAGAATTTGGTGCTTAGCCAGCGGGAGCGAGATGAAAAGATTCTCGTGTTCCACCCTCATCCCTAGAAAACTACATTTCCCAGCATGCCGCACGCACCATCGCTTAGTTCTGGGGAGCTTTTATCGGCTGGGTGCCCCTCCTCCAGCCCCCTCTCTGATTGGTCTGTTCATACCGAGGTCACCTCTGACTTGATTGGCTCCTGGCCTGTCATTGGCAGAGTCGAGCTAACGTTGACATTTGAAATCCTGAGGCGGGGGCCGCGGCTGCGGCGAGTGGGCTCGGCTGGTTGCTTGCCGGTGACGGGGAGAGCGGCTGCGGGGCGAAGAGGGGAGACACCCGGGCAGCCGAGCGCACAGGCAGGGCCTCAGGCCTGGAACTCGCCGGCAGGTAGCAGCCCCCCCACCCCCAGCTGCGGGGAAGCTGGCGGGGTGGTGTGGGGGGCGCTGAGGTGTCGGGGAGGGGAGGGGTTTGTGGGTTCCCCGCTGAGGGAGTCTGGGGTGTGGTGCGGGGCCGGGGGGGGGGACTAATGCGACTCCCTGGGCCGGGTGGATTTGGCTCGTGCACTGACGCGACGGTGAGGGTGTCCTGACAATACGGCGGGGGGGGGGGGGCGTTCGTCTGTCGGCCTCTAAGCCTCCCAATCTCCCGTCGCCCCCTCTTCTCCCTCTCTCTAGTCTAAGCCGATGAAGCGAGCTGCAGCTCTCGAAAGTTTATGCTCAAATAACTTTGTTAGTCTCTGAGGTGCCCCAGGCCCTCCTTTTCTCTTTGCGAATACAGACTCGCACGGCTGCTACTCTGCAATCTCTCTAGGCTGTTCTCCCTTCCCCCTTGCTGCAGCTCAGTGGCCACGTCTGTGGCTGCCCGGTGTGGGAGCCGCTGCTCCACTCCTGGCTCTGCTGGTAACCGAATGTCTTGGTGATTCACCAGAAAAAGGCCCTCTTTTGTTCCCCTGAAATGCGTGACAGGGGCATGGGGAGGGGCAGGGGGTTTAATCATCAGCTGACTTGGCAGTGGCATGACCGGGATCTCTTCTGCTCCCTGGTGAGGCTGTGTCACCCTCAGACCTTTCCTTTGAGTTATGTGTTACTTTCGCAGACTTGCCTGTGGGGCTGTAACTTACTAAACAGGATGCCTTTTTGTGGCTGGGAAGTCTGAGTAAAATCAGCCTGGCAATCATGTCTTCTAGTTGTAAATAAAAATTGATTTTCATTTACATTTGCTACTAACTTAAATGCTGGTAATTTTTTTTTTTTAACATAGCTATGGTCATCCCAATGACTAGGCTCTTACTGAGTGCTAAATCTAAGAGCTCAATATTGCAAAAAAATAAAATGTAGGTTTTAAAAAATGTGGTATGTTTTACACATGTGCCCAAGGAATCTTTAAATATCCATGTTAATATGACCGTGATTCTCAACCTATTTATCATTGTGGGCTGCATATCCAGCTCTCTATGTGTTATGTGGACCACATCCACACAATATATATTACGTGTATGGCCCCGAGGATGTCATATGGGCTGTAGCTGTGTGCTGATTGGGCCCCAAGTGGTCCATGGGTTGAGAACCACAGTTCTATGAACTGAACATAGACAACATGCACATGCCAGTATAGAACACTGGCCATGCAAAGCACTGAAGCTACCTGTTCTTCATGTCCTGTGTTCTGCTGAAGAACTGAAGGCATTATTCATAATGCTCCACACTAGTCTCTTCTCTCTACGCTGAATATTCAATGCAAACTTTAAGTATGCACAACTGTGTGAGTATTTGGGTACGCTGTTGCCATGATCTTAAAGTTTGACATATATGCCAAAATGAATTACTACTAAACAGTTTTTAGCTGCGCATCTTCTAATGTCAGGTTTTGTGCATTCTGAGGCATACAGAGAAACCTGAGTTGACCTTTTTATCTAATGATAGTGACAGTTCTGCATATGCAATTGCAGATTGGCACCAATGCACTTAATTATATCCTTCACTAAAACCTAAAGCAATTAAATGTTAAATTGTTGAGATTTATATATTTATCAGGTGGAAAACTCAGTGATGGCTTTCACATACTAACTCAATCACATTTACATATGACCATTCTTATGCGGTTGTACCTCATGGTATACTAATATTTATGCAAATGGATCAAGTTATAGTTAATTGCTGTGAAAACTAACTTGTGTTCTCAACCAAATCTTACATTAAAGTAGTCTATTCTCTGCAACACTACTTCAGATATCAAGTATTTACAATGACTTTGTTTCAGAACGTAGAAATGGTTGCAGTGGTTGCTAATGTATGGAAATCTAGATATATGTGGTGTGTGCATGTATAGTATCTTTAACTCGATGTTGGATCCCTATTGTGCACATCATATGTCTTTTTAGTGGTCTTATTAACTTTTCCAGCATGAGCAAAGGCAGCTACATTGAATAAGTGAAGAAGTCTCTGAATGGTCCTTGTTGTGTAAAGAGATCTGGTATTAAAAGGATGCTGTCAACTTAAATCTTATCTTATACTTTCTATTTTATTCACTGACTACTTAGAATATTACAACTACAACTCTAAAAATTCAGTTCACTGCTGCTCACAGGTTTGTGTGCATGTTAACCCCCCCTCCCCCCTTTGGCTTGGACAAAAAGCAGTGAGGTTAACTTCCCTTGAAGATTCTCAGAGCTGTAATTTGGGGGCAAAGTTTCAGTTGACACTGTCCCTTTAAAACAAGATGACTAAAAAAAAATAGCAGACATGCTTTAAATCCTGCTAAACTTTCTTGCATACCTTTCCATTTTTAAAAAACCCTCATAGATAGTTCTTAAACATTCAAGAGTAATACTAGGCATCTGTAATTATTATCACAATCATACCTACAAAAAGACAGACAAATGAAAAGTGTCTGTCAGAAATCGCCAGAGTTAGAGTCCAGTGCCAGCATTAAAAACATTAGGATTTTTATAATAATTTTTGAATACTTGCTTTCACTGTGCTCTAAACTTCTCTATCTTTTGTCCTTGATATAAAACCCACTGAAAAGTAAGCATACTATAAATTGTGCTCCCCTAGATCACTCGTAAAACAAATCAGCCTACAAAGTCTGATGAGCTGTATATAAGCTCCTTTTAATGTTGACAGTAACGTTGCATGGAAAAATTATGTTCCCTATAAAGCTCTTCTGGTTCTCATGCTAAAATGTTATATATATTATTTATGTAAATAGGACCCTATGGTTCTATGTGCCTTATTATGTCTGCTTGAACTGTTGAGTCACAATTTATATTTGAGGGGGATGAATAACTGACATCCTGAGAAAGTGGGAGGAAATGCATATTATGCTTATGTCCTCCGTACCATTTCAGAACATTAACTATTAAAAACTCTGTTCAAATAAGGAGATTCTGGAAGCTTAATCATGATGCATTATAAATAAAATGTAGGAATTTTGCAGGCATTCTGTTTCCCCTGCAAAAACTGTGGCTACGCATAGCTTGAATGTCATGACAACTGCATGACTGCACATACCTGTCAGGTTTGGGGGAGGGGAGGGAAGAGAAGAGAACTTGTGACCACTTTGTGTTTAAAAGCAGAGTTGCTGATGTAATATTGTATGTATCTGCTTTTTCAATGTATTGTAGTATGTTAACTTGCATAAGGATTTAGAATAGTTGTAAAACTCAGTTCTGTGGCTGTTACAGTCTTTCTTCACTAGCATGCCAGGCTGACTGTTAAGAGGCCAATTATCTGAAAGCACAGCTGTCTGTCAACACCCTCTCATTCACGTTGTGGGCATGTAAATGTGTTTATTTTCTAGAATGAGTCTGCAGATTTTAAATGGCGAAAACATCAGTGATGATCTAACAGCAGAAAGCTGTTCCTTCCTTTTCCCGCCACCAGAGTCCACAGGGAGACCTTCTATCCTTCGTCCATCACAGAAAGAAAATCTGCCACCAAAAAGTGTAGCAAAAGCTATGAAGGTATGTCTGCATTTATGTTAGCCTCTTCCTTCTCACGCTTTCAGGGCCTCGCTCTTAAGAGAAAAAATCATGTATGTATTGTTGGGGGCTTAAAAATATTCAATCAGAAACTACTATTTTTTCACCTCAAAGGTAACTTTTCAAACTCCTATGAGGGATCCTCAGACTCACAGAATCCTGAGTCCTAGTATGGAAAACAAACTTGATGCTACTTTCACACTAGACGATTGTACTGAAGTTCTAGGAGACCTTCATCTGTCTGAATCCAGCAGTGCTGCGTGAGTAATACACTTAGTGTTCTTGCAAATAATTAAGGCTATTAAGAGTGACTGGTTTGTGAATGCAATATATGTTGAGGACGACTATCTCCCATTAGAAATTTGTCTGCATAATCAACTCTGACACTTTCATACTTAACAAGTTCTAAATTGTACAAGTAAAGCAATCTGGTGCTGCAATTAAAAATGATACAGGGGAGCCTACATAGCTGGAGCAAAAATACCCTAGTAATTATAATAGTACTACAATAGTAATTCCCGTGTTCTAGTCCCAATGCTTTCACTGATACTGGTCAAAGGAGTCTGACTAGAGGCAATGCTTGAGTTATACCTATAAAACAATGCTGGGAAGACAAGCCCTTAGACTACACCATTGTAATACATGTACATGACTAAGATTTTTTTCAGTGGTACTCACTTATAAGTAGGGCTCTTGATTTAATTGCAGTTAACTCACACGATTAACTCAAAAAAATTAATCGCGATTAATTGTAGTTTTAATCACATTGTTAAACAATAGAATACCTGTTGAAATTTATTAAATATTTTGATGTTTTTCTACATTTTCAAGTATATTGATTTCAGTTACAACACAGAATACAAAGTGTGCAGTGCTCACTTTATATTACAAATATTTGCACTGTAAAAATGAGAAACAAAAGAAATGGTATTTTTCAATTCACCTCATACAAGTACTTTAGTGCTTTCTCTTTATTGTGAAAGTGCAACTTACAAATGTAGAATTTTTTTTGTTACTTAACTGCACTCGAAAACAAAATAATGTAAAACTTCAGAGCCTACAAATCCACTTAGTCCTACTTCTTGTTCAGCCAATCGCTCAGACAAACAAGTTTGTTTACATGTGCAGGAGGCAATGCTGCCCGCTTCTTGTTTACAGTGTCACTTGAAAGTAAGAACAGGTATTCACATGGCACTGTTGTAGCCAGCATTGCAAGATATTTACGTGCCGGATGCACTAAAGATCCATATGTCCCTTCGTGCTTCAGCCACGATTCCAGAGGACATGTGCCCATGATGATGATGGGTTCTGCTCAATAACAATCCAAAGCAATGCCAACCAACACATGTTCATTTTCATTATCTGATTCAGATGCCACTAGCAGAAGGTTGATTTTCTTTTTTGATGGTTCAGGTTCTGTAGTTTCTGCATCGGAGTGTTGCTCTTTTAAGACTTCTGAAAGCATGCTCTACACCTTGTCCCTCTCAGATTTTGGAAGGCACTTCAGATTCTTAAAACCTTGGGTCGAGTGCTGTAGCTATCTTTAGAAATCTCACATTAGTACCTTCTTTGCATTTTGTTAAATCTGCAGTGAAAGTGTTCTTAAAACAAAGAACATGCTGGGTCATCATCTGAGACTGCTCTAACATGAAATAGATGTCAGAATGTTCAGTCACAAATTTAATGCATACGTTATTTTTTTAACAAGCATCATCAGCATTGAAGCATATCTGCCAGAATGGTGCCCAGAGCATGAAGGGGCATATGAATGTTTAGCATATCTGGCACGTAAATACCTTGCAATGCTGGCTACAACAGTGCTATGTGAATGCCTGTTCTCACTTACAGGTGACATTGTAAATAAGAAGCGGGCAGCATTATCTCCTGCAAATTGTAACCAAACTTGTTTTGTGTGAGCAATTGGTTGAAGTAGGATGGAGTGGACTTTGTTTTATTTTTTGCAGTTATTTTTTGTATATAATTCTACGTTTGTAAGTTCAACTTTCATGTTAGAGATTGTACTACAGTACTTGTCTGAGGTGAATTGAAAAATACTGTTTCTTTTTTACAGTGCAAATATTTGAAATAAAAATAATATAAAGTGAGCACAGTACACTTTGTGTTCTGTGTTTTGTAATTGAAATCAATATATTTGAAAATGTGGAAAACATCCAAAAATATTTAAATAATCTATTGTTTAACCGCGTGATTAATTGTGATTAATTTGTTTAATTGCTTATAAACCCTACTTGTATGGCATTTTTTGTTCTTTTTTCAGAAAATTACTATCTCCAAGCTGGCTAAAAAAGAACTGGGTAATCTTTGACTAGTGGTCAAATTCTGATCTCAAATCCACGCAGCCTCTCTGAACTGAACAGCAGTATTTGATTCTAGATCTTTAGGCATGGTCACTAATTTCTTAGTTGTAATTCATATGTCAACTAAACTTCTTGCTCCTATGTCTCTAAATGTCAGGGTCTGACATGTAGGGATTAAGTGACTTTTACAATGGCAAAGTGGAACATTTATTGATGGTGTTGTACAGTCATGATTCAGGCACAAGTAACAGCATCTCAAGAGCTACTGCTTTTGTTAGAATAATAGAATATCAGAGTTGGAAAGGACCTCAGCAGGTCATCTAGTCCGTTCCCCTGCTGTTGTATATCTCCTCTCCCTTTCTCCATGCTACAATGAGAACGCTTGTGTTGCTGCAGTCTAGTATTGTGTTGTGGTAAGGAGTATGAGGACTTATTTTAGGACTAAGAGGAAGAAAGTACTGCAGACGGAAACTTTCAAAGAACAGCACTGTGGTGCATAGTTCTCAGGCTCTTATTGGTTAAGTACTGAAAGAGGATGGGAGGGGTCTGATTACTTAGACAACAAGTCTTGCAGAGAAGAGACTCACAGGGTGGGGAGATCGTAGTGAACTGTATCCTTTCTTGCTTCCAACTTTGTCATGCTGGAACTTTAACTGGTTGGCTTTTAATTATGTTTTGCTGTATAGCTTTTGTGTGTGTGGCATTCATATAACTTTTTGTACTCTTTTGCAAAAGAGGCAAAACAATGGGAGGAAATACTTTTTCAGGAAGTAATGTCTTAATGCTCTATCATGTGTACATGAGCTACAAATAAGCAAACTTGAGCTCAGGGGTGACTTGGGAACATAACATTAGAATGTGTCTGTAGTGATTATGCATAATCTTTCTATAATCTATTCACTTACAGCAGTCAGTCATTTCTTTCTCCCCCCACCCCCTGTGTTCTTCCTTGCCTCTCTGTTTTTAGTAAGTCTTAGCATTCAACTTCTGTATTCAGAGCAGTCTATGCAATTCTGGCATACATGTTTCATAGATGGCGGGGGAGGGAAGGGAGTGTTCACGGACAGCCAAAAAAAAAAAAAATCAGCAGTGACCAGAGAAAGCAAAGGATGGAATGGAAGAAGTGAGTCATGTTATAACTTGATACATTATGTTGATGGTCACTCCCATTCTTATAAACCCTGTGTGAATATCTACAGTAGTCCAGGAATCTGTACCATTATCTGAATCTAAGTTCTGTAGGGGTTTTCAGTACTACTGGTTCTTTACTATTGCAGTACATATTCAGCCTATCCAGAGAGTTATGCCCTGAATTTCAGCCTCCCTTGTAAAGCATTCCTATGTGGGGTTGAGGAGAAAAGGAAGGGGACTCAGCAGTGTGTTTCTATATGAGCACAATGTGGTGGAGGAGAACTGACTTCTTTAAGAGAGGTTTTGTTGGCTTTTCTCTAATCCCTGAACAGTAAGATACCAGGGTGGTAGGCTCTTTAGAAAGCAGACAAATTCTCTTGCTTTTATGGTGATCTCAGCCTTCTTATGTCCAACTCTTTTGGTGTAGCATAAAGCTTTGCAAACTCCAGCATATGAGTTTGAAAACTGTTTTTTTAAATGGTGTCTTAAAATGGCTAATTATAAATTAACACTGACTTTATTTTTGTGTAACAGAAATCAACATGTAACAGAATTTGACACTAAAATTACTAGAGAAGATGCACAAATGCAGGAGGAAGCCAGTGTTGTTCCTTATCCAGATGATGAGATGCCAGTGAAAAGCTGTGGTACATACAGCATTGATTTTGATAACTTAAACAACATCAATCCATTCCAGAGTTCCTCTCAGATGCAGAATTCTCCTGAGAGCCTAAAAAAGTCTCCTATATTGTCTAGCAACCCTGAAAAGGTTTCTGAGAAAAATGATACAAATTCTCTGTCACTGGATGATACCCTTCCTGTTACTTCCCCACCTACTGCTGCAGTGTCTGAGAGTACAAATCTAAATGCAGACACCCTTATTGGTGTGACAAAAGAGACTGTTTTCATGGATGTCGTGGTGTCTGGTAATGAATCCAAACCAATTCCTAATGACACTGAACTGGATATAAAGCCCACTTCTGGTGAAGTCAGCAAAACCAATTCTTCCAACGGATCAACACACACACAGAATTCTCCACCACCTGTACAAGGGTCCTACACCTTTGATCCTAACAGCTCTGATACAACACATCCTTTCGAAACTAGGGAATCAAAGCTACAGAATTCTCTAGTAGCAGAAAGAACTTCAACAAAAGAGTCAAAACCTGAAGAAGAGGCTAGCTTCTCCAAAGCCGAATCTGTGAAACTAGAATTTGACTTCACTGATAACACAGCTAGTAAAAGGCCACCTCCAAGGAAACTAGGTAAAAGACCTGGAATTAAGCCTCCTTCCAAGAAAACCGCTATAGCTCTAGGGAAAACATTGGAGAACTCTGAGGCAAAAAGCAAGAGTAAAACAGAAAGTGATATTCCTGTTTCCAGTGCATCTTATAACTTTGACTGGGACAAATTTGATGATCCAAACTTTAATCCATTTGGAGGAGGTTCCAAAGTTTCTAGCTCACCCAAATGCCCTAAACCCAACACCGAAAAAGCTAATCAGCAAGAGGAACAGGATAACACCTTACCAAAAAGGGAATCTCTTCCACCAGAGCAGCTTAACAGAATTGTTGTTGCAGATGAGACTGCTGAAGAAATAGTGCCTGAAGCTCAGTAAGTAAATCTTTAATTGAACTTGTAGAACTGCCTCAAAGACTTTTTTTCAGGGCAAGATGATGCCAAAAATTTGTGGGTGCAGAAATCTGTACAGTTCTGAGAAATCTGTGCTGGTGCCTCTGAACAGAATTTTTCTGTTGACAGTCAACAAATTTTAAAAATACTTCTCTCTGTCCTTGCTTCAAAAAATAAAAGATAAGAGCATCAGATCTGTGTGCCTGCTCTCCCTTCAACATTGCCCTGCCCCTCCTTCAAAATAAACATTATATCTACCCTGTTTCCCATTCACTGATCTGTCACATTCCTTCCATTGTAGATGTTAAAGCTTGGAGAGCTACCAGATAATGGCTGGTTCAGTAGCAGGGAGCGGAACAAACTGGACAATTGTTCTGTTTTACACTCTTAGCCTAAAATCAATTCTCACTTCACCTCTGGTACCTAACCCTAATGTTCTTGGGGTGCAGGACAAGAGCTAGCAAGGAAGAAATGACCCTCTTGTTCATCCTATTATTCTATAGTAGGGAGTTCACACTGCTTTCTGGTTGTGAACACGGTCTGTAATATAAATGCTTCTCACAAAATCTGGAGCTGCAGGAAAAAGTAGTAATATCAAGGGACTGGAGCTTTCTTCCCCTAGTTAATTTTAGGGTGTAGGGTGTTGAGTTTTGAAGTCCAGTTTTAACCACTACATGCCAACGACTTTACTATGGAACATATTGGAAACAACTAGCTGTTTATCCAGAATAGACTCTATTTCATTTCATTTGATAAGAATGAGTAATACGTGTTCACTCTCCTGGTCAAGCATACAGAGCCACCTATTACTGTTAAACTTAGGGTAAATATTAAATTTACACTACCATCAGCTAAAGTTTTGGACTGCTACAGTGAGGCTTTATGGAGTGCCTATAAAAATGTTACTACGGATATTAGACCATTGTTAAGGGGAGGGTGGGAACCCTATGAGTTCTGGGGTTTAACTCCAACAGAGCTGTTTTCACAGAAGTAGAAACTCCTTTAAATCTAATCTCCCTGTTTTTTGTTAATGGAAAAGGCTGTTTGGCCATTCTGTGACAGTCATGACTTTCTATGCATCCATGATAGCATTCTAGCTTTCATGGGAGAAGTATGTAAATTCATTGTCTTACCTGCTGATTTTTTGTTAATGGAGAGCTTGTTGCCATTTAGAGACCACTATATTAGCTGTGGGCTGAGGGGGGAGGCAAGCTGTCAAACAAGCTTCCTCTGCCTAAATGACTCTTAGCCAGGTCTAGGAACATGTTTAGACCTTACAACTGACTAGATTACAATGACTTTAACCGTTTGTTTAGTAGCTTCCCTGAAGAAAAACTGAGTGAAGATGAAGACAAATTTGTAGTTCAAGCAGAAATTGAAGAGGAATCTTCAAGAGAACTAACTATGGTAATGTGTATCTATATTTAAGATATCCAGTTCTAGGTAAAACCATTATGTTAAAGCAGTTTTCTATTTCTAATAAAGTTGCTGTTCTCCCCTTCTTGCATGCCTTTCAGTCTAAAACTGTAACTCTTACAGATCCTCAGACTTCTTTAGTGAAAACAAAGTTTATTTTAAAAACCAATGAAAGAGGGGTTGGGCCCTGTCTGTACCAAATACCAAATCCATAAACTCAGCCTGACATAACTGAAGGGATCAAATCAGTATCACGGAATATCTGAAATATCTTGATTTTAGTTGACAGCATAAAGTGCTCAGGCTAAAAACTTAAATCAAGGGTGGGGAATCTGATAAAATGCAGTTCTGCTTGATGAGGATTAACACAATGTGTTGGGTTAACAAATTCCTGCTGCTGTTGCAGTCTTCCCCATGGATTCTGTTTCAGCAACCCTTTTAACTGTTGTGTAACAAACTGATTTAACCATCACTAACGTTTTTAAGTGCCATAAATGCACTATGCCAGCCATACTCCCAATGTTCCATATTACAAACTGTGTGTGTGTATGCCTTCCAGGAGAAAAAAACAAGCTCAAATACCTCACCAGTTGATGCCCACAGTCAAGATAACTTGCCTTTATTTGGCAGTGGAACATCCCCTTTGGCTGACCAAGAACATGAAGCCAATTGCAAGAAAACTGAAATGGCAGTTGATATAAATGATCCAACAGTAGTCACTGAGTCTGAAGAGTACTTCAGACCCTCAACAGAAGGTAAGAGCAGTTGCTCTTAGCAAGGCGCTGCAACAGAACTGGACACACATGCTGTTAAAACAGCTCTGTATGCTGTTTTTCTGCTACTTCAGTTTAAGTTACAGGAACATACATCTCATTACCAATTCTAGTTTTTAATGTTTCATCCTGCCTACCTTTAAAGGGACAATTCTTAAATTCAGACCAGTAACTTTTCCTAAGATTATTGAAACTGACAGAAGTTTAAAGAGGACTTTTTACACTTAACACTTGAAAGCATTGTTTACGGTCAGTTTCCCTCTAATAGTTTTCTTTGACTGTTTGCTTCTTGCAAGTACTACCCAATAGCTATTTTTAAAGTTGAAGGAGGGGGGAGAGGAGTAACTTTAAAGCCACCAAAACTGGCAGGGTTGTCGGAGCTGGTGGAGTATCCAAAAATACTCTTTCCTTTTCCTTCCCCCTTCAAAAACTGACTAGATTTCCTGTTGACATTGTCCCGTCAAGCAATAGTCACTAAATAACCAGGTGCCAAATCCAGTTACAATCCAAACAATACCACCTCGCCTGTTTTGGTGACAATGATACAGTTTCTAATGGGTTTCACTTGGCTGGTTGTAACATTAGAAAAGCACTTTTATGTTGAATTATTCTTTTCAGGTCATAAAACCACACATTACCAAAGTGCCCACTATACAAAACACAAATCTATTGAACAATCTTGATACTACATTTACTTCATACAAACCCATAGGACCCACCCTGTCCTTGTTATGGTACAAATGGCTTTTCTGCATTTTCATACCTTAAACAGAGAAATCAAGTGCAGAATTGCAATTTTATTAAAAAATAAAAACTTCTATAGTATGCTGCATAATTCAAAAGATTGTTTATGCTCAAAACTAGAGGGCTAGGTCTATCATTGCACATTAAGTTTACTGGTTCCCCTTTTACAATCTATCACAAACCTCTTAATACTTGGGTTGGTGGATCATTTTGGAAAACGATGACTATGGTAATAGCAGCTGTGTGTAAATCTGCATAGATTGAACTGTCAATGATATACTAAAAGGACAGAGCTCATAGAAGAGCAGTGTGTCCATTCTTGAGGATACCTCCATGTTAAACTTAAAGATGTGCACTAGCTTTTCAACTACATCAAGACACTTGAATCGTGTTAACTCCTTCCATCCCCAAATAAATAAACCTGAGTTTTAAGAAGAGCAGTGGGGTTGTGGGGTTTTTTTGTTTTGTTTTTTTTTAAATGCGAACTCTTTCCCTTCTAGGCTAAAGTTCAGGGTTCTTTTCTCCTGCTAATAACTTAATCTAACTGGGGACAGTAGTTTCTCTTTGCTTTCCATCAGTTTCATATCAATGTCACTTTCCATCCTGCTCTATTAACAACTGTATGACTGTATTAAATCATTTTTATTAATATATTTGCCCTTTCCAGTTCTAGGAATGGGCATAGAAATAGACTACCTGGAACAATTCGGTACATCCTCAGTAAGTATCTGATATTTAAGCAGTTAAACTTGTTGGCTCAAGAGTTAGGGGTGGGGAGAGAACAATAAGATCTAATCCTTTCTCCTCTAGGTTGTAGGTTCAAATGTGGCCCAGTTGGGTGTAGCAGTTTTATGTACCATCTCATGAGTAGATAGAGACAATGGGTTGAGCTCAGTCTTTCTCATGATCCCCCTATAATTAGCTGCTGTCCTTGTTGGTAGTCTAGCCAAGGCTGAGGTTTGACTAAGCCTATCTTCTGGAGAGAACACACCACTTGAAGTTTCTGAGTTGGCTATACTACAAAGTAACATATCCTTCAATGTGAGTAATATCTCCCCTATCTCTCCCCAGTTTAAAGAGTCTGCTTTGAGGAAGCAGTCATTGTATTTGAAGTTTGACCCTCTACTGAGAGACAGCCCCAAAAAGCTGGCCCCTGGAACAATAAACTCATGTGTAGTCAATGCACCATTTCAAAGTGGGTAAGTGTAGATATTAATCTAAATTATAGCACATAAATTTGGTTTTGAACACTCTCATTTTAACTGTGTTTGTTTTTTTTAGTCCTCTTTCTGACTTCAGTAGACTGCCTTTGGAAACCCCAAAGCCTGCAGTGAAATCTCTTCAAAATGAAGAAAAGCCTAAAGGACTGGATCTTCTGGGAACTTTCCCAGCTCCAGTAAGTAAATCATAAACATGTCAATTTTCATGTTAGTGGATTTTTGGATGAGTTCTTCGAGTGGGAAGAATAAACAACCTTTATCAACTTCTTGCCTGCTTAGTGTTCCTGCACTGCTGTGGGTTAGTGTTGGTGTTACAATTGCCAGTACCCTCAAACAGGACGTATGCATTCACTGGGTGAATGGCATTACAAGTGTTGCCAAGAGACTTTAAATGGCTTAATACATATAGGTTGTCTGAGTTTTAAAATGACAAAGGAGCTGTGATGATGTATTGAATCTGGGGTACACTTGAGGATATTATGAATATCCATTTTGTAATGAGTTATGCCAGATATGCCATGTAAGGTATCTGCAAAAATGTTATAATTTGCCAGATCTGATGATCTGATGTATGTGTTTATTATGAGTTCTAGATATGTATGTCTGTATTTCAAACTTGTGCTATGCTTCTGGGTGACACCCCCAGACAGTTTGGTATCTGTACTGCCTAGTCTGCTTGATGGCCAATTAAGGACCATCAGCTGTACAACTGACCCATTGAGAGAAGGTATGGGGATACACCTTATGAATCAACAAGGCATGAAGGGCATGCCTAAGGACAGAAAAGGCTTCCAAGCCATGTGCTGGGCAGTTTGTTTGAAACAAAGGAAGCACAAGCCACATGGCAAAAGACTGTAAAAAGGCAGCTGCATGTTCTCCATTTTGGCTTCAATCCTGCTTCTTACCTCTGGAGGAACTTTGCTACAAACTGAAACTCTGAATAAAGGACTGAATGACCCATCCACGCTGTGGATGTATTCCAGAGGGACTTTCAAGCCAGCAAAATCACCAATACTGCTAGGAGCCTGATATACATCTCTCTTCTGGTCCTTCCCCCACTTACAATAAACCTTTAGGTTTAGACACTAAATCATAGAATATCAGGGTTGGAAGGGACCTCAGGAGGTCATCTAGTCCAACCCCCTGCTCAAAGCAGGACCAATCCCCAATTTTTGCCCCAGATCCTTAAATGGCCCCCTCAAGGATTGAGCTCACAACCCTGGGTTTAGCAGGCCAATGCTCAAACCACTGAGCTATCCCTCCCCCATAAAGGACTGACCAGCAGCTTGGTATTTTGGGTAAGATCCAAATTGTACTGATCTGGTAACGTGGCTGGCCCTTTGGGGTCAGAAGAACATTTTTTGTATATGTGAGTAGTTTTAAAACTAAACTTCTCACTGTACTGGGACTAGGTGCTGACTGGGAGCCAGAGAACTGGAATGAAATAAGAGGGCTGTGTGATTTCCTTTTTGCTTCTTGATAACTAGTGGGGAATCAGAAGCATGGTTTGTGACTGGTTGAGGAGATAAACTTCAGTGTTTCCCACCAGTCTTGGGAGTATCTGCTCTCCCTTTTGCAGCCTGCCCTGCCCTTGGCATTTCCAGTGAGGGCTTCCACAGGCACCACAGGTCACATTGGCATAGTCTTGGCAGGATCCACAGAACCAGATTATTTGGGTTTTTGATCAGAACCCCATGATATTCCAAATTGGAAATTTAAAACTGAATGTTAAAGTTAGTTAGCTGGCCAGTCCTGTACAACTAGCCCTGCTGGCCACACCTCAAAGATGGGATATGGAGATTAGTTAGTGGAACCAGCTGTATATGAGGAGCCGATTCCTTTATAAAAAGCAGCAGGAAGCTTCAGAAAGGGGAGTGCTCAGGGAGAGAGACAACAGTAAAATGGAAGTCAGAGACTGCTAGGAGTGAGCAAGTTCCAGCATGAAATCCTGAGCCGTAGGGAAAAGGGCTTCAGGTAGGGAACACCTAGGAGACACCCTCAGCAGGAAATGCAGATTGCAGCCTTGATGGAGGTTTGAGGACTTTGTTTTATTATTATTTTTGATTACTCTGATAAAACAATCCCCAAGGAGGGTTGTGCTGAACCATAGAATTTGTTTAGGTAGCTTGATTGAGTGTGATGGCTCTGTTAGTAGAGCCAGGTACCTGCAGAGTAATCTCAGGCCATGAAGGGGTGCTCAAGAGGCAGTTGGCCTATTCACAAGATCTTCATATTTAAAATAGTTTCTAGCCCCAATACTGGGTATTAAAACTAACTTTTTTTTAATGTTTAAGTGAACTGTTATCACTGGTGAGGAGGCTTCTATCAAGCTTGTTTTGACATCAGAGTCACTGTCCTATAATTGTGCTATATAATAACATTTTTGTTGGCGCTTTTGTTTTACTCTGGCAATTAAAAACAAATCTCCAAAAGTGTCTTCCACACCCTGAATTTCTCTTCCTAGTATCTTCCACACTATGTCTTCCTAGAGAGCAGTTAAATGTTACAATCTCAACATATTTAATTTTTGGCTTAAAATTAGGCTAAGATATTGTGTGTCTGAGTACAGAAATTCAGGATAAAGAGGAAATTCCAGCACTAAGCACTGGTCCTTTGGGGGAAACGGGGGAAATCTCGCTTGCTTACCATAACCTTAAGCTAAATTCTTACAAAACTTTGTGTGATGAGAAGCATTTTTGTACATGATCCTTTAGATTAAACTTGATTAAATGGTTCTCTGATGCCTAATAGCATTGATCATATCTCTGAAAATTGGCGCTATTAATGATCTACAGTGTTTCTGATGTTAAACACTAAAACAGGCTTGCTCTTGGATAGTGGGCTCCTAGACTGGTGTTATTGCATGTTGCCTTTCAGTCCCTAGAGGCAGCTCAGATTCCCATTTCAGTCAAAGCATTCTTTTTTCATACAGCTGAACCCATGTAAGGTGAGAAATGGGTTTTCACTGTAGTTCCTCTGCTTCTTGAATAAGCAGCACTCTGTGCCAAATTCTACAATTAAATGTAAAGTTTTAAACTTGGCTGTCCTTGTATAATTCTTTATGTGGATGAAGGTCTGTTTGCCTAGCAGTAATGCTTAACTTGCTGTGGGGGGAGCTGTTTCTTTGTCTGCTGTTCATGAATAGGCAAATAGTGCAGTGCGCTGCATCTCAATATAGCTATAGTATTACCACATCTCTTTATCAAGCTAGAAAAATGACTAAGCAGTTTATAGGGATAGCTTTGGGGTTAAAATAACTTGCAATAATCTGAATAGATTCTAGTGTAGCTGATGTGGTAGCCACTCAAACTTTTTGTTTTTCTTCTCCGCAAAGGATACAGTTCCTCTAATTCCAGATATCTCAACCAGTAATGCTTCACCGCTCTCTCCTTTTGGTGTGCCAACCAACACTGCAGTTGACGCTATTATAGAAGTGCTGAAATATAGCCAAAAAGATATGGATGCAGCTGTTGAAACAGTTAAACTAGAGGTAAGAAGAAAGCTTAAAAAGCCTTGAGGAATGTAGCACTTACTTTGAAAAGGCGTGTCATTATAACTTGTGTTATACCAATAAAATAAAAACCAGCAGGATCATCTTAAAGGGGAAAAGGCAAAATGCCACATTTATTGTGAATACAGAAAGAATCATAGTAAGCAGTTAGTTATAGCTATAACAATCCATTCAATTTCATATTTATTCATACACACTCTCACAGGTTCTGCAAGGTTATCCTAGTTACCAGCCTTAGAGTTGCTCATGCCAAGCCACTGGCCAGGTGGCCTGGATATGAGGAGGGAGCAGGGCCTTGTCAGATGCTCATCTGATGCTGCTGGAAGTTGGTTTGTAGAATCAGACCCCAAAGTTCTCACTTTCTAGAGTCCATTTTTATAGGAATTTCTTCCTATGCCAGTCTACGGGAATTGCTTCATCATGCTGTTGCTGAATCAATCAGCAGATGTCACAATCCTGACGGCTCCGTGCTGCCAGATGTTATCTTGTTCTTTGGTTCTCCCATTCTTGAGGCTGTTGGGTGGATTCCAGTCTGCCCTCTGGGGGTCCTCTGTTTATTTCCATTTGATGCCTTCTTCCGCCGATGGACACTGGATTCTTAGGCTGGCGCCTCCCTGATCATTCCGTTATTATCCCCACCAAGCATCCATCCACATACATCCTCTATCTCTATTTTAATCACAATTGTTAACAAAGTGAGATGAATACAACAAAAGGGCGGAAAGTCTCTAGGTGCTGTTTCTGTTAGAGTATTGCTTTGAGTCTCTCTGAGTAGTTGTTGTTACAAAGAATTGCTTTGAGAACAGACTCTGTCTTAGAATGTACTAACACAATTAGAAGCTTGCAAGTTTCATACACAGAGGGAGAGAAACAGTACCAAAAATCAAGAGACCTCTTAATTAGTAATACCCTGGAATTTAAACTATGGGGAATCAAACTCATTTGTGATTTTAATACAGAACTTCTTTAATATGATCCAACACATGCAAGCATTCCCCTCTTTGAGTTACTCAGTAAATACTGGGCATCTATTTCAACACTTGTTATCCCACTACCCCCACCCCCCTTTTCAGGTTTTGAAGTACAGTAACTCCCCACGTAACGTCATCTCGCTTCACGTTGTTTCGATCTTACTTCCCTGCTCGATTACAGAACATGCTCCATTTAAAGTTGTGGTTAAGGGTGGGGGCTTCGTGCAAGGGGTGGAGTGGGCAGGCCGAGGGTTGAGCCCCCCCGTCCCTGGTGCTTGCAGAGTAGGGGAAACTGCCGCTGCTGCTGTTCAATGTGCTTCTAGCCTACAGCACCTTCAGCCTCCTTGCCTGCCTCGTTGTCTCCAGTGCCAGTGGGCTGTGCCTGTGTGGGGTAAGGTGGGGGCACCTCCCAACTATAGTACTGTACTGTGACAAGAACAAGAAATGATGGATGCCCTGAAAAGACCATTCTTGATGAGTTTCTCTGAAGGAGGAAGACTTTTTTTTAAAAAAAAATAATTTTTTTTAAATTATTTTTAAAATGCCCTGTAGTGACAACACGAGGGGAAGAATCTTATCTTTTCAAATCAGTTTCTTCTAATCTGGAGCAACAAACACAAATATAACTTCATGGTTATTGCATGGCTTCACTACAGGACAGAGTCATGTTTGTCTGGGGGCCTTAACTGTGCTTCTTATAACTTAAAAGAGAGCCAACCATTTTAAACTAAGCCTGAATTTCCTGGGGTTATAATGCTTGCTACTAGGATAGTTCCTACATAGCTAATGTGTTTTTTCTCAACTGTAACTCCATCTTAATATAACTTGTCTGAAAATGTAAGGTTATCCTTGTTCCCTCCAAATTTGTGTGAACACAGATTGATTCAACCTGCAAATTAACATTGACTTGAATAGATTAAAAGAGTTGGCTGCATTCTGAGAGAGTCAATAGTTTAATACCGCGAACAGTGAGGGAGTAAGATGCCTATATCACAAATTAGGGGAAGTCTACTTGGAAAAAAACAGTCTGTGATCAATGTATGAAGAAATAGTAAACTTAGTCTTGCTATGTGATGCAACAAACACCAGTGCTGTGTGTACAGGGATAGCATGGGAAGGTCACTTGTAATCTGCTTTAAAACAATTTTTTGTGTGAATCTTTTTGATTGAGAAGTGTTGAATATTACAATGAACTATGAGACTAGTGATAACACTACATCACCCAGTCTACTGGTCTGTCTCTGACTAGTACTAGAGCTTTCTGCCATAACTGACACTTATGAAATAGTGTCCATAGGGAAAATTTTATCTTCTGTCAACACCTCTTTAAGATACCCTTCAGGTTGTTGTGAATGTCCGTTTATCTCAATCCCTGTTAAGTAAATGTAGAACTTTTTTTTTTTTAAGGTTCAAGAAAAGCAAATGGAAGTTTTAGAATGGAAAAAGAAGTATGACAGGCTTTATATGGAATACCTGGAAATGGGGTTAGTGCCTGCTAATTATACAGCTTGATTTATTGCTTTTGATTGCTTTCTCTAATGTATATTCAATATTGTTTTTTTAGAAAAATTGTTGCAGAGTTTGAAGGTACAATAACCCAAATGATGGGTAAGTATACTGAATAAATGGAACACTGCTTGAGATGGGCTTTTGCTTAGACCTGAAGGGCTCACTAAATATATAGCTGGCTTTGACACAAGAATATCTAGTACTTTAGTCATGCTGTCAATACTGCATTACATGTTACACTTGTATCATACTGAATCCTTGGAACAGAGATCAGAGCTAGACAAATTAATGTGTTTATGGACAGATTTCTAAAGTAGAATGTGCACAGTTGTATGCATCTTAATTACACAACTGGGGTACTTACATGTTTGCTTGACTTGTACAGACACATGCACGTAGCAAGGTAGGTGCCTGATTTGTACCTAACTGAGGCATGCACAGTAATGGCCACAATATGGCTCGTAGCTGTTCAATTCTAGATGGTCCATTGATGTTACAAGTTCCAGTTGCTTACTAAGCAATTCAACAGTTTGCTACTAAATGAGAACAATAATCTGTTCCACTTCTGTAGATCACACACAGCCATATCACTTCTGACCAAATGTCAGTGGAACCCTCTGGTGGACACTTCTTGTTTCTACTGTTCTAAACTGCAAAGGCAACGATTAACATGTCAGCCAAAAGCTTGCATCTTGAGTCCATAAGAATATGAGAACGGCCATACTAGGGCAGACCAATGGTCCATCTAACCTAGTTTCTTGTCTTCCGACAGTGGCCAATGACAGATGCTTCAGAAGGAGCAAACAGTACAGGGCAATCAAGTGATCCAGTCCCAGTAACTGTCAGTCAGGCCTAGGGAAAACCAAAGCATGGTTACATCCCTGACTGTCTATTGATGTACCTATACTCCATGAAATTATCTAATTCTTTTTTTAATCCAGTTATAGTTTTGGCCTTTGCAACATCCCTGGCAATGAGTTTCACAGGCTGACTGTGCATTGTGTGAAGAAGTATTTGTTCATATTTGTCTTAAACCTGCTGTCTATTTCATTGGGTGACCCCTCATTCTTGTGTTACGTGAAGTGGTAAATAACACTTCCTTATTCACTTTCTCCATACCATTCAAGATTTTATTGACCTCTGTCATACCCCCTCCACTCCTTAGTCATCTCTTTTCTAAGATGAATAGTCCCAGTCTTTTTAATCTCTCCTCAGATGGAAGCTGTTCCATACCTCTAATAATTTTTGTTGCCCTTTTCCATTTCTTATATCTTTTTTGAGATGGAATGACCAGAATTGCACACAGTGTTTATGGTGTGGGTATACCATGGATTTATATAGTAGCATTATGATATTTTGTCGTCTTATCAATCCATTTCCTAATCGTTCCTAACGTTGTTAGCTTTTTTTTTTTGACTGCCACTGCACATTGAGCAGAAGTTTTCAGAGAACAATCCATAATGACCCCAAGATTTTTCTTGAGTTGTAATGGCTAATTTAGACCTCACCATTTTGTATGTATAGATTGGATTATATTTTCCAATGTGCAATACTTTGCATTTATCAACACTGAATTTCATATGCCATTTTGTTTCCCAGTTGCCCAGTTTTAAGAGATCCCTTTGTAACTCTTCAGTTAGCTTTGGACTTAACTGTCATGAGTAATTTTGAATCATCTGCAAATTTTGCCACCTCACTGTTGACCCCTTTTGCCAGATTTATGAATATGTTGAACAGCACTGGTCCCAGAACAGATCCTTGGGGACACTATTTATTCCTCTCCATTATGAAAATTGACCATTTATTCCTACCCTTTTGTTTCCTGTCTTTTAACCAATTACTGATCCATGAGAGGACCTGCCCTCTTATCCCATGACTGCTTACTTTGCTTAAGAGCCTTTAGTGAGGGACGCTGTCAAAGGCTTTCTGAAAGTCCAAGTACACTATATCAACTGGATCACCCTTGTCGACGTGCTTGTTGATTCCTTCCCCACCCCCCGCAAGAATCCAAATAGATGAGGCATGATTTCCCTTTACAAAAGACATCTCTCCTCTTCCCCAACAAATCGTGTTCATCCAAGTCTGATATTTCTGTTGTTTACTGTATTTTCAACCAATTTGTTTGGTACTGAAGTTAGGCTTACCAGCCTATAATTGCCAGGATCACCTCTGGAGTCTTCTTTTTTTTAAAAATTGGTGTCACCTTAGCTATCTGGTACAGAAGTGACAGATTACATATCTCAGTTAGTAGTTCTGCAATTTCATATGAGTTCCTTCAAAACTGGTCCTGATCACACATTACTGTTTAATTTATCAATTGTTCCCAAACAACTTCTATTGACTTCAGTCTGAGACAGTTCCTCAGATTTGTCCCTTAAAGAATGGCTCAGGTGTGGAAATCACCCTCCCATTCTCTGCAGTGAAGACTGCAGCAAAGAATTCATTTAGCTTCTCTGCAATGGCCTTATCTTCTCTGAATGTTCCTTTAGTACCTCAATCGTCCAGTGGTCTTACTGATTATTTGGCAGGCTTCCTGCTTCTGATGTACTTTTATTTATTTATTTTTGCTGTTTAGTCTTTTGCTGGTTGCTCTTTTTGGCTTGCCTACTTATACTTGATTTACCAGAGGTTTTTTTTCCTTTTTATTTTCCTCAATAGGATTTGACTTCCAATTTTTAAAGGGCTGCCTCTTTGCCTCTTAACAGCTTCTTTTACTCTGTTTTAACCTTGATGGCTTTTTTTTCCCCTATAACTGTTTAATTTGGGGTATACATTTAGTCATCCTTTTACAAGTAAGCATGCTAAAGCTGTGCATAATTTAGATTAAATCCTTAATTAAGGAAGACTCATATTTACAAGAATGACAGTTCTTCGATGCTTGTCCTTTGGTCCTTTAAAGAGAATTCTGCAGGAAAAGTAATATGGCTGCGTGTGCTGATAAGAATTAAAGGTTTCGTAAGTAGAGATAAGAAGTAACGGTTTCATTATGCTACAGTAATGTCTGGTCCTGTGTCTTTAGTAACTGGGATGAGGGGGTGCTTTGCTTTAAGAAAAACAAAAAACACCCAGCCATCTTGTATTTTTTTTTTCATCTTTAGAGGATGCCCAAAAACAGAAAGAGCTTTCAAAAAAGGAAAACCAGAAGATGCTGGAGGAGAAACAGCAAGTTCTGTCAGATCTGAACTCCATGGAGAAGTCTTTCTCTGAACTCTTCAAACGATTTGAAAAACAGAAAGAGGCTTTAGAAGGTTATCGCAAAGTAAGATGATGGAGTGACACTGGTACTGTGCTCCCAAATCCCAAACAAGACTAAGGCCCTGTTGAGACTGGGGAAATAGCTGAAATTCTAGAACACCTCACTTTACACTAGGTGTTAGGTGGTCACAGTCAAAATTCGACTCCCCCTAGAAATGTGGCTGGTTAAGGTCTCAAAGATGTTAGTAGTTAGGGTAGACAAGGTTCAAGTCATGTTTTAAAATGCAGTAAGTATGGTTTAAAAAAAATTTGTTTTTGTTTTTTTAACTGAAAGTACTCCACATCTTCCTGGCTGTCTTGAGAGTTGCATCAAAATGTGACTAGCTCAGTGTCCTATCCTTTTCTATCACGAACAATTGAACGAGTGACTCTGAGAAGATTAGATATGTGTCCAAAGAGAGCCTGTCTCTGGATTATTCATAGGTTCCGAGGCCACAGGAGGTCAGACTAGGTGATCACAAGGGCCAAGATCATTTCTACTAGAAGGATCTGGTTCAGGTTCAGGAGAAGTCTGCCTATTACATTAGCCCTTGGAGACCCTAACTTTTATATCACAACTCCCTTGTGCCAGAACTGTACAAACCAAGGCGGACCAGGCCTTTTTGCCCTAAAGTCTCACTCAGGGGAAAATGACTTATCTTTTCTCCTCCCATCTCACTGTAGTGGCTTTTGTTGCACTGCATGGTTTCATACTTGGTATTAAATATTTAATATTTGATTCAACTGCAGCAGGGTCCAAATCCTGAATTTTCCCCATCATCTTCTGCCTTTCCTGGAAGAGAGTTGATTTAGCCTTACTTTGAGCCAGAGTAGGTGGTACATTGATTGAACGAATAGAAGTGGCACAGAATGAGAAAATTTCAAGAACATGGTGGCTTTTGATAAGAGAAGAGAGAAAAAGAGACAAAGTTGAGGATGCAAACTAGGATGAATTTCTCCTTTGTCGGCATTTTGAAGATAAGTGAGCCTAAACAGAGGTGGGCGAGAACAAGTGGCTGGGTGTCGAGGAAAGATCTGACATTCAACTATACCCTTAACTATTTGTTTTCTTGAACAGGTCTTTTGTTTTAAAAAAAAAAACAAAAAAAAACCCCTGCAGTAGTAGAGTCTTGCCTGCCGATGGGGTAATGAGGTTAAATTCAAACAACCACCTTGACACTAACTGAACTCTCCAATTATATTGGGATAGAATGAAGAGGCTCTGAAGAAATGTGCTGAAGATTATCTTGCAAGGATTAAGAAGGAAGAGCAGAGATATCAAGCACTGAAGGCACATGCTGAAGAAAAACTGCATCAGTGAGTACTTTCTCATTCTTAGTCTCTCATGTTTACCTTATACGTAGGGTGAATTCACAAGCAAAACTCCCCTTGATTTCAATGGGGCCAGGATTTCACTTTAGTATCTCAATCTCAAAACCTCTCTTAGAAATATTGTAACCACTTCTAAAGTGGAAGAACCTAACTTGACTTCAGACCGTAACTTGCTAGCTGTTTTGAATTAAGTCAGATTTAAACATTAGCTCACTTTCATTCCAGAGCAAATGAAGAGATTGCCCAGGTACGGGGCAAAGCCAAGACGGAGTCTGTAGCACTGCAAGCTACTTTGCGTAAAGAACAAATGAGGGTACAGTCTCTAGAAAGAAGCCTTGAACAAAAGGTCAGTTTAAGTATCTGCTACTTGACTGGTTTTAAACTTGTAATAAGCTACGTTCTAAACTAGCATCAGAACTGGTGTTCTCAGGAATACCACTGTGAAATAGCAAGAAGTCTGGTGGTACCTTAAAGACAAACATGGCTACCCGCTGATACTGTGAAATAGGAGTCTTGATTGTATGTCTCAAATATTGGTATGGCAGAACCCTTTGATACTGAGAGATGGAATCCATCTACCCTTGTAGAGGGATCTATTGTGAATAATGGGTTCATTTGCATAGATGGGCCTCAGAAGTAACTAACAATATATAGACTTCCAAGACTGGATACTAGCTGAACTGTTGAAAGGGTGTAACTAAAATATAGGTTCAGGTTGAAAGTGAACAGTACACCTTGTCCTGGGAATGAGGCTTAAATATGATGGCACTGCATCCGTTCTAGATGCATTATGATCTAAAGAACCAGCATCACTCATGCTATAAACATAATTCCATAATGAATTGCTTCAGCCACTTAGGAAGTGGAAAAACAGGCACCAGTAATAGGTATGTTGATGGTTGCATCTTCTATTTAGTTGTAAAGAGAACTTACAAAAGGGTGTACAACAGTCTAACAATAGTCCTTAACAGTAGAGACTACAGTCTAAATTTTAGACACTGCCTGGAAAGTTAAGGAAACAATGTAATGTAGCTGTCCCTTTAAAATCTAATCAAGATATGCCTCCTTAGGATGCCTTGTTCCAAGTCTTTACTGCATTTACAGAATTTGAGCATTTGTAATGGAACTCCTGTTCCACACAACACCAAAGGTGCTATGACTCCTGTGACTGCAATTTTGTGATATGAATGTGAGTTGCAGTTTGTTCTTGACTCACTAATTCTTTGTCTTCTTAACAGGCAAAAGAAAATGATGAACTAACAAAAATCTGTGATGACTTGATTTTAAAGATGGAAAAAATCTAATATTTGGACTGTTGTACATATGTTCACTCAGATTCATTCTGTCCTTTTTCTTTGTGTGTTCAGTGACTTTTTAATTATGTGTATGTGGAAAGTAATAAAAAGTAATAGATTTCACTTGCACTTGTTCCTTCATGTAATGTTGGTTGTATATTGGCTATAAATATAGAGTGTCTGCCTAATTTAGAAATACACTAAAATGAGCAGGTTCACCACATGCCTATGAAAAGTCAATTGAATAAATGAGCAAGTGTAAGTTTCACTCAAATTTTGTAAATAAAATAAATTGGGACACTCATGGCTCTTAATCCATTAGCTGTGGCAATCTCCTCAGGAGCTCTGGACTAAAGATCTTAATATCCCACTGGCTACACCAGCTCTCTGTTTGCCTTGCCGTTAACAAGATATGCACTCCAAATACCCTTGAAGCATTCCCCTGTGATATCCAGTCCCTGATACTGATTATTCACAGAAATCCCAGATACTTTACCCAGGAGCAGCACACCCCAGTTTTACCTTAAATCTCCAGTCCTGTCTTATATCAACACTTGTAATAAAACAAAAGGTTTATTTAAGAAAAATTAAGGACTTCTCTAGAAATCAGTGACAGAAAAATGATTACAATACAAAACAGTCATAAAATCCAAACTAGGGCCTAAACTTACTAATAGTTACCTTTCCTATCCAAGTAGGCCTCCCCCACAACCATGTTCATCCTGCAGAGCTGGCTAGTTTAACAGGAATCAGGATCCAGTTTTTCGTGGAAAAACAGCCCAGATCAACAAGATGCCTCCTGATTGATTGGATCCAAAGTACCTTTTCTCCATCTCATGTTAGCATATAATAGTTTCTTGCCTTTATTCATAGGGTCATCCCTTGTCTGTTTTATTGTTTGCAGTTGTTTGTTTGAAGGTTTCCTGTTGATGGGACAATGGTAGACAGTTGAGCATTGCATTACATCACTGGCTAACCAGTGTCAATTCCCTCTGATATAAATAGGCTTTCACTAAGTACTGGATTACTCCTCTTAACCTTAAGGGCATAAACTTCAATATAGTTACATTATTCCTTAAATTGCCATTCCCATCATGCCAGGATAATTAACATTGAGAAGTTGCAAGCTTTCAACAGAGATCTTACACATGTCATTTTATGTATTTGGCATGAGTTTGTCAGGACTGAGAGGAATGTTTGCAAAGAACACGGGACCCTTGCTCAAGGAGCCATTGTGACAATCTAAAATAAAGGCATCTGAGATTCAGTTCTTTCAAAACGGGAGCTGCGGTTTTAAATATGGCTCAAGGCCCTTCAGTTTTTCCTATTACATACAGCATTGGAGGGAGGAATTTTGCCACTCATATGCAACTTGGGGTACAATATAGAGCTTCACACTGCAAGGGCAAGCACGAACCAGTCCATGCTTAGGCAGCTTTGACCCCTCTCCCTCCCTACAGCACTGTATTAAGCTCTCCCTCTTCATACTGCTTTACTACCAGTTTTGTTTTCCTTACTTAAACTAATTTAGTGGTCATGGAAGTGACAGACTCCTATAAGGTAGTAAGTTATTCACAGAACAGGTACCTCACATACAGCAAAAATTTCCTGTGCATGTTTCAACTTTAGCCAGTGGGGATGGCTGGAGGATATTGACTTTTGGTCTGATTTGCAATGGATTTAACTAGCTAGCCTTGTAGTGGAAAGCTCTCTGCTCTATCAGTGGTCTTAAGATGTATCGCTCCCTGGAATTTTTCTTTGAATATTATTTCCATTAAACATTTTTTGGGAACTAGTTACTGTGATGAATCTTCATGGATTTCATGATTTTTCTAAGAACAAGACTGCAGTGCCATGTGTTTCCACAAGATGTAGCTGCTGCCCTTCTAAATGGACTATATTTTATCTGTAGTAATGTGAGGAAACTATACCTAGTCAGTTCTCTTTATGTGTCCAATACATTGGATCGCCTTCTCTGTTCTTCAGACACTCATGAATTAAAGATTCATTGTTCTAATGAAGGTTCTTTTACATGATAGGCCAACAGCTGCAAAAGGAAATGTACCTACTGATCATATATCCATTCAAGGCTCCCCCTGTTATGATTAGGGTTGAAAGTTTTTTTTTTTTATCAAACTGTCACTTTCACTGTACAGACAAAGTGATGAAGAAAATATTTCCATTGATAATTATTGAAATTTACAGCTATGTAGTGTAAGAAAAATGCTGCTTGAGAACTTAGTTTGATTTAAGAATATTTACTTGGTATGTTTTGACATGATGTTGAAAATGTGTTAACAATTAATAGAGAGCTCACTTTTTGAATCTAAACATTTACTGACAATTATTGTCTGCCCCCATAATTTCTCATACTGGACAGTATAAATTGCTAAAAATAAAGCTTAAAATTCATAATTTTGTGCAACTGAAAATGTAAATCAATAAACATTAACAATTGCATAAAATAAACGTGGATATCAGTCAATTATAAAATAATAATAATTGAATTCTGCTAAGCCCAGTTATGACAGCTTCCCAATAGCAAATGTTATAATATGCTTATGTATAGACTAGGAACTTAGAAAATGCCACTTTCAGGAAGTGATTGATGGGATAGTACAGAGGAAGAAATAAAGCCTGACTGTTGCACTGTCTTGAACACCCTGGATAGAGGAAAATATTTATAAGGATCCTTGGAGATATAGTCCAAAAGGTATGCTGAATATAACCTCTGCCCATGTAACTTTGCATTGTGATCCTGTCAGCTCTTACAACGTACAGCATTAAGCTGTACCAAAATTTAAATGGAGAGCTCTAAGAATCCTGGCTACTAAAGGAAGTGGGGTTAGTGATATGGCAGATGGTACTTGACTGAGGCCTTGGCTACACTTGCGAGTTACAGCATAATAAAGGAGCCCCAGGTGCACAAGCATACTACCTGTCCACACTGGCAAGGAATGTAGAGCGCTCTGACTCCACGGCTACAGCACTCCACCTCGGCGAGTGGAATAACGTTTGCTGCTCCCCTGCTGGAGCGCCGCAGCGCCAGTGTGGATGCCCTGGTCTGTTAGTGTGCTCTGATCGGCCTCCAGAAGTGTCCCACAATGCCTGTGCTAGCCACTCTGGTCATCCCTTTGAACACTACTGCCCTGCCCTCAGGTGACCAACCCTCAAACCTGCCCTTTAAATTCTCTGGGAATTTTGAAAAATCCCTTCCTGTTTGCTCAGCCAGGCGTGGAGTGCTCTCAGCGCATCTTTCCAGGTGACCATGCCTCCATGTGCCAGGCGAGCCCCAGTATGGAGCAATGGTGAGGTGCTGGACCTCATCAGTGTTTGGGGGAGGAAGTTGTCCAGACCTAGCTGCGCTCCAACTGTAGGAATTACGATACCTTGGGACAGATATCAAGGGCCATGCTGGAAAGAGGCCATGACCAGGACGCACTGCAGTGCAGGGTTAAATTGAAGGAGCTGCGGAATGCCTATCACAAAGCCTGCGAGGCAAACCACCGCTCCGGTGCTGCCCTTGCAACCTGCCATTTCTACAAAGAGCTGGATGCGCTACTTGGGGGCAACTCCACCTCCACTCTGGGGACCACCATGGACACTTCAGAGCCCAGTCCAACAAGGCAGGAGGAAAAGCAAAGCGGGAGCGAGGGTGCTGAGGCAGAGGAAGACACTCCGGCGTCCCTAGATGCATGCAGTCAGGAGCTGTTCTCAAGCCAGGAGGAAGGTAGCCAGTTGCAGCGGCCGGTGCTTGGGGAGGACAAACACCAGAGGAGGTTCCCGGTAAGCGACTTCTATTTTGGGAAGGAAGTTATTCGGTGCAGGCTCTTGGGGTGAGGAGGGTCAGGGCTAGATGCGGAATAGGGCATTGATGTGCTCTCTCACATCATGATAATCGGCCTCAGTGATCTCTTCAAAGGTCTCATCCAGAACTTGGGCAATGCACTTGCGCAGGTTTCTCGGGAGAGCCACTGTGGTCCTTATCCCAGTCAGACTAACTTATCCGCGCCACTGTGCTGTGAGGGGCAAGGGGACCATTGCTGCACACAGGCAAGCTGCATATGGGCCACGGCGGAAGCCGCATTGCAGTAGAAGAGCCTCCCTTGCTTCCCAGGTTACCCTCAGCAACGTGATATCTTCCAGGATGAACTCCTGTGGAAAATGTGGGGACAGTGTTCAGTATAGGGGCCCCCTGCCACTGTTGGCTCTCCCCAAGGCCCAGAAACCCAGAGGACAGTACAGCCATGAAACAATCAGTCACGCTTGACCTTGTGCTTGCTCACCATTTTGGGGCTCCCGTGGGTTATGTGCACTTGCTTTGGGACGGGCAAATTTATGCTATTGTGTGGACTGTGGTTGCCCTTAAGTACGGGGGAATCATTGCTCTGTCTGGTGTGAACAATGCTGCCTCTGTTAAGCGTTGCATTTTGCCTTTACAGATGCAACCTTGAGATCTCAGCCATCCATGTTATCACTGGCCGAAAGACTCCAAAGAATCAGGAAGAGGCCACGTAGAAGCAAGGAAGACATGTTGCATGAAGTAATGCAACATTCAAGTAATGAAAATCAAAAAGTGTAGGAGTGGTGGGAGAGTGAAAGGAGGATCCACCAGCAGAATGCGGATCGCTGGCACCAAAGCACAGAGCAGCTGATAAGCATAATGGAGTGCCAAGTGGACTCGATCCTGGTGCTCGTAGCCATGCAGGCGGAGCACTACCGCACCCACCCACCCCTGCAGCCCTTGTCCCAAAATTCTTTCCCTTGTGCCCCCATGTCAACTCCAACCCACTTTCCCCAACATCCGGGTTCTTACCGCCTCCAGCTGCTTCCAACACCTGTAGCTTCACCACCCAGCCCTAAAAACTACGATCCTTACCCACTGTACTCAACCCCTATCATCATGCAGTATAGCCATCCTGAAATGCAGCACTCATTGCACAGCACTCCAGGCAGGACATATGCAAATCTGTGATTGTACCGTTTCACACCCCTTTGCCCTTTCTATTTCCCAAGCAGTTGTGTCTCTTTTCAATAAATGGATTTATTGGCTTTGAAAAAATTCTTTATTATTGCATAAAGTAAAAGATACCTTAGCCTAGGAAAGAAACAGGCACTGCAAGTCAGCGTTGCAAACAGATTTCTACTAACATTGGAACCACTGCACTTCACTCCCGTGCAGGGCACCAGACATTACTGGTAGCTTTCAGCCTCAAATTGCTCCCTCAAGGCATCCCTAATCCTTGCAGCCCCACGCTGGGCCCCTCTAATAGCCCTGCTCTCTGGCCATTCAAATTCAGCCTCCAGGTGTTGAACTCCGAATTTCATGCCTAAGAGGAATCTTTCACCCTTCCCTTCACAAATGTTATGGAGGGTACAGCATGTTGATATAACCACAGGGATGCTGTCATTGGCCAGGTCCAGCTTCCCATACAGAGAGCACCAGCGGCCCTTTAAACAGCCAAAAGCACACTCCACAGTCATTCTGCAGCAGCTCAGCCTGTTGCTGAACCGCTCCTTGCTGCTGTCAAGGCTCCTTGTGTAGGGTTTCATGAGCCACGCATTAAAGGGTAAGCGGGGTCTCCAAGGATCACAATGGGCATTTCAACTTCTCCTGTGGTGATCTTCTGGTCTGGGAAAATAGTCCTGGCTTGCAGTGAACAGGCCAGTGTTCCAAAAGGTGTGTGCATCATGCACCTTTCCAGGCCAGCCTGCGTTAATGTCAATGAAACGCCCACGGTGATCCACAAGCGCCTGGAGAACCATTGAGAATACCCCTTCCAATTAACGTACTCGGAGGCTAGGTGGGCTGGTGCCAGAATTGGAATATGTGTGCCATCTATTGCCCCTCCGCAGTTAGGGAAACCCATTTGTGCAAAGCCAGCCACAACGTCATGCACGTTACCCAGAGTCACGGTTCTTCTGAGCAGGATGCGATTAATGGCCCTGCAAACTTGCATCAACACAATTCCAACGGTCGACTTCCCCACTCCAAACTGATTAGCGACCGATCAGTAGCTGTCTGGAGTTGCCAGCTTCTAGATTGCAATAGCCACCCGTTTCTCCACCATCAGGGCAGCTCTCAAGCTCATGTCCTTGCGCCACAGAGTGTGGGCGAACTCATCACACAGTCCCATGAAAGTGGCTTTTCTCATCCGAAAGTTCTGCAGCCACTGCTCGTCATCCCAAACTTGCATAACAATGTGACCCCACCACTCAGTGCTTGTTTCCTGAGCCCAAAAGTGGCATTCCACGGCTGTGAGCATGTCCGTGAATGCCACAAGCAAACTCGTGTCATATGCGTTACTTGAGTCGATATCGTCGGAGCCCTCCCTGTTCCTTTGGATCATAAGAAGTAACTCAACGGCCAAACGTGACATGCTGGCGAGACTCGTCAGCGTACTCCTCAGCAGTTCGGGCTCCATTCCCGCAGACCGAAAGGGAAGACAGAGCGCGCAGCACAAAAAACGTTGAAAGATGGTGCCTAATGTGGACGGAATCACAGAGGTTTCTGGGATGCGAACCGATGCCTCAGGGGGTGTTGGGACAGGACCCAGAATGCCCTGCACTCCCCGCCCCCTTCCTACAAGCCACAGCGCCAGAATGGGAAGAGGTGTTCTGTGGGATGGCTGCCCATAATGCACCGCTCCCAATGCTGCTGCAAATGTGGCCACGCCAGTGCGCTTGCAGCTGTCAGTGTGGAGAGACTGCAGCGCTTTCCCTACTGCGCTCTACGAAGGCGGGTTTAACCCTCAGCGCTCTACCTCTGCAAGTGTAGCCATGCCCTGACTTGTTAAACGCTGGTTCTGACTGCTTGGGATCATTAAAGATGCCACAAAACTTAGCATTAGGAGCATTAAAGCTGGTGCTTGAGCTAAATTTCAATTCAAATAACGATATTCTGAGTGCCAAAAATTCTCCCTGCGGTTTCAGTTGGGTTTTGTGATCACGTTCTAAACTTCAGTGTCTGCTGTAATTGCTGCCCACTTCCATCTCAGAAGTAGCTGCATTTTAGTTGTGGGTGAAATGTATCACCCTTACTTATTCAGACAGATAGTATGAGCCTTTATTTAATGTTTATAAAGTACTTTTTGATCCTTGCATGAAAGGTGCACTTGAAATGCCTTTTTACTGAGCATTCTTTTTACTGCCTATGGATCCTCAAGTCCTGAGCACCCCCTTATGGCAGAATTTATGCTGTTGACACTGTACTATGTACAGGGGCTTGGATATGCATTTAAGAATGCTTGACTCTATTACACTTGTGGGATATGATTGTTTTCATGCAATTTAAGAGGATTTTTTTGTAACCAAGTAGAAATGGGGGCTCCTAGCATGGACAGTGTATGGGTGCTATGGGCAAAGGACGCAGGACCTGGCTGCTGTCACTTACAAACCAGGAGAAAGCCAATGGAATTACAGTGATATAAAACCCACCTGAGAGAAGAATCAGGCTAAATATTTTTTGATCCTGATGCTGTAGACACTGGGGCCTACATCTTCAAAAATACTTACATGCCTAAGTCCACTGTTAGTGACTACTGCTGTTCTCAAAACTGCTACTCAGCGGCCACTGCTCAGCATTTGCAAAGCCACCTAGGCTGATGCTGCCCCACAGCTAATATGCTGCTCAGAGTTGTATCTCAAACCCAAGTCCTGGAGGCCCCGAAGTGGGATGCTCAAATTAGGCATTCCCTCGCCTATCTCACTAGCAGGATCTGTGCAGCTGAGATTTCCTTGGCATGGAGGAATTTCAATACAGTTATAGCCACAAGAAATGGAAGTATTGCAGGTTTCAGAGTAGCAGCCGTGTTAGTCAGTATCCGCAAAAAGAACAGGAGCACTTGTGGCACCTTAGAGTCTAACCAATGTATTAAGCTGATGCTCTAATAAATTGGTTAGTCTCTAAGGTGCCACAAGTGCTCCTGTTCTTTTTGAAGTATTGCAGTGCTGTATCAGACTGTGAATTCACATCCATATATAAAAAAAAGCTGCATTTTTAACCTTGTACTCTATAGCTTAGAAGTGGGTTTAATTTTTTATCCTGTTTGTTACCACATTGTAAACATTTAAATAAAATGGCTAAAAATGGATTAAGTAGTACACTGGCTCAATTTTGCTTCCACCTTCAAACTGTTGTTGGGACCCACAAGCCAGAGCATTTTTTCAAACATGAGGAGGAAATTATGGTTATTTTTAATGGAAACACACTATTAAACTCTTTTGCTTAAATCCAGTAACTTTGGCTACATTCGGCATTTACAGTTTTTAAAAAAGTATTAACTGATAACATGATGAATCATTTATTTTTGATAGGCCCAAGCTCTGCAAAATGGAGTAGTCACAGTAGCAATTTCCTGGTGCTTTCCAGTGGGCTTAGTACAAATGGTCCAAATATTTTATCTCTCAAAATTAAGTGATAAATTTCCAAGCATCTTCCTTTCTAGCAGGGGGTAGTTTGTGCCTGCAAAATGAATTGTAGTTGTACATCTGATTAGTTGCACCACTACATAAAATGTCAGCTAGATGTTCAAGTATTTAAGCTTCCCACGTGCACTTCATTTGCAGAATCAAAATTGGGTGACTAGAGGCCTGCGTCTCCTCTCATTTAAACCAGTTTTACAGTGGTGCAGCTCTACTCACTTCAATAGGGTAATGGTGTAACTCCACTGATCTCACTGGGGTGGCTGGATGCACATAAGAGGATCAGCCCACAGTTGCTCAGCTAGTGTAAATTGGCATCACTCCAGTGAAGTAATGGAAGCTGATTTATACCAGCTGAGGACTTATTTGTCCAGATAAATGCATATGACAGGTCTCAATGGCCCTGAGCACCTGTGACAGTTTATTGGGGAATAATCCACATTATGGGTTATTGGAAGAACAATGTATATCCCCAGATGGATTACTTTGCTTGTTAGGATTCAGGAAACAGCTGTTATATAAGCTACAGTTATGGAGGCAAATCCTCCCCCATATGTCTGTTTGTGTCCGGCTGTCGTCGCTTGTTTTATACTTAGATTGTAAGCTCTTTGGGACTGGGGCCCTCGAGCACAGAGTTCATTGGAGTGGTCCTCGACTCTACCTGTTTCAAGGCGTTCCTGCTGCTGGAAAGGTTCCACACGTTGACGAACCTCATCATGGAAGGCTTCGCATTCCCTCTGACTGCTGCCAGGGTCTGTTTGCATCTCCTGGGTCATATGGCAGCGTGCACTTACGTGGTCCACCACGCCAGGCTCCGGATACGATCTCTGCAACAAGGGCTGCGGACAGTCTATTCCCAGTCCCGAGACCCCCTGGAAAAGATGGTTACCATTCCCCAGGCGATACTTAGCTTGCTGCGATGGTGGACTGACCACAGGAGAGTCCTGGAGGGGGTTCCGTTTGACAACCCCCCTCACGCCATCGAGTTGGTGTTGGATGCCTGAGATCTCGGCTGGGGTGCACATCTCGGCGACCTCCGGACACAGGGGATGTGGTCCCCGGAGGAGGTGCGGTTACACATAAATATCAAAGAGGTCTGAGCAGTCCAGCTGGTGTGCGGAGTCTTCTTGCCCCACCTGTTGGGCAAGGTGGTACAAGTCCTGATGGACAACACAGTCTTGATGTTCTACATCTACAGGCAAGGGGAAGCGCTCTCATTGGCTCTCTGTCAGGAGGTGTTCCATCTGTGGGACTTCTGCATCAGCCACGAAACCCATCTGGAAGCTTGTCACCTTCCCGGTCTCAGGAATACGCTGGCAGAGCAGCTCAGCAGGGACTTCTCCTCTGACCACGTGTGGTCACTCCATCTAGGGGCAGCCTACATGATCTTCCAAAGGTGGGGAACTCCCCCAGTGGACCTGTTCGCTACCAGACAGAACAGGAAATGCCAACAGTTTTGCTTTTGGCAAGGTCTGAGCAATGGGCTCCCTCTCGGATGCCTTCCTCCTGTCATGGTCAGGGAGCCAGATGTATGCGTTCCCTCCGATTCCGCTCATCAGCAGGGCCCTGGCAAAGATCAAGAGAGACAAAGTGCAGGTTGTCGTGATCACCCTGACGTGGCCTCACCAACATTGGTTCGACACACTCATGAGCTTGTTAGCGGCCCCTCCCTGGCCCCTGCCCAACCGACCTGACCTGCTATCACAGGACCACGGCCGGCTCCTATGCCCCAACCTCGAGTTCCTCCACCTCTCAGCTTGGATGTTGCATGGCTGAACCTGGAGGAGGGGACCAACTCGGGAGTAGGAAGCCCTCAACCAGACTGACTTACCGGGCCAGGTGGATGAGGTTTTTCTGCTGGGCATCCAAGAGTGACATCTCTCCCTCGCATTCTTCCATTTAGGCTGTCTTGGACTACCTGCTCCATTTGAGGAACCAGAGCCTGGCACACTCTTCCATTAGAATGCATCTAGCGGCCATCTAGGCTTTTCACCCGCCGATCCAAGGACAGATGGTGTTTTCCCATGACATGACAGTCAGATTCTTGAGAGGGCTCAAGAGAGTCTTCCCGCAGGTATGGACTCCCTGTCCTGCAGTGGGATCTTAACTTGGTCCTTGGCTCACTGGCCCACCCTTTGAGCCACTGGATTCCTGCTCCCTTTCCCATCTGTCATAGAAGGTCATGTTTCTGGTGGCAGTGACATCGGCAAGACGGGTCTCTGAAATTAAAGCCTTGATCTCAGTACCGCCATACATGGTCTTCTGCAAAGATAAGGTTCAGTTGTGACCCCATCCGGGATTCCTGCCAAAGGTGGTCTCCACCTTCCATATGAACCAGGACATCTTCCTCCTGGTGTTTTGTCCCAAACCACACAAGACCAGTGAGGAGAGGTGTCTTCAAGCCCTGGACGTCTGGAGGGCCTTGGCTTTCTACTTAGAACGTACCAAGCCTTTCCAAAAATAGACCCAACTCTTCATCACTACAGTGGATAGGATGAAGGGCCTTCCGGTGTCCTCGCAGAGGATTTCCAATTGGATAAGCTAGTACATAAGGACCTGTTATGACCTGGTGGGGGTTCCGCCATTGCTGATTGTCAGAGCCCACTCGATGAGAGTGCAGGCATTTTTGGCAGCCTTCCTGGCACACATCCCTATCTAGGACATCTGTAGACCCACAACGTGGTCCTCTGTTCACACGTTTACCACTCATTACGCCATCACTCAGCAGGCCAGAGATGACGCTTGGTTCAGCAGAGCTGTGTTGCAATCTACACATCTGTGAACGCCTACCTGCTTCCAGGGGTACTGCTTTGGAGTCCCCTAATATGGAATGGACATGAGCAAGCACTCAAAGAAGAAAAAACAGTTACCTTTTCCGTAACTGGTGTTCTTCAAGATGTGTTGCTCAGATCCATTCCACAACCCGCCCTCCTTCCCCGCTGTCGGAGTTTCCGGCAAGAAGGAACTGAGAGTGGGGTGAGCTGGCGGGGCCCCTCATACCGCGCCATGCTGGCACCACTCCAGAGCCGGTCCCCTCTGGACGCTGCTGAGGGAAAAACTTCCGGCACTGGTGCATGTGGTGAGCTCATACCTAATATGGAATGGACGTGAGCAACGCATCTCAAAGGACACCAGTTACAGAAAAGGTAACTGTCCTTTCCCCACCCCTGCTCTAGTACAACAGGGTCCTGGTCCAGGCTGCGGCTACTGGGTGCTACTGAAGTACAAATAATAAAGAAGAAGAAGAAAATCTATTTATTAAGCACTGCCCCCAGCCTCCTGCTGCCCTGATGTCTTCAGATTTGACTCGGTCCTCCCTCAAGCAAAATTTCATCAGTCAGTGGGAGTTTTCCTGAGTGAAAACCAGACAAAGCTTCAGGCCTGGGTCCTGGTGCTTTTACAAACATTGCATAAATATGTATTTAAATGGCAAACTTTAACAGGTGTTTGTCCTTCTGTTGACTTTGGGGCAGGTTGGCAATGGGCCACCTAATCAGCCAATTAAACCTTTCTCTGTCTGAGGGATATTGTGTCCTCTCCTGGTTAACTGTTCTAATGTTTGTCTTATCACTTTGTTAACAGCTAAAAGAAAGAACTACAGCTTTTCATGGGCTGTTTTAGCTCAGTTTCCAAAGAAATCCACACCATTCTTCACAAAGCCAAGCACCTGCAAACCAGCACATAAAGAATGTTTTTCAAATCAAGAACCTGATTCCTATCAAAGTTAAGACACTTTCCCTTCCCTGAGACACACCCCTCCAAGTAAACTTTGCACTTTTTGAATTCAATCAACCCATTTTCCTCTGTGTACAAGTGACAATCTCTCCATTATCCTCCTGGGGGATGCTGCACAAGCCAAATGGAGAACAAAGTCAACAGAAAAAGAGGTAATTCCATCTCCCGTGAGCAAATTACATGTATTCTTTAGAGGAAATGTGCCACGCATAGTCCCAAACCTCATGGGTTTAATTAGGCCTAGTCAATGAAAACTTGAATGTCTTCTGTAGGCCTGTATATGCAATCTCTGGGATATAGTCCCCCACTTAGACAAACATGCACCAGGAAGCAAAAAAGCTAATGTGCACAGATCATTAAGATTAACCGAGACAAAAAAGAAAACATTTGAAATAAGCTGGTTTTATAGATTTCATTATGCATAAAGTTCCACCCACATCTCTTTCTTGACTAAAAAATCCCCAACACCTCCCCCACCTTTCTTTTCATTAACAAAACAGGACTGATTCTGTTTCTCAAGAGCTAAGGAACAAACTGTGGCCAGATCAATGTGCTGAAAAGTAGGGCAGAAAGCTCTCACTTGATAGCTGATGGTTTTACTTATAATTGTGTCTTCATAATTCAGCATTTCCATTTTAAATTACTGTCAGTAACAAAAGGGAGAGCTATGTTTGGGTTGTAAATCTGAGCCTAAAAATGGGACCGGGGCTCAGATCCTGGACTCCATCCAACACAGTTCAGGAGATAGGGATGCAAAGCTGGCTTTAAGATATTTTTGCCTCCTGTTCCCTCACCTTCTACTGCTAGTCCAGTTCTGAACTTTATTACATGGTCATGATCTTTCCTGGTTAAGAAGTAGTCTGTAGAGGGGCAATGTAGCCTAGTGGATAAGGCATGGGACTCAGGAGACATGGATTCTGATCTGCTGTGTTATCTGCTCTTCCTCTGTATGCCTTAGTTTCGCCATAGGTAAATTGGGAATAATGATACTTGCCTCTTCTGTGTAAAGATTTTTGACATGTGCAGACTTTAAAAGCTAGGAATTATTATTGATATTTTCCATGTTCTAGCTAGCTAGAGGCAGCATGGTGTTAGCATTTTAAATTTTAGCTGCCCAGATCTCGTTAGAAAATATGTCATTTTTATAAACTAATTAGCCATGAAACATCACATCTGGTAGAAAAGGACTCACAAGTCTAGTTTCTATGGAAATGTCTATAAATAAATAAAATCGGTTTATAAATAAATAGACTCTAGCCTCTGTGTCTCAATCAGCAGTTTCTTCTCAAACAATGGAACATATTGGATGGAAATGACGTAAATCAGAACCCCAAATCAGAAGTCTCCAGAACTTTGTAGAAATTAGGATCTGACTGTACTTTTACTAGTTCTAGTACCATAATAATGTCATAATCAAGGTCCTGTGTCCTCTGTGATACTGTGGCTATGGAACTTGCTGCAAAATTCACGCATTTAGATTCAGCATCAAAGGGTATTAAAAAAATTACATTTGTAGCCCTTATGTTTATAAATAAACCTTCCAGTGTAAACTTGGTTTAAACCAATATAGCACTGCTTTCAATCAGCCTGAAACAATAACTCTAAGGCAAGTGTAAACTGCCTCCATTCAGACCAAGATGTTATGTCTGAACCTACTGATGGGAACTTAAATGTCAGTGTTAGTTATTTCACAATTGACAATTTTCATAGATTTCAAGGCCAGAAAGGTCCCATTGTGGTCATCTAGTCTGACTTCCTGTATAACACAGGCCATAGGACTTCCCCAAAATAATTCCTAGAGCATTTTAGCAAAGCTAAGCTGCTTATCATCATACAACTTCAAACTGCCTTCCATTCCCTTCCCAGGTTTCAAAGCCCCAAATGTTCTCTACTTTGCAGACCTTCCCTCTGACTTCTGTAATGCAGTTATAGTTATCAAAAATGGGATCAGATCGTCAGCTGGTGTAACCAGGTAGCTCCACTGGAAGTCAAAAGGCTATGTCAATTTACATCAGCCCTGAGGATTTGGCCCAGGATTTTATTCTAATACAGCTATTGATTGATTTTGTTATCATAAAGACAAGATGGCTTAATCAAGATGACCTCAAAACATGGAGTTATCTGGTGGCTGCAACCAAAAGACAAAGAAAGAAAATAATTGAAAAGTTCTGAGTATCGCCGGTGACGTGCAGAGTGGTATTGATTGAAAATTAGGAAACTAAGCTCCCTCCTTAAAAACCAAAGGTAAAACAGGTTCCTGTTTCCTGTAAATTAAGTGGTTTTGAAGAAATACTGACTGACAATTACTGTGAGGATTAGAAGTGCAATTTAATAGGTCACTGCTAATATTTAGTACATACATTCTCCTGAGGATGTTTCATATATGCTTATTACCCAGCACCCTGCAGCTGGTACTTTACAGTAAACTATTTAGCTTACACCGCCATTTCCATTCCTCAGACCTGATTTTTGCAATACTTTGAATTAATCAACATGAGCACTGAGTGTTATTAACCTTTTGCTGATGCTTTATGTCCTGATGGTGACAATTATATAAGCAGGAATTACGAGTCAGTTTGTCTGCTTGAAATCTGTAATTCATTCCTGTGCATTTTCATAAATCTCTCCTAGTTTATGGCTTGTCCTATTTGAGGCACTCTGGGAAAGTGCTTATGCATTCCATTTTGGCCAATTAGATACCATGCAGAACAAAGCAGCATCATAGCCAGCACCTTGGTTGATGATCCAGTAATGGATGATGGAGAAATGCATGTAACTGGTGATTAATTGGCACCAGGTGCTGTAACTGTAGCATGAAATGCACTTATTTACTTCTGTAAGGACTTGAGAGGATTATGCTCAGCCAGGCTTCAGATAAAAGATTAGGATGTATCTGTACTTGAAAATAAATATTGTTAATACTGGGCCAGATCCTGGAAGGTGCAGAGTCTCCTCTGGAAGGTGCTGAATTCCCACAACTCCCACTGAAGTCATTGGGAATTGGGGACAGTCAGTACTCCAGAAGATCCAGCCCCAAATCTGTGTTTGAAGTGAATGAAAAATCCATATTAGAAGAAAAATGTAGTCACAAATGTTGAGGGGGGTGTATGTATGTGTGAATCTGTGCCTACACACATAGCCCTAATATCTTGCCAACTTTCTATGTAACATCAGTCTACATATAGATGATATGCATGTATATACCTGTCTATCAATAGCCATATTATTTAATATTTATCTATTCCTATTTATCCAGGAATTGGGACCCTGTGGGGTTAGGTGCTCTACTAACATGGAGGCAGATATAGTTCCTATTGCCTTAGTGGTTCTCAAACTGTGGTCCATGGAACACTTACTTGGGGGTCCTTAAAGAGGTGGTAGGTTATATGGTGTTGGCTTCTTGTTTCTAGCTGCTAAATCACCTTATAAGAAGTTCAAGCTACTTTAAGGAGAAGATTTTCAGAGACACATATGAGAGCTAGGTACCCAACTCCCACTGGCATCCAATGGGAATTGGATGCCTAACTAACCTTTGAAAATCTCCCCATACAAATACTTTCAAACAATTTATCCAGGGTTGTAGTGGATTCTCCATCACTGATGATGTTTAAATCCAGATTGGATGTTTTTCTAAAATATCTGCTGTAGGAATTATTTTGGGGAAATTCTTTGGCCTGTATTATACAGTAGGTCAGGCTAAATGACCACAATCGTCCCTTCTGGCCTTAGAATCTATGAAACTTCTCTAAGTTAGACAAGGCCTCTACAAGTGGCATTTGTTCCATCAGCATTGTATGTTTTAGGCAATCTGTAACCATCCCTTGTCCTTGTGTGAAACTACTGCCCATTCAATTAAAACCTCTGTTCACAGTTATATTTAGTTTCTTAACCTTGCAATGAAGATAGTTTCCTGATACTTTATATCTTGGCAACAAAACAAGTAATTACTTTAGATTGCATCTTTCATGCCAAGTGCTGGGATTCAAGCCCGCTAAATATGAAGGAAGTTACAGATATATTTAGAGGTGAGTTACTTTGTTAGTCTTAAAATGGAATAATTAGTACGATCTGCAACTTGATTTAGCTTTGACTGCTAACAAGAAAAAAATGAAGGCCCTTGAAAGGAGCATTAGATCGAGAATATAGTGGGAAATAAACTGGGCTGGCCAAACAAAGGTTTCTAGGACTTTGGCCTAGGTCCTCAATGGCATTTAAGTGCCTTACTCCAATTGAAATCAATGGGACTTAGATGCCCAAGTACCACTGAGGCCTTTCTGCCTACTTAGGGCTGACACAGATAAATGGCCTAGAGGGGCTGGTGGCAGCAGACTCAGCAGTAGCACTGAAGTTTCAGCAATGAGCCCATCTCTGGGGCCAGGAAGGTATGCTGGAAGCTCCTGGAGTGTGCCTTCTTGTGGGCCATGGAAACGTGAGGCAGGCATGCTAGCTGCTGCTCCCCAAGGGCTCAAGGAGAGTTGTTGGCAGCTTTCTAGCTGGTGGTGCTCTGTGGAAAAGACTCACTTGTGCACAGCGCAGGACAAATTAAAATGTAACATTCTGTTTGGTTGATTTACACGAGACAGACCGAACAGACCACAGATGCACACTGATTTCCGTATGGGGGCAGCCAAAGGTCATTCATGCACTTTGGTTGTGAAATTGTACAAGCTGTAGACGTGCTTGCATCCCAGTGGGAAAGCCAAGAGAGAAGGACAGCACCAAGTGAGCGCCAGTCTAACCACACCTGTGTATGTGAACAAGATGGCTGCTCTCCGCTGCTCTCACTTACTCAGATGAAACCCTATTGAAGTCAGTCATAGTGGGGAACATGGCTCACTATTTTATTGTCCCACTGTACATAACTTTTCCCCTTTTCCCTAGGAGTAGCTTTTTACTAGATAATAGACCAAAGGGACACATTTCACATTTGCATGGAAGCTGGAGTTATACTGATGCAATAGGTCTCGTTCCATTGGAGATTTGTTCCAGTTCCATCCAGTATTGTTAGCTGCATGAGTTCAAACTCCTAGTGTAGACATGCTGTAAGTCATGATTGGCACAGGGACCATTTACTTGGGGTTTAAGTGGGAGTAAGATGCACTGATGTAAACACTGGATTTACCTGTTAACAGTTGGGGGTCAGACTCATGGCTATCATTCGTTCTAATCCCTGAATAGACAAAGCCATAGTCATGGTATGGAGAGAAAGGGATGGCAGAGGACAGCTCACTTCCTGCTGCTTGAATACAGAATTTATCTGCTAGGAAAATATTACTTTTAATTATTATTATTATTACTAATTCCAAAGGAACCTTTAATCTCTTATAAAGAAAATGGGCCAGATCCTGAGATGCAGTAAATTGTGCGGCTACACTGAAATCAAACATTTACGTCAACCAAAGAGCTGGCCTATGAAATGGCCAATAAACATCTTCCCAGCCATTTCCTTCCTAAACAAAGCAATGCAACAGGCCAATGTAGCTGCAAATTGTCTCTCTCCTTTATCTAGCTCTCCATAGCTTTTCAGACCAATCAATAATATATCAACCTTTACTGCCAGCTTTCTGCTTAAAGCAATGTAAGAATGATCTCTCTTGTACAAATAGAGCGGCAGAAGTTGAACAAGAAATTCCTTTGGATTAGATCTGATATATAGCCAGCCAGTTGAAAAGACTGAATGACAGTGCAAACCTAAGAGAGGTTCAGAGAGCTTTCATGATGCGATAAAGTGATACACTTCCTCTAGATTAAATATTACCTGGGAGAGAATACACAAAAGGGCAGTACGGGTTTTGTTTCAAAAGATCTACCAGAGAGAGGATTGGGCCAATAAACTGTTAAATTCATGGAGCAAGGTTCATTTCTTCCTCTCTGTTCTGTGCCAAGCTCACAGATCCTGATCAAAGCATACTGAAGTGATTGGGAACCTTCATATTCACTTCAGTGGGTTTTGGATTCAACCCACTGTTGGCAAAGAACAAATAATCACTAGTAACAATAATGAAGCCAGTATACATCTGCCTGTTAAAAAGACCAAGCTTCTGGGAACTGATCATACTCAGCAGTTCCCAGGAGGTGCATAGAACCTCAGCTCCATCCATAAATTAGACACAGGCAGACAATACACAATATTGCTTATCAAAAACATTCAGAAGTTATGAGTCAGGCCCCCAAAATCATGGGATTTTAAAAAACTAATACATTTTGAGTTCTATTCATTTCCCCACCTGGTTTTTGGACCTTTAGGGTTTACATTTACAAGATTTTCTCTGAAGTCAGGAGCACTAGACACTTTTATTTTTCAAATGACAGACAAGATTCTTTTGTAATCACATGACTCCATTGCTGGGGCTTTATGCAAAACACCAACTACAAACAAGAGCTGGCAACACTGCAGAATCCAGTGTCCCTGCTCCAAGTCCTTCTGCCCCAGAAAGGCACCCCAGCCCTTCATAGACTATGTCTGCACTAGAGAATATTAGCAAAAAACTCCCACTATGGCTACGAGCTGTCCACTTGCATTGTGGATAACTCCAGTGTAGGCAGAGTCTGGCATTTTAATCACCATGACATTTATACACAGCCATGTCTAGGCGAGGGCTCAACGGTGGGAAGTTTTTGCTAAAGGCATCTTGTGTAGATACGGCCTTATGCTCTGTGTTGAAGCACAGAAAACCCTCCCTCTCCACCCCATCATGAGTCATCAGAAATATCTCTGCATTGTTATGCACAATTCTAATACCTGACATTAGGGTGACTCAGGGTAAGAGCCTTGAATTCTTATGCAGTGTCTTAGCACTGGTCATTTTGGTGCTGTGTAGTACAAAATGTGCAGCTGAACAGAGTGAAAATAAGTAGGTCCTTTCCACGGCTAATTTCTATTATTATTTAATGTATTTATGTCACTGTGGCACACATAGGAACCCCAGAGAAGGATCAGGGCCTCATTGTAGTAGGTGCTGAACAGGCATATAACGAAGAAGACATTCCATGCCATGGACAGCTCACCAGCTACATGACAGAGAGAATTCAAGAGATGGATGAAACAGACAAACCAGATCAGGATGGACTGGGAATCTAAGGTAACCATAAAATCAACAAAGTTTAGCAGGAAAGCAGAAGTCTCAACTACCCTCTTGCCTAACCAATGCCAGAAAGCAGTGAATTTTGACAGGGAGTTTTTCTCATGCTAACGGGATTCGATAAAATGACATTGATCTTTCATCAAACATTGGATGTTTGAAGACCCACACCTGGGTTCTAAAATGCTCTCTATCTGGCTGCAACTTGCTGAAAGACAGAGATCCAACAAATGGATTTTGTTTCCTTTTTAATCCTGAGAAATCTCTCCTGACCAACTGCTGCAGAAAAGTTTGGGTTGTTGGGTTGGTTTCTTTTGCCGTGCAGAAAGGAAACAAGAAGCTTTTTCACCCCCTTTTTGCTGTCAAGTTTTTTGTGTTTGCAAAGAGGTTCTTTTCTCATGTATATTGTGAGATCCTGCATACCAGAAGATGACTGATCCTGCATAGTAAACTGTAGGTGACCTGAAAAAGTATAAACTGTATTTTCTTGGGCCTTCAAAAACATGCTACAAAATCTGTTTGTCTGTTTATTGTGACTTATTTTCATTTGCCAAGGAACAGCATGTGCACTTTTGCTTTTGTCAATAGCATATTGTGTATGCTATTGACAAGGGACAGCTTGGTTCCAAGGCACTGCCAAGTATCATTGCTCAACAGTGACAGAAATTTTCTCTCTTTCTTCCTTCCTTTCATTCTTCTGTTCTTTCTTTAATACTGATGACAAAAGCGATGTGAATGCAACAGTAATAATGATAACAGTACAGCCCTGGTGTGAAGACTAATGACACAGATACACTAGAGCCGTAATTTGGGAATTTTCTTACTTGTTTATTTCTTATTGCCGTCTTTCCCTTCAGACGTGTTTCCCACACGTATTTTAATCGTGTTCTGGTATTGCTGTTGACACTTGTATAGCTAACATACTTGCTGTTGGGAGGAGTGCCATCATTTGGCTCATTTCTTAGCCCTGCATTGCGTGAAGCTGCCCTTCTGGGAACTCTGGGTGTGAACTATATTTTTAAACCTTCCAGTTAAGCTACCTGATTTTTCAGGTCATTCTAGAAAGATGAATGATATCTGGGAGGAGAGAAATCCCATTCTTATTGTAATAGTGATGACTGTCACCATCACTTGTAGCTTTCCTGGGATGAACTCAAGTTTAATGTTCTTCTCACTAATTTCTTCTATGCAGTGGGACATCTTGGTGAGGATGGAGGCTGAGTTGCCTTCGGAGGAGACGCACAATTGTTACCTGGCACCTGAGGCAGTGGTGTTTTGTGATCTCTCTGAATGGTCGTGGCTAGATTAGAAGAGAAAGGGAGAGAGAATTGAACCTTGTGGGACTCCTTATGGAAGGGATACGTGTGACAAGCTGGGGGAGTCCTTGTGCCCCTTTGGCTCTGTCTGATAGGAATGAGGCTCCAGCATAGGACTGTCTCATGCACTCCCATGAGATGGTGAGTGTGGGCAACCAGCACTGTGCGATCTCTACTGCTGAAGGCAGCAGTGGGCACGCTAGTCACCTAGCTTCTTCCATAATTCCCTGGGGAACCACAATGGGGCAGCGGAACTCAGTGCTTTCCATCTGCAGTTTGTGGCAATATTCTTCTAGTTCACCAACACCTGTCTCTTTTAGGGAGACTGCTTTCTCTTCCAGGGTCTTCTGGAAGTTTTAATAGATTTCACCTGTTTATCCATTCATCCGTCTTAGATTTTCATACTGCCACCCATTATCATAAGTATCGGAGCGCCTTTGATATAAACTCCATAACAATAGCAAAATCTCTAGTGGGCTTCATTGAGTCTCTGGCTTTTCACCTTTCATGGGATCAGAGTCCTGGGTGGGGGAGGTTTTTTTGGGAGGCAGGTTGGGTTTGGGAGGGATTAGAGAATAAAAGCAGTGCTGGAATTGTGAGTATCACTCATGGCAGACAGGCAGTCTCAAAGAGGAAGGTATTGAAACATTTTCTAAAGATGGTCACATTCTGTAGTCACCTGATCACCTCTGGAAGTTTGTTCCATAGCCAAATCTCCTCAACAGAGAATGCTTTATCCCCAGATCTCACAGGCTTCAGTCCTGCTGTTTCAGTCTTGTCACAGACAAGTGCAGCTGTTATGATGAGTCATAGATTGAAATTTGGTCTTTGATGGGATCCATCACTTGCTTTGAAAATTAGGGCCAAGCCATAAATTGGTATTGGAAACTGACTGGGAGCTGGTGGAAGGACTTGAGCATGGGCCTGATGTGCTTATGATGGTTTAAGCCACAGAGAAAGGGGACAACAGCATTCTGTCCCAGTGGCATCGTCTTCACATGCAGCTTCAGATATAGTGAATAATGGTAATCCAGCCTGGAGGTGGCAAATGTATGGATCGTTGTGGCCAGGTCCTTGTCCATGCAGAAGGGATAAAGTTTCCCAGCAAGTTGGAGGTGAAAGAAGGCATTTTTGGAAACTGATGCTACTTGTTCACCCAAGCTCAGTGAGGGGTCAAACAGGACCCCAAGACTTCCTGCCACTTTGATGAATGTGGGCTATAGATCTTAAATGGAAAGTGGAGACAATGTCTTAGCCAGCTTTTCAAAGTGTTTCCTTTTCTAGCCAGCATCACCTTGGTCTTGCTTTGGCCCTGCTAGAGCTGAACCCAGGCAAGCTGCTCTTCATGTAAGAGCTAATTTCTTGTAGGCATTCTACCACAGTCTATGGCCCCTATCTTGAAAACTTCTTCATGATGGTGCAGGGGTCTTCTGTCTGCAGGATTGGATGGATCTCTGTGGAACCCCACATGTGAGGGCCTAGGGAGAGGAGAAGCAGTTACCCATCACCACTCCTCTGAGTTCTGCTGGGGAGGAACAATTTGAAGGCCTAAAGGGGACCATGATGGTCATTTAGTCTGGCTTCCTGCATAACACAGGCCAGAGAACCTCACCCAGTAATTTCTGCATCAAGAGCTTCTGAGGATGCTCTCAGTTGGCGGTGGTGAGGGCAGATACTCTTAGTCTGTGTCCTGAGGAAGGGGAGATCTGAGTGTGCAGTGTTTTCAATGTGACTGGTGTCTAATCTTAGGCAGAAGATGAGGTCTTTTAATAGCCAGAGCTTATTTTAGCTATAAATATGTATCTAAGTTTGTAGAAAAAAAATGTATTATTTCAGAAACAGCTGATGATCAATATAGAAAAGAATAGATAGCGCTGTAGACAGCTCAGATTGTCAGCAGGTATAAATGGGGGTAATTCCACTGAAACCAATGGACGATACCAATTTACACCAGCTGAGGATCTGACTCATGATGTCCTTAGGGGCAGAGTAAAGGCTGTTCATTCAATAGTAATGGTTTCATTTCTGGATTTTTGAGTGTTAAAGAGCCTGATGCTACCCAAGTATTCCTTACTAGTGTGAACAGTCCCATAGATATCAATGGGACCTCATGCATGAGTAAGAATTACCTGCATGAGCACGGTTTTCAGTTTTAGGCCTTAATTTAGCAACGTTAGGTCCTGATTCAGTAAGGCCCTTAAGCACATGGAAGCCAAGCATAAGCTTAGACTTGTATTTAAGTACCCTACTGAACTGGGCCCATAATGTTTAACTAATGTAATTTTTGTGTTTAATTTCTTTAGACAAATTAGAATAGTGCACTGAACAAACAGATATTGTTGAGGAAGGCAAGAAGCTAAAGTCATTATTTTGGCCTGTTAAGTTTAATACAAAATACAAATATTGGCAGTTTCATGCCACCTGAATCATATGCCTATGATTGTAATATGTTGATTCAGGAATGCCTATTAATACTGGGTAATACACTTGGGTGACTTTTGTAAGCGGCAGACAGAGTGAATTCCAAAGTACTCCAGAGGAGCGCCTTAATAAAAAAACAACAAATAATTGTAAGTTGTTTTTCTATCTATTTGCTTCCAAGAAACTTTAAATAGGCCTTCTTTGCTTGTCCACACTGGAGCAATATAACCAGAGAGTTTGGCAGAAAACCATATGCTGGCAGAAATCAGCAATAAAAGCTCATGGAGTGGGTCACAAAATACAAATAAAAAAGTCACAGAGTATCATTTTTTAACTTTGGGCAAGTCATGTTGAATCGTTCCAAGGGTTTGTGACCACTATGGGATGTGAAGGACATTAATCTTGTTTGTTTTGCACTGTAAATATAGATTTCCCACTGCTGGGGAAACCACTTCCTTTGTCACAAGTCTGTCTCACATCGAGTCTAGCCAGGAGATATATTGTCACAACAGGAACTAAACAAAAGCTAAATTCTGTGAGACGCATAATATAGGGGTTGTGTAAAATAACAAAGCTAAATATGGCTGAAAGTGCCTTTGCTTGGGATACCTTAGATGTGCCAAAACAGGGCATCCATTCACTGCTGAAGGGAAGTTCTTCCTACTCTCTTTATCTTGAGTAGAGCTGGTCAAAACTTTTCTAGTGGAACAGTTTTCCCTCAGAAAATGCTGATTGAATGAAATTGCAACATTTCATGGGAATGTATTGATGTTGTTGACAATTTCAATAGGAAATTATCAACATTTGTTACAGTTGTAATTATTGAAAGTTCTTTTGATAAGGGTGCAATATTTTCATTTCCATTTTTATATTATATTACAAATGTTTCAGTAAGGTTGTTCTGATGTTTCCAAAACATATGGAAATGTTCCTTTTTGCAGTAAATTTCAAAATTTTGACTTTGTCTGCCGATTCCAGGCAAAAGGAAATTTCCAAATGTCAGCGTTTCCTGCAGAACAGAAATTCCTTTTCCAGACCACTTCTAATCTTGAGTGCTTGTCTGCCTCTCACTACAGTGACTGATCAGTGCTGATATGCTGCGTTTAGAAAGCATCCGTTAGCAATATGTCAGATGAAAGAAGGA